>NC_058372.1:139118333-139476666 GCF_018350175.1 Felis catus | reverse complement strand
GGTCATGATCTCACAATCTGTGGGTTCGAGCCCCAAGTCAGGCTCTGTGCGAACAGCTCGGAGCCTGCAGCCTGCTTCCGATTCTGCGTCTCCCGCGTCTCCCTCGCTCTCTGCCCCTCCCTCACTCCTGCTCTCCCTCTCTCTCAAAAACGAATAAACATTAAAAAAAAAAAGGGGGGGGAGCCTGGGTGGCGCAGTCGGTTAAGCGTCCGACTTCAGCCAGGTCACGATCTCGCGGTCCGTGAGTCCGAGCCCCGCGTCGGGCTCTGGGCTGATGGCTCAGAGCCTGGAGCCTGTTTCCGATTCTGTGTCTCCCTCTCTCTCTGCCCCTCCCCCATTCATGCTCTGTCTCTCTCTGTCCCAAAAATAAATAAATGTTGAAAAAAAAAAAAATCAAGAGCCCGCCAAAATTAGCACATATATCCCTAAACACTTCTTAGTCCCACCTCCCACTCCTCACCAGTGAGTTGTGATGTTCAGGGAGCTTACTGGCATGCTCTAAATCTCCTATTTTCCTCTGGAAACGAGGGGATTCGATATCTAAGATCAGGGGTCAGTACACTAGAACCCACGAGACAAACCCGGCCTGACATCTGTTTTTGTAAATACACGTTTATTGGAACAGGCACCCTGCCCATGACTGCTCTCCATCTGCGATGGCAGAGGTAGGAGCCGCAGCAGCGACCGTAGGGCCCCCAAAGACTGCAACATTTATCATGCGGCAGACTATTTACTACTCTGCAGAAAAAGTTTGCCCTTACGTGACTTCATTATTCTTTTTAAAAATATTTATTTATTTTCGAGACAGAGAGTGAGAGAGAGTGGGCACACAGGAGCGGGGGCGGGGCAGAGGGAGGCGGACAGAGGCTCCGAAGCCGGCCCTGTGCTAACACACCATGATTTAATTATTCTTGATTTTATAAGTGTGAACAGGTATACAAGTACCGAAGTCTGTATATATACAGTAGAAAACCTGCTCCCATTATGAATGATTTCCCTTCCTCAGAGCTTAGACCTCAACCCTTTCTTCACTCTCTCTCTGCCTCTCTCTAGTAGTTTTCTCACTGATCACAGCACTCACCCTTTACCTCCCTTGACAGCCTTTTTCTGGTGCTTACTGTCTCCTTCTCTCTCTCTCTCTCTCTCTCTCTCTCCCCCACCCCTTCGTGTCCATCTTCCAGAAACATTTGTCCATGATTAGCCCCATATAGCTAATGATGCTTTGAACTGATACAGTATTTTTCTTTAAAAAACAAAACAAAACAAAACAAAACAGAGGCCTCGGGTGCCAGTCAGTTAAGGGACCGACTTCAGCTCAGGTCATGATCTTGCGGTTGGTGGGTTCGAGTCCCACGTCGGGCTCTGGGCTGACAGCTCAGAGCCTGGAGCCTGCTTCGGATTCTGTGTCCCCCTCTCTCTCTGCCCCTCCCCCCTTCATACTCTATCTCTCTGTCTCTTTCAAAAATAAACAAGCATTTAAAACAAACAAACAAACAAAGGCTACATGGCACCTGGGTGGCTCAAGTCCATCCAGCCTGGGACTTGGACTCAGATCATGACCAGGGTTCATGGGTTTGAGCCCCACACCCCGCCCTGCACTGGCAGCGGGGAGCCTGCTTGGGATGCACGGTCTCCCTCTCTCTCTCTGCTCCTCCCCCCCCCCCACTCACTTTCTCTCTCAAAATACGTCAATAAACTTAAAAAAAACAAAGGCCTTCGAACGTGGTGTGACATGGCAGCCAAGACAAAGTAACTTTTTAAAAAATAAAACAAAGACAGCATCGAGGTTGTCTCCCTTCCTGCAGAAATGACCACTAAGCCCCCGAAGCCTCAGCCGCACAGGCGTGAACCCCGAGCTTGGCTTCAACTGGGCTGTGTCCCTGCTGTGCTCTGCTCCTCACGCTCTCAACCTTCCATTTCAAGGGGAGGTTTCGCCTTCATCTGCGCCCTGCCTTCCCAGACCGTGCCCCTGCCCTTCCCCTCACTGCTTCCTCCGTTTCGTGTGCACATCTTCATGGTCTTTGGGTCGTAACAGAAACGTTTGGGCTCAATATCATCTTCACTCCACGAAAATCTCTCCCACGGTCTTCTCTGTTCTCCTACATCATCTTAAATCACATCGGAAGCTTCCCTTATCCACCTCTACCGTAAATATGCTTACCATTGAGCATTCGATGGCTACCTCTTGTCTCCCTTGACTATCCCAGTATGGAATACTTATCGGGCAGCCAGTCATTTGTATTTTGGAAATCGGCATGGGGCTTCCTTTCCCAGTGTGCTGCTATTAAGAGGACGAAAGCAAACCACTAACACAAACCATGATGCGGCTTTCTCTCTGCAGTGAATCTGAGAACAAGCAATCCAGTTCAACTGATCACAAAGCACTGGACACCCCGTAGTTATAGTTACACCTGCGGTGGTGTGGTCCTGGTTGAAGAGGGGAGTTCACTGAGAAAGCACGTGTATAATGTACTTTGAGCATCACTCTGCAAACTGCATTATCCACACTGCCAATGAACATCCCGTACTAACTGAAAAGCAACTAGGACAGAGGCAAGAGCATTTTTATCCTACAGTGCCTCTAGTACGTGTAGGTTTAATAACTAAAAATAAAAAGTTAACATTTGTGACCACTCGGTGTAGGACAGTCCCCCTGCATGTTAAGTACTTTAGAGAATTATCTCTTGTAACCCTGCCCAGGACCACTGCCAACAGTGGTTTAGGTCGTAGACTGCACAAAAGTAGCATATCTACGGAGAATGTCATATCACAGCCATGTTACGGTTTTGAGATTTTTTAGAAATTTTTATTTCAAGTTCAAATTTAGCTTCAAAGATGAGCAAGTTACATATTTATTAATACAGTTTTGTGGCAGGTGACTGTAAAATGTCTTTTTCAACAGGATTGATATATATCCTTTTCTACTTGGACTTACAAAGGAAGAATATGTTTGATCATTAATAATTTGATGATCTAACAACATTAGGATAACTTCTGTTTCTAAATAAGAAGTTGCTTTCTTACTGAAATACCGATTGGTTTCTTAAAGTTAAAAAAAATCTCTATCAGTGCCAATATACTACAATTCATATACTCTGCCAATTTGTTTTCTGTACTGAGTGGGATCACAGAGTTCCCATTTTAAATGTACAGGCACTTTCTTTATGAAACAAATAACTAGGTAATAACTAATATTAATTTAGCATTAATAATATACAAAGTGAGTATTAAATTGACAAATTAGAGGTTACTATGTAACAAGCTGCTAATTACATTAGAGCACTTGTTTATTTGTTGCTATGGAAATTTCATAATTAACTGCTATTAAAATTTTTGGCTTGTTATGTATCTATTATTTTTAAATTTGATTTTCTAATTATTGTGATTAAAAATTCAAATTGGCTATTATGTTTAATAATTTGATTTGAATTATTTATTCAAAACGATTTTGTTTGTATAACTGTAATTAATTAAAAATATATCATATGTTAACTTCAAAAAAAGATTTTCCACTTGAGAATGGGAGTGTTTCTCTAACTCATTCAGAGGTGTTTTATGAGCTCGCAACAGCCCTGATTCTTCCACCAACCGTGACAGAGGAGATACTATTATAAGTCTTCCTTCACAGGTGAGGAAAAAACAGTTCTAAAATGTTAAATAATTTGCCTGACGCCACAGAGATGACAAGTCATGGGGATAAGAGTCAAGCCCTAACAGTTTGAGCCCGAGTCTTCCTGCCTCACTGCTGAACAGCACGGTGGGCAGCTTTACAGGTCTCCCTCCCAAAAGGGACGTCCCTTGTGTTCCTGCCTGGCTGGACATTTCTGCTACTCATGTCACTACAGAGCCGACCACAAAGGTGAAGTGCATTTCTTCCAGGAGATCACAGTAAGGACAGTGGAAGCTGCTCACAATTAGCAAGCTGGAAGGGCAGTTCAGTACTAGATTTCCAAAAACGTGTGTGTGTTATGGCAATAGAGTATATTTTGATGAGAAACAGAGCTAGATTCAAATTCTGCGTCCACCTAAGAACTTGCCCCAAATGCTTGGTCCCCTCGCAAGTCTCCAGCCATTCATTTGTCCAAGCCAGAAACGTGGGAATCACCTGGACACCGGCCTTTTCCTCACCACCCCATCTGTTCATACTCATCACCAAAACCGGTGCCCTTGGCTTTCCAAATGCTCTCACAACCCGGTGTGTTTCCTGTCATCTCTGCCATGGCCGCCCTGGTCTGACTGTCATCTCCACCGAAACTATTGCTACACCCCCTGTGTCAGTGACCCTTTGCACACTGACTCCTCTCCAAGTTATTCTCCCTGCTGTATGCAAAGTGACTCTTCATCTGATGGAGGCACGCATTTACTTAAAATCCTTGAGTATCTATTGCTCCTAAACATCAACTTCTACCCTAGCCTCCAGGGTCCTAAGAGATCAGGCCCTACCTCCCTCTCCAGGTGTCTTCCCGCCTTGACTCATCTCTCCCCTCTTCTGCACAGCGAGAACTGCATTCAGATTCTCAGACCCTCTCACGCACCCTTTTACATTAAGGCCTTTGCATTCACTGTTCACTCGGGCCCATTGTTTTTCAAGACTCGGCCTAAACATCAGGGCCTTCGGGTACACCTTCCTTGACCTTGGCCTTTCCTCCATATCTGTCCCCACCTCACTGGCCTGTGGACAGATCAGGTCACCCTGTGCGAGCTTCTCCTATACTGCACCTTTCATTTTTCCTTCATGGGCTTTCTCACAGGTTGCAATTCCATTTGATACATAGTTATTATTTGATGAATGTCTGTCTGCCCCTGTGGATACTAAGCTCAAAATAGGAAGTGACCACATCTGTTTTGCTCACCATTTGGGATGTCTGTGCTTAGCCCAAAGCATAGGTCACCAAATTCCTTTTAAGTGGCTGAAAGAACTATGTGGCTTTGAGCAAATTACTTAAACATTCTAAGTCCTTCTTTCCTCAACTGTAAAAAAGGGTAATAACAAGGGCTGCCTCAAAGGTCATTGGGAGGCTCGGCCAAGACCAGCATTGTAAAGCACTAAGCAGAGCCTTAATCAACACAAGGTGGCTATTCATGCTATTATTTCCTTCAATAGCTGCGTGCTGTAAGAATTAGCACCTATTTTCCAATTGTTTATATTCCCATAAAACAGGAAGACATCCCACAAGATAATAAAAACACTACAGAATATGAGCCTCTAATACTAGCCAATAGAAGGCTAGCCTCAGGCAAAAATGTGAAGTAGCCAACATTCGGGACACCTTACTTCTATCTCCTCTCCCCCGGGGTCTCCAGGAGCCCTACTGCTGGACAGCCAACACCTCCTCAGCATGGTCCTTCACAGGGACACCTGCTCCTTCCGCCCTCAGCATCATCCAGGAGGGGGTTGTGCTGGTGTCGCTGCTAGAAAATAAAAGTTTCTGAACACAGCAGTCATTGGAGAATCAGGGTTTTTTTTTCTTTATACATTCCTGCCCACATCAACAACAATAAGTACTCAATTAAGGTAGAAAGAAAGAAACAAAGAAAGAAAGACAAGAAGGAAGGAAGGAAGGAAGGAAGGAAGGAAGGAAGGAAGGAAGGAAAAGAAAGAAAGGAAGAAAGAAAGAAAACAAAAAGAAGAAAAGGGAATGAAGTTTCAAAGAAAACCATGGATAGGTAGAAAAGACAATAGCAAGGGGAACCAGGCTTTGGGGCTAGGTGGGGGGTGGGGTGGGGTGGGCAGTGTACAGGTCCAGAACAAGGTTCTGTTCAGGAGATTTTCAAAAGCCAGATCAAAGAAAATGGAGCCTCAGAAGGGGCAGCTTTGGTCTGTTTACCCTTTAGCTACTTCATAATTTCCCACAATCCCCACCCCTGGGTCTGCTTTGACCCGAGATCTTTAAATGATGGGGGTGCAGGGAATCACCCAACTGCTATCTGATTCTTCATCCACCAAATACAGCTAATGACACTGACCTTCCTCAAAGAGCTATTGTGTGGGATAATTAATAATTGCAGGATCCTTTGAGAGTATAAAGTGCGCCATAAATGCTAAGCATTATTTCCACACCGTCTCTGCTGGCTCTTCTAAAGTACATTCTGGTCTCGGTGCCTTTGATCCACTGTTATCACCTGAAATAGAGCAAACAATGCCTTTGTCTCATGAAGCAAATGCATAATGAATGCTATTCATTGTTAAAGGTTACTTAGCAATATAAGTTTTTTTTTTTTTTCTTTTGAATGGGGACATCCTCCTGCGGGAGGATTATGTAAGCTAATAGCTAATGTATCAAAGGAATGGGGAGAAAAGCAGCAGCCATGGCAACCGGAACCGTGAGGCCCACACTTTGGCCTTCAGGAGAAACCTGCACCCACCTTCCGAGGGAGGATAAGGAGTAACTGGGAGAAAACTAGCAGGGCGGGCGAGCAGAGCAATCCGCAGGGGAAAACGGCAGGCTGTGGCCAACCCCTCTTCCTGCCACGGGCTCTCTGCTCGCTGTGCGAGACGTGATTTGCAATGTGTGCGAGGGCAAAGGTTACACGCCAGAGTCCGGTTCTCCAGCATTACCCTCTCCCCAAGCCCTTGGGCTCTCCTCTTCATGCTCACTGGGGCTTCATCGGGGGAGATTAGGTTTTTCTTTTGAATATAACCTTTCCTAGACATAGAGGTGGGCAGCACTGTGATCAGAAAGCCTCTATCCTCCCTGCGTTCCTACTGATGCTCGTTCATCTCCACAGAAACGGACCTCGACTCAAAGCCCCGCGGACACCAATCTAGATCATTAACTCTGGGGGCGATCATTCCCAAATCCTAAAGGTAAGCTAGATAGCCTGGCAGAGACCGTGGTCTCCGATAAAATGCGAAGAAGCTCAGAACTTGTGGCTTGGCTCGTTTTCTTTAATACTAAACTATTGGAACAGGATTAGAATTCCCTCATGTGTTTCCTTTAGATTTAGGTGAAAGAAATCACAAATGTCTGTTGACTTGGTTTACTTTTTGTAGGGGCAGGCTTTTTACACTCCAGCGGTTTTAAGGTATTTGGTTACTCTGCAAGTTAAATCTTTAAATGGTAGAGTTAACTTTTAAATCATGTTTCTCAAAAACCATATAAATTTACAATGTACTCCTCTCCCTATAATTCCTTTAAATAATACCCAAAACACAACTCTCATATACCCCTCTATGTTTTACTGCCTGGACTATAGGGATTTTATGTCTCCTATTTGGCATTGCTATTTATTGTCATTCCACCATAATTCTGGGTTTTTGCTGACCTGATTTTATTTCAGTATCCTTTTGAAAATCTTTCTTCACTACACTTGGTTAATTCAAACTTTGGCCCTACTGGTAAAAGCTAGAAAATCCTTTCTTAACATGGAACGAGATCGCCACCCAGTGGCCAGGCTGGGCTTCCTTCTGTGCCTGCTTCCAGATCATCTCCGCCAACATTTTTATTTCGTTGGATTATGTACAGCAGAGGTGTCCTTAAAGAATAGCTACCCCAGGCCCTTCATTTTTCACTTGACAAAACCTCAGGTCAAAAAGGCTAACCTATGTGGCCAAGGCCACAGCGTCACGGTAAGACCCATGCCTCACGACACACAGCCCTTAATTTTTCCAGTGACAGTACCACAGAGACAGAAGTGGACTTTAGGGTCAACCGATCCAAGCCTTCTATCATATAGATGAGGAAACTGAGGCACAGAGAAAGGAAATGGCTTCTCAAGGTTCATAAAGTTGACTGAGTTTTGGATAAGAACCAAATGTTTTCTTTTTCTCCCTTGAGCCATTGTAATTCCAGTCTTAAATAGGTGACCATAGTACCTGAGAATAAAGTGGTCAAGGTTTTCCTTCCTCACGATGAAAAGAGTATACACCACAGGAGCCCTTAGAAAGGCAATATTCATGGGGTGCCTGGGTGACTCAGTTGGTTGAGCGTCCGACTTCAGCTCAGTCATGATCTCGCAGTTTGTGAGTTCAAGCCCCACATCGGGCTCTGTGCTGACAGGCTGTTTTGGATCCTCTGTCCCCTTCTCTCTGCCCCTCCCCCACTTTCCCAAAAACAAATATTAAAACAAATATTAAAAAACAAATATTAAAAAACAAATATTAAACTCTCTCCCAAAACAAATATTAAAAAATAAATAAGTAAAATTTAAAAAATAAAAAAAATTACAAAAAGGTAATGTTCATTCTCACGAATGAATGGTTTCTTTTTGGTATATACAAAAATGTTTCACTACTTTTCTTGACACCTAGAAGGGGGTGAAGGGAATTGGAAATTCGAAAACTCTCAATTTCTCTCTCCCAAAAACAAATATTAAAAAATAAATAAGTAAAATTTAAAAAATAAAAAAAATTACAAAAAGGTAATGTTCATTCTCACGAATGAATGGTTTCTTTTTGGTATATACAAAAATGTTTCACTACTTTTCTTGACACCTAGAAGGGGGTGAAGGGAATTGGAAATTCGAACTGTGTTCCCTTGGGGTTTAAAGAAAATACTTAACTCTAGCTCAAAATGTCTCGATTCTATAATTTAATCGCAGGGATTAGAGAACTTTTGTTGGCAAGTCGGGATGATGCCACACTGTCTTTCAACCTCTTCTCTAACTTCACTCATCATGATGAAATAAGAATGGTTCATAGCACTGAAGATTCCTTATCACTCTAAATAACTGTGAGTCCCCAAATTCTCAGGTGGGCTAGGATTCACACGGTGAAGCAGGTGCCGCACATTCTTGCCCTATCTCCCCAGGTCCTCCGGACTTCACCTGCAGCTGCGCAGGTGGGCAGACTGCAAGCTCCCCACCTCCCCCCCCCCCCCCCCCCGCACACACACACACACACACCGCTGTCTTCCATTCTGAGGGCTTCTGGAGCCTCCCCAGCTTCCAGTGGGGAATCTTGGGTGTTGGGCTTTACAAACTTTTTCAAAGAGTCTCTGGTGGGATTGAGCCTTAGTTGTTGTAGAGCCCTACCATTCATTAAACCACTTTTTAACCACATCAGTTGGTTTTTCTCCCTTTCCTATCACATGTTTCCAATTTCCTCACTTGTGATTCCTGGACTCACCTGTGAGATAAATGACCTGCCTGCATCCCAAGTCCTTGCCTTAGAATCTGACTTTGGGGAGATAGGAACTATGATGCCCATATTGTAAAGGAGCTCTTGTACTGCCTTCGTGGCATGACGAGTCCTCTGATGACGGTGTCCCTGGAGGTCATTTAATCTGGCCTTACCCCTACACACTGCAGGTGGACCCTTCGGGAAGCTGTCAGGCTTTTCACCTGAACAAGACTCCTTCAAGGCCCCGGAAGCACCCTGGAAATGTATTCATGTGGTTGTATGTCTTTGTAAAATTTGCAAAAGTGAGACATTTTCACTGCAGTTAAGACCGTTGTCCCTTTCTAGGTGGTATTCTGGTGGCGGAGGGTCCCTTGAAATATCTGGCAAAAGGGAAAACTGAGTTAGGAATACCCATTTTAACCGAAATGTGGAATAATATCTTAGAACGTTTCAGTAAAACAAACGCTGTATTCTAGACAGCTGATTTGTGTGAATTTGGAACGTGTTTTCTATATCTTTAAATCTAAGGAATTAAAGAATTGAGAGATAACTAAGATTAGAAAAAGTAGGGGCGCCTGGGTGGCGCAGTCGGTTAAGCGTCCGACTTCAGCCAGGTCACGATCTCGCGGTCCGTGAGTTCGAGCCCCGCGTCGGGCTCTGGGCTGATGGCTCAGAGCCTGGAGCCTGTTTCCGATTCTGTGTCTCCCTCTCTCTCTGACCCTCCCCCGTTCATGCTCTGTCTCTCTCTGTCCCAAAAATAAATAAACGTTGAAAAAAAAATTTAAAAAAAAAAAAGAAAAAGTAATGGGTAAAACACAAAAGAAATAGTGATGAATAGAGCGATAAAATCAGTAGGAAGTATTCCTGTATCAAAAGTGAACTGCAACAAAAAACTCCATCATATCAAGTGCAGAAAGTTATTAAGAGGAATAAATAAATTGAGTAGAAATAATGAATAGGCTCCTGGATTGTTTGATAATCCAATTAATAAAGAGGAGAGAATCATATAAATACACTGGAAAAAATTAAATATCTTGATTATTTAACACCAAATGCTGACATCAATGAATATAATATAAACTTACTTCACTACAATGAGGGCATCTATGACAAGTTGGTTAATGAGTGTCATTAATTCAAACTGTTTAAAATTAGACACTGCACAAAAAAACTTGATATTTGCAAAAAATAGGTTTTCCAACTTTGACAACAATCCCGACAATTTATATGACATTGACAATAATAAGTTATAAAGCTGCAAGAAATGTTTCTAAACTGTCAAAAACAAAAACAAAAATGAAATTTTAATCAATCATGGTAGAGGAAAAACTCAATTATCTTTCTATTCTTTCTATGGAACATATTCCCCAAGCCTTAACATATGAAGAGGCAACCAAAGAGTTTGCTTCCAGAAATGTAGGGGAAAAATTATTAAAGAAGTATGAAAGTAGTGGGGCGCCTGGGTGGCTCAGTCAGTTGAGCGTCCGACTTCGGCTCAGGTCATGGTCTCACGATTCGTGGGTTCGAGCCCCGCATCAGGCTCTGTGCTGACATCTTGCTCAGAGCCTGGAGCCTGCTTCAGATTCTGGTCTCCTTCTCTCTCTGCCCCTCCCCTGCTCACGCTTTGTCTCACTCTGTTTCTCAAAAATAAATAAATGTAAGAAGCATGAAAGTAGTTAATTATAAAAATTATTTGGTCACTTTGGTGGATGTTGTGATGTTGGTGCTCTTTGTCATTAAACATTTGTCACGTCTTGGGGTTTCTTTCCTTATTCCAAATAACTACTGCTTTCATATCTAATTGTGGATTTATAAGTCTGTATTCTTTCTCTTAAAGAGAGGCTTCCAAATTGTAGAAGCTTCCGAGCCCATCTCTTCCCAAGTCTTCCCCGAACAGTGAAGGTATCCAACAGATACATCCAACAGAAAAGAAGCAAAATGCTCTGTTCTGCTTATATTCCAGAAATGCTACGTACCATAAGACCCCCCCCCCCAAGAGGCATTCACATGAGAGAGTGAGAAAACAGTCTTTGATCTTCTGATATGGCATAAATCAGTATATTTTATAATAACTGGACGGTATGTGCATTTATTCAAGAAAAAAAGAAACTACCCATCTATTGCATTTGCTGGTGATCTGTCCTGCTAGCACTTCAAAATTTAAAAAAGCAAACAAAATAAATGTGTCATATGAATCACAGAGTAGTCATCGCAGGAAGAATGGCAGAGATCTTGGCAGATCATAATCCATCGCTGAGTGTTAAAAATTAGTATAATATATTGTAACAATCGGTTTCTAGAAAAGAGAGTGCATCACACATAGTTAGGTTAAGTGTTTTATGAAAATTGTGCATGTGGACGTGTGTACAGGGTCACAATATAAGTGGCATTTTTACTGTGAGTCACAGCCTGAAAAGTTTGAAAAATACATATGAAGAGTATGAAGCAGCTGCAGACTGAAGTTCAAGAGAAAAAGAATAAGAGGGCTAGTTTCCAGAATGCAGTTTGGCAATTTGTAGCAGATTATTTATAAATTCATTGGAATTTGGGAGGCATTTTTCCTAAGGAAATAATAGTTTGTCACTATTGGATGTCTAGCTAAAACCACAAACTCTATTTATTTAACTCACAATATAAGTAATGTATAAATTATAACATGATATATGGTACAATGGGATATGATATGATTAATACAATGATGTGATGTAACATAATGAACATAATATAATGTAAATTAACTATGCTAGTTATGATAGCCCTAAGCCAGCTCTTCCATTTTTCTCCCCATAGTCTCGCCCATTCACATGACTCCTGAGCAAACTGGTTTTTGTGTTTGTTTATTTAAAGTAGGTTTCACACCCAGCATAAAGCCCAATGCAGGGCTTGAACTCACAACCTTGAGATCAAGACCTGAGCTGAGATCAAGAGTTGGGCACTTAACCAACTGAGCCACCCAGGTGCCCCCTGAGCAAACTGTTTCAAAGTCTAAAGTTACAGGATTTCAGTCATGACATCATGCATATGCATTTCACAACACAAGTTAACATTTTATAATGATAACTTAATATTTTATGTTTTGTATTGCCACCTGATTTGGTATAACTGTTACCTGAAGCTCTCTGCCAGTTACAACCCCTTACCCTTCCTTGCCTTCCCCTCCCCAAAAGGAAAAAGAGAAGTACTGAATGGGCTAAAATTATGACAGTTTTTAAACTGGGTGGTAGTAAGATCAAATAACACATTTTTTTCTAAAGTATAACATTTGTAATCCTATCCTTAAGATAATTCTCTATCGTTAAAATTGTCAGCGTCTCTGAATAATGAAAAAAAGAATAAAGAGTTAATATTCAACCGCCAAGCTCAATAAAAATCTGCAGGAGGGAAAGTCATCTTTCATGAGAGCCACAGAATAATAAATGGGCAGGTAATCCTCTGAGCTCACTTTGTCATATGTTACAACAATAAAGGAACAATATTCTAATGGTTATTTGATTTCAATACCATAAGAGTATTAACAATTCAATGTTGATTGTATATAGCTAGATTTATATCTATCCGCTAGATAAGTGTGTTCAGACAGGAAGAGAAAGGGGAAAAGCATGCACATTTATGAAATATTTTCAATGTGTTGGCACTATATTTGGTCTCTCATATGCATTATCTTATGGGATATAGTGATATAGTATTTTGTGATATTTTAATATTGCAAAATTTTTGTAATATGTTACCTATTACTATTCTCACACTATGGTTAAAGAAACTATGTTAGTTTCCTCGGCTGCTGTAACAAATTACCACAAACTTGTTGGCTCGAAACAACGTAAATTTATCTCACAATTCCATACTTCAGAGGGTGAAGCGCGTCTCGCTGGGCTACCACCAAGAGGTCGGCAGATCTGTGTTGTTCTCTGTGGTTCCTATGGAAGGATTCATTTCCTTATCATTCCATTTTCCAGAGACGACACCTTGAAGGTTGTATCCTCTGAGCTCTTAACCCCCTTCCTTCATCTTCAAAGTCAGCCACTTTGGGCCATTTTCTTCTCATGCTGCAGTTTCTTTGGGTCTCTCTTGCAATTCCGTCTTCCAATTTTAGGGACCCTGGTGATTATATCGCGCTCACCCAGATAATCCAGGATAATCTATCTTAAAATCAGCCAGTTGGCAAGCTAAATTTCATCTGCAACCTTAATTCCCCTTGGCTGTGTAACCTAACATATTCACAGATTCCAGAAAATTGGATGTGGAAATCGGGAGTTGTTACTTTGCCCACCACAGAAACTGAGTTTCGAAAAGCTGAAATACTTTGCCCAAGGTCACAGAAGCAGAAGGGGAGTGGAGCTTGGATTCTGACTCAAATTTGCCTGACTTCAGCGCCCCTGGTGCTCTATTCAGCACCTTGCTGAACAGTTTATATGTCCAAAATGAAAGAAAAAAAAAATCTCCACCGTTTGGGTCTGTTCAAGAAATGTATCTTGAGCACCTGTTGTGTGCCAGGCACTGTGCTAATGCAAAATACATAAAGATGAATGAAGTACACTGTTCCTTTTGTAGAACTGAGAGTCTGACAAAGGAGATCCTACACTGTATTATTATAATGCAGTATATTATGCTGCGTGCTATACTGAGATATGATACGTAGGACAAGAAGTTTGAATTTTTTACTCTAAGTGCGGAATAGGAACTAGGAAAAAAATTTAGGCTAAAGGCAGGACATGAGAAGATTTGGAAATCCTGGAGAAAGAGAGACTGTTTGGAGAGGATGATGTAATCATTTCAGTATAGGTGCTCTCAAGAAGGAATGCCAGGCATTCTACAAAAAGTCTACCCGAACTTTTTAAGGTTTGAGAACAGTTTGAATTTTTGGAGTCTCACGTTCCTATAGAGAAAAATATAGTCTTCTCTAATCAGAAGGGAGTCCTTTTCATTCATTTATTTAGCAAATATTTATTTATTAATTTAGAGAGAAAGAAAGAGATGATGAGCGGTAGAGGGAGGTAGAATCTTAAGCAGGCTGCACGCCAACTGCAGAGCCCAACATGAGGCTCTATCCCATGACCCTGACATCATGACCTGAGCCAAAATCAAGAGTTGAACGCTCAGCCGAGTCACCCAGGTGCCCCAATTTAGCAAATATTTATTAAATAGTTAACTGTGTTTCAGGCTTTATGCTAGGTGAATAATCAGTTGACGTTAGTGAACAAATAGATACTGACCTGTTGTCCTGGTTCCCACATTCTAGTAAGGCAGACAGGCAAAAAAGAAAAAAGAAAAAGAAAAAGAAAGAAAGAAAACCAACAACAAAAAGTGTAGCTGTACGGAAGGAGACAAGGACTCCACAGGAAACAAGGACTGAGGGACAGAGTCATACAGGAGGCAGTCCCTTGGGTAAAACCAGGACTGATTGGGATTTACCCTGAGTGCCCCATTTTTGTTAAAATGTCACAATAGGGTATAGCCACACCTGTTGTACCCTATTTTAGTAGATGTTTCTAGGTTCCCTAAGTACCTCCCCTTGGTACTAGAGCCACGCCGGATTCTCCCACGGAACTCCCTGGCAGTCCTCACCAACCGGCAACCAAAGAATTGTGCTTGGACTGAGAGGAGGCTCCAGGATCCTGCTCCAGGTTCAAGACCTCGTCCATCCTTTCTGATTGTTAGGCGCTGTCTGCCACCTCTTGGTAGGTGTATTAACTGACACATAGACAGGAGAGGGAACTGTTGCTTGCTCTGGGTTTGTTCTACCAAAATGGACGCCTTTGAGGAAATGTGTTGATACGACAGTTATTTAGACTATCCTAGGGGTGCCTGGGTGGCTCAGTTCATTAAGGGTCTGCCTCTTGATTTCAGCTCAGGTCATGATCTCAGGGTAGGGAGATCGAGCTCCAAGTTGGGCTCTGCACTGAGCGTGGAGCCTAGTTAAGATTCTCTTTGTCCTTTCCCTATGCGTGTGCATATGTGCATGCACGTGTGCTCGCGCTCGCCCTCAAAAAAAAAAAAAAAAAAAAAAAGAATCTCCCAGAAATAAAATGTTAGAGGAAACAACGTAAAAGCAAACTTTATGGAAAAGTAATCAAAGGTCAAATTAGCTTTCTTTCCTGTTAGTATTTGACAAGAAGAGTTCTAGCTGAGGAGGCACCCTTAATGACGACACATGGAAAAAGAGAAGGCAACCAAAAAGTAGAAGGTAGAGAAAACTACACAAGCAGAAGAGAGCAGGCAGAGAAAAGCAAGGACTGGATTTGAGCACATCCTGACTGAGGTATCAGAGAGATCTCCCGGCGGCACATAAAGCAGCCAGTTGTAAATGCAGGTTTGGAGCTGGAAATACGTTTGAGAAGCATCAGTACAAAAGTGGCACGCAATCCATGAAAATTAATGAGATTGTCTAGGAAGAAGCCGGAGAGAGAGAAAAAAAGATCTCGCACTGAGCCCTGAGAAATGATATACTTGAGAGTCTGGGTAGAAGAGAAGGCGGCTCCTGAGGCTTTAGTAGAAGTTGAGAGAACAGAGTGCTCCAAAGAGGGGTCAACTGCCAGCCATTTCGGGAGTCAACACAGCCGAGAGTGGAGGTGTGTGGATGTGACAGTCACATGGTCTGAGCTCGAGCTTCTTCTTTCTCAGGGAAGAGCTACATGAACTTGGACACTCAACTTCTCTGTGCTCCGGTTTCCTCATTAGTAAAAGGGGACAATATGTTTAGAAAGTTAATATGGGCACGGCACCTAGAATTTGGCAGGCTACGTAGTAAGTGTTGCTAAATCGAACTACCGTTGTTCCACATTAAGTAAGGTGAGAATAGGTAAGTGTCCTTTGGATTTGGAAACACGGGGATCCTTGGGACTCTTGATGTTAGTCACATTAGAGGCAAGGATGGAGTGGGCTCAAGTGTGGATGGGAAATGAGGAACAATGGGGCTTCCTTCTTCAAGATGAGGCTAAAGTGGGAGGGGCTAACAGTGATTTTCCCTCCTCCTTTCTCCTGAGCATCCACTGTGATATCTGAAGCGGGAGTGACCCATCTAGACCCTCATCTCAGGTGAGGGGGGTGGGGAAGTTGCCCACCTAGACTTCTGACCATGATGTCTGCCTGGTCCCAATTCCCAAACTGGAGAACATCACCATCAACCGGAATGATGAATACGAAAGCTTGTTCTAGGTCACTTCACCCAATAGCTGAAATTCTCTAAGGGAAAGACAGTTCAAATTGGAAATGCAGAGAATAGTGAGGAAAGTATTAATTTGGGATGATCTGGGGGAGGGGGAGTCTAGTAGGGTAGAGGAATGTGGTTAAGTCCAACAGCACTCTGAAGACACCAGGCTCCATGTGGCCCAAAAGGGAAATGAAAAGATGCCAAGAGCCTGCTCTGGCTCTCCCGATCAAGGTTGAGCAAGACCCCCCAGCCTTCTTCCTCTTGTCTTCACCTGCTCCTTCTCAGTTGGAAGAATAGGCAGCCAGTGGCTGTGAACGAATTCCAACTTACTAACTGGTACAGAAAAAGGCAGATCACAGGCCAAAGTGCACCCGGGGCCACTGCCTTTCTCTCGGGGCCTCTGCCTACATCATTTGGTTTCCAGGGCTTGAGGTGGTGATGGTCAAGGAGGGAGGACCTAGAACAGAGAAAGAAGGAACAGGTGTGGCCTTATTTACTAGTCCACTCATCGTCCTTTTGCTGCAGAGGGACGGAGCTGTCACCAAGATGTCCAAGGAGGCCCATAACTGGTTGAACCCAGAGCAACTCCCTTCCCAGAGCAGTTCGGTCCTGCATCAGTTTTAAATGCACGGAAAAGCCTTACAGGCAAATGTATTCATGTTCACAGTGTTATTTATTCTTAACCTTTTTTTTTTTATTTTTGCAATTAAATGTTGAGGTTTAGGCTAAAAACTATTAATATAATGAAGGCTAATTCTTTTTACAATGCCTTTAGCATGTGATTTTTTTTCTTCACTCACAAAAAGGTTTTGCTTTATTGTGCAGGGGAAAAAAAAAACCAAAACCTACCCACAGCTGAGTCACCCTGAGTCAAAAGTGTTGTCTATCCTCATCACCTTATTAGGATACTTGACAATAATTCACAGATCTTTGGGGATAATCAGCAGGCTTTCCAATACTGCCCAGAATAGTGGTAAACACTGTATTTTTAAAAATAGCGTGGGGCGCCTGGGTGGCGCAGTCGGTTAAGCGTCCGACTTCAGCCAGGTCACAATCTCGCGGTCCAGGAGTTCGAGCCCCACGTCGGGCTCTGGGCTGATGGCTCAGAGCCTGGAGCCTGTTTCTGATTCTGTGTCTCCCTCTCTCTCTGACCCTCCCCCGTTCATGCTCTGTCTCTCTCTGTCCAAAAAATAAATTAACGTTGAAAAAAAAATTTTTTTTTAAATAAAAAAATAAAAAAATAAAAATAGCGTAACTGTTACATGGTTCCTTCAGGCAATTAGCCGGTGTTGCTTGCCCTACAATGCCCTGCTTCTATCCCCTGAGAATAAGCATTTGGTCTGTTCAGAATTATCATGTATTTCCTTCTTTCCTCTACGTAGGTCACTAGATTCCTTTGTGAACAGTGGGCATCAAACAACCATTAAAAAAAAAAAAAAACCTATGTACAAAATGCAGCCGTTAATATTTCTCAAGAGCACTGAGTTGTATTGAGTCATATTATGTGAAATTATAAAATACAATCAGAAAAGGGAACTTCACATGCCATCACAGTCATTTTGTAAAGTTCAGTTTGGTCATTCTGAGCCGCATTTAATTTTCTCTGAAAATTCCCACACGGCAGAAAGATATTGCTCTTTGTGGCTTTCAAGTCTATTTCAGAGAACTGTAAAACCACCACCTTTTGGAATTAGCACTTTCCCTACAAATAGACACTACATCACTTATACCAAATAAAGTCACATAGGCGTTTTCATTAATATGAATGCTAAAATAATAAGTGGTTTTCCTACATAACCATTCTGGGATTTATGAAAATTAGAATTCTGCATTATAGTTTGGTCTGAATCATTTGTAGTTCTTCATCTTCACTGATAGGGGGGGCTAGTAATTTCTGTATTAATTATAATATTTTAGCATGTTAAAATCTATATCTAGATGAAACAGATACTTCAAAGCTTCAAAACTGATGAAACTGCATACTTCTCTTTTAAGGGATAAAACCATTTGCATTAATATGTGAAATATACTACTAAAACACCCCCTGCTGATTTCATAGGCTTTGCAGGGAGTTATGCATAATTTTCTGAAAATTAAAGGACTGAGGATCAGTATTTATGAGATCTCAAGAACTATTAAAAACTTGGAAGATTCTCCTAAAATGGAATTTTAAAAATTCAGCTCAACAATTATTTAACACACGCCAGAGGTAAAACAGCAGAGTAAACTCAGAAGATCAGAGTTTGAGATTCAACCTCATGCTTACCCACACCATAATGGTGCTCATCTAATATCTTTGCAAACCTACAACGCAGAATTGAAATGAGAATTAAGTGAAATAACTTGGGAAACTGCCTTGTAAAATAATAGGATGTAACCTCAGAAATGCTGACTGCTGAAGGTAGCATGCTTAGGACAGGAATTCTCCTATTTAGATGTGAGGATAAATTCTCGGGAATCCACAAATTCTCCATGTAAATGTGTTTTCACTCCTTTTACTTTTGTTTGTGTTTTTATGTTGGTGTTAATCTTTTTTTAAAAAGTTCATGGAGCACATTCTAGATCATCGGAATATCCTCCTTGCAACTGCCATGCAATATACATATTCAAGATAGTATTAGTGCCAAGTAATTCAGCTTCATTTGTTTCCAAGCTAATGAAAACAGATACAAGTGGACTTTAATTTGTAACTTCCGCTTTCCTCCAAGAGAAAGGCAAGGCACGTGGGCAACAATTCTGAGCAAAGATTTGGTGGTAATGTAGATCCAGAAAACTGATGAGAAGAAAATCATTACATGGCACACCATAACCTTAGTAAGCTGAACTTTTAAGAGAACAAAATCTTGCCAGTCTGCATTAAGAGCAGTGATTTAACACCCTGATTTAACATCATTTGTACTGATGTTGTAGCTTTGCATATATTTATTGTAATTGTTTTAGTTAAATAACAATATGAAAACTGTAAACCTAAACTTATACTCAGATTCATATTCCATTTATTTAAATAGGGGCGCCTGGGTGGCTTAGTCGGTTAAGCATCTGACTTCAGCTCAGGTCATGATCTCACAGTCCGTGAGTTTGAGCCCCACGCTAGGCTCTACTGACAGCTTGGCTATGCTTCGATAGCCAAGAGCCTGCTTCGGATTCTGTGTCTCCCTCTCTCTCTGCCCCTCTTCAGCTCATGCTGTGTCTCTCTCTGTCTCAAAAGTAAATAAACATTAAAAAAATTTTTTTAAATAACATTATAAAATTAACATACATTAGTTAACTTAAAAATAATTTAATATTTGAGGGGTGTGGCCCATGAAATCAGAACTCAGAAAACACTCTAGTTAAATCTTCTTTCTACACTTTGCTGTGTGATCCTGGGTAAGTCAAATGACTCCTTAACAATAAAATAAGGATAATAATTTCATTCACATAGGAACACTCTGAGGAGTAAATGAAACAATTAATGTAACTGTGAACGAATGTCTTCCCAGGTACGGTATGTTGTGGAAAATAAAGACACTGAATCAAGAGTTTAGGCTTTCAAACTACATTTCTATGCTGCCTTGGGCAAACTGCCTTACCTCTTTGAGAGTCACCTCCCAATTTTCTAAAGCTAGAAGGTATGTCAGATTATCTCACAGTTCTTTTTAATATTGCTGTAACAGAAGGTAGTTGTTTGGGTTTTCTATTGAGATTTCAATGGAAATTCCATTCATTTGATTTCACTCATATCATCTCCCCAGTTATTTGGTTTTCCATTAGCTTGATTTTCAGCTTACTTCTCTGAAAACTTAAAAAAAAAGAAATGTTATGATTTACTGTGGTCAATGCAGCAGTTTGCAAAACCAGGGTCAGAAAAGCTAAATTCTCTGATCTAGCAGAGAGATTTCAGTCTTTCTTTGCTTTGTTGTTTTTTCTGTTATAATAGAAAGACAAAACTCAGATTTGAGTCTTTGTACTTACATGTAACCATTCAAGGCAAGTCAAATGATCTCTCTACCTTGACTACACTGCTTAAAAAGCAGGCTCTGGACACAGACTTGTGGATTCAAATCCTGATTCCACTACTTATTAGCTATGCAGCCTAGGAAAAAAAATTGCTGAACCTCTCTAAGCCTTTATCTTTTGTAACAATTAATGGGATAATAGTTGTAAAGCACCCAGCTGTGAAGCGTGGTATTTTTGGAAAACCTCAGGGAATGTTAGCTATTATTAGTATTGTCACGTTTATTTCCCTTCCTTTTCATCCTTACCTTTCCGGTTATGCAAGAGACTGCAAAACTTGGAGCATGGAGGGGCAATAAGAAAGCTCTGGGAAAGTAAACAAGGAGTGGCAACTGGTAGTCAATGCAAAGGCAGAGGACTGGAAAGAACCGCCACCATACTTGTCCAGAAACTTAGACTGGATCTGGGTTCCACAATTTTCTAGCTTTGTGAATATCAATTAATTCATACCACCTAAGTTTTTGTTTCCTCCTCTCTGACCTGAGACTAGTAATGTAAGACTGTTAGTGAAAGGCTCAAAAACCGATATTCAATATACATGACTTCCTAAACTCTCAACAAGGCGGCTTTTCTCCTTGACAGAATATGTTTAGAAGGGTCAGAAGAATTGGATTCTACTTCTAGCCTTCTCACTTTTTTACTGTGTTCAAAACCTTTAACCTTCTGGGTCGCCTTCATCTGCTACATCATTACAGTAGTAACGACCACCATGGATTGCGGGCTTACCATATGCCATGCATTGCACTATGTTCTGAATCTGCACACAGGGAGTCAACTTTCTCATTTAGTGCTTGCAATTTTAAGGCAGATACATCCATTTCACAGATGAAAAAACTAAGGCTGAGAGAAGTTAGAAACCTGCCATCCGGCACCTGCAGTGCTAAGGTTCTAAAATCACCCACCATGAAAGAGAATTGTTAGCCCCCAATAGCTTTGCCTCTAATCACTGGCTTTCCCACTATTACCCACAGAGGGGAAAGTAGGCACGTACACCCTCCAGAATCCACCACGGCGTGTGCGGGGCTCCACCCATCCTCATATCCGCGCCTGCGCTTTCCAGTCCAGGCCCCGCCTCGCCCCGCCTCCGCGGTCCGCTCTGGCCACCTCCCACCCGGGAGAGGCCCCGCCCGCCGAGGGAAAAGCAGCGCACACCCAGCCTGCACCGCGCTTAGCTAGACGCGGAGCTGGAGCTCTGGGTGCACCCGGATTTCCTGTCTGCCCTCTTCGCTTCCGGCGAGGCACATCCGACCAATGAGGTGGGCTGGGAGGCGGGCTCGGAGGCGGGCCTTAACGCTCCCAGACTCCCGCCACCTCCCTCTCCCCTCCCCGACGATTTAAGAATAGCGTGAAAACACTAGCCAAGTGGCTTGGGTGGTTTCGCGGGGCCTTATGGCTGCTTCTGGGACCCTGAGCACTTTCCGCCTTCCGCCGTTGCCCACGATTCGAGAAATCATTAAGTTGTTCAGGCTGCAAGCGGTGAAGCAGCTATCCCAGAATTTTCTCCTGGACTTGAGGCTGACAGGTGGCTGTCTTCTCAGTGCTCCGGCTGTCTTCCCCGCATCCCTGGGGACACGGGCCGGGGGTCTGCGCGCGGATCCTGCGGGGCGGGTATCTGGGGTCAGGCAGTGTGCAGCGGGCCTTAGGTCAGGTCCTTCTACCGCTAAAGAACCCCGGAGCCCCGCCCAGGAGACGCGTGGAATGCGTTGTTTGCTCGCGGAATGGCGTGTTCGGGGTTTTGCCGTGGGCCAGGGGAAGCAGGTGGTACAGACGCCGAGCAAACCCTGGGGGAGGCAGGGGTCGCGTATCGTGTTAGGCGGTTGTGGAAATGCGAGTCTTGCTGCATTAACACTAGGTTTGATTTTCATGCAGTCCGAAGTTAGAATTTCAATTAGTGCGGGGAGTTCTTCGAGAACACGTCGGAAAGTGGGTCGCTCATGGGATTACTTACTTAAACGCTTACTTGTTGAATGCAAAACCCGCGGGGCGCAAATATTCAGTAAAATACACGTCAAACAGACGACTTTGTGCTAGTGCTGGAGGTGCAGTTTGGGAGTGAACAAGGCAACGTCTTTCCGCAAGGGGCTTACGTTTTTTAGTAGGTTTACATTGTTCCCGTCCCTGATTTTTAAGTCGCTTTCTGTGAGGTAAAATTCACGTGCCATCGAATGAACTAGTTTGAAGTGCAGAGTCTGGTGACAAACGTATGCATGCGTTTAACCACCGCTCCTGTGTCTTAGTGATACTTCTAGAAGGTGAGGTTGCAAGACTAACCTGTCTTACAAATGTGTCCACTAATTCACTGTTGCAGTAGAGTATTTGAGATACTGATACTCCATTTGGCCCCCTTTAGGAGCTAAAAAGATCAAGGAATCATACCCAAGAAGTTCATTTTCAATGAAAGGAAGTGGAGTTTACAAAGCATAATAATGGGATGTGAAGTCTTTATTCTGCCAGTAGAAACTAAGCTTCAGGTTCTCCTATGTTAATTGGAGGAGGGCCCCTCCTTCCAGAGCGTTAAAGGGTTATCTGCTTCTAAAATTCTTTAGTCCTAGAAATGACCAGAGCCAGCATTGCCAGTTGTTAGTCACATATGATAGACATAAAGCACCATTCTCAAGGCTGAAAATAGAGATCTTTGTATGTATGTTTTTAAATGTTTGAGAGAGCATGAGCAGGGAAGAGGGAGAGAGAGAAGCCCAAGCAGGCTCCGTGCTCAGCCCTGAGCCAGACTCAGGGCTCCCCATCCCACGACTATGAGATCATGACCTGAGCCAAAATCAAGAGTACGAAACTTAACCAACCAAGCCACCCAGGTGCCCTGATCTTATATTTTTAATATATAAAAAAAAATTATTCGTTTATAGTATCTCATGTGAGGCTTTGTTCTCCCCGGGGATAAATTCTGGAATCTAGGTACTATTCCCTCTTCTCTGGGAACCAGAGTAAGAGATTAAAGTACCTGTCTGCGGTGGGAAGCTCTGGTGGGAGCGCATGCTTGGTGAACTGACAGTGCCTCTTTGATATTCATTTGTATTTGAATGTGCCTGAAAAGTTTGAGGGCAGAGCCCCTGACCTGCCTACCATCTTAGTTCTCCATTTAAAAAAAATGAGAATAGGGGCACCTGGGTGGCTCAGTCGGTTAAGCGTCCGACTTCAGCTCAGATCACTATCTCGCGGTCAGTGAATTCGAGCCGCACGTCGGGCTCTGGGCTGATGGCTTGGAGCCTGGAGCCTGCTTCCGATTCTGTGTCTCCCTCTCTCTCTGCCCCTCCTCCGTTCATGCTCTGTCTCTGTCTCAAAAATAAATAAAAAACATTAAAAAAATTTTAAAAAATGAGAATATTGAATTCATTACGCCTTTTCCTTCTGAAAGGGATAATAATCATCCCTGTACCCTCTGAAGGGCATTGGTCTGTAATGGAGGAAGGATTGCTTTAGAATTTACACCTGAGCTGGAGTCCCTTCTCTCCCATTTGCTTTCTAAATGACCTTGCCCAAATGAAACAAATGAAAAGTTAAATTGGGATAGTAGTTCTTAATGTGTTGGAAGGATTGTTGAGATGCGTAGGAGAAAGCTTGTAAACCACCTAAAACAAATGGTTGGGGACGTGTACTAATTCCCTCCCAGCCAGTCAGAAGGCAAACTATTTTTGGATGGTTGAAAGACTATTACTGCGTTTAAGCCTACAAAAATGGTACTGTACAATCCCAGTGAACACTGCAGAGAAGTGCTGGTGTGTTTTCAGTGGCTAAGTTCCCACTATCCCAGGAGCCCCAGTTACTTGAATTTTATTATCTCCGTCAGTAAGACCAGCCCATTGTATGTTATTCCAGAAGTGATGATGGATTGCCACAATCCTTTTCATGATTTCTTAATGTCTGCTTACTTAAAGAGGCTGATTAATTCAAAACATTAACTTTTCCATATCAATTTGCATATTTGCAAAGTTTAAAAAACTTCCAGGTATAAGTTTAGCTTTTTCCAGAAAAGTGACCAAGAATCTGTAAATTTCTGCTAATCCTATGATCTAGGAACTTGTTGCTGTGGCCATGTTGACCAGCTATATGTCTGTAGGTAAAAAGGAGACTGCCATTACTTTTTGCTTTTGAATTTATAACTGGGAGCAGTAGAAATTCTGAATGTGAAACTGGTCTTATTCAAATATTCAGTATCTGGCAAGTGTAGAGAGATGGTTTAGCTGGTCAGTTGTTAGGAATTGATTGGTTTGGCAGAGGAATGGATAGAAAATACAGTGTTAACTACATTTAAGTTAGGAAGTTTTGTCATAATCCCATTTTTCCTAAGGGACTGATACAATTCAGCTATAATGTGGTAGAATATTGAATGGCCACTACATGTTTATTGGTTTAGGCTAAGAGTTAAATAACTAGATAAATATGGTGTAAAGGATTAGTTAAGTCATGGTTGATAAGAATTTGTGGAGATTATTTTTTTTGTTAACTTCTATACATTGAAATTTGTCCAGATAATTAAAACTTTTTTTTTTCTCTCCTAGATAAAATTGTAAGGAAAGCTGGCGATCTGACAAATGCTTATGTTTATGAAGTGGGCCCTGGGCCAGGGGGAATCACAAGATCCATTCTCAATGCCAATGTTACTGAACTTCTGGTGGTTGAAAAGGATAGTCGATTTATTCCTGGATTACAGGTGAGAGACTTAAAATGCCTTTTCTAGGAGGTAAAAACCCAATTTAAATCTTCAGGCCATGATTCTTTAACCTCAGGATATCCAAAGATTGTGTAGGTTGCTCCTTAAACTGCAGATCCCCAGATCCTTTTCCAGAGATTCTGATTCTGTGGTCTGGAGAAGTCTAGGAATTGCATTTCTAACAAGCATCCCCACATGGTCTGTTGACCACTATTTGAATAAACCTGCTTTATGTATTAATGTTAACCTAGTTTTGTGTGATCTGTTTTTTTAATCTAATAGCCATGTATGTTCTGGCCCATTCCTTCAAAACTAAGGAAAATAATTAATGCCAATAATGACCCCGCTATTGGCATGACTTCTGAGAACTTCATTTAGATTCAGAAAATCCTTTCTGTAAGCAAAAGATGGAGAAAACCGAGGTTTCTTTTAAGAGAGACTAATTGTCAAGCTTAGGCATTTGTTAAGAATTTCTTAGGCGAAGAAGTGAAGTTGTACCACTGTACACGTAGATTTAAGATGAGGTTTGAATGAAATGAGACAATAAGTGCTGTTATATGAGAAATATTTGAAGGAGCTGGGCGTGTTTCCGAGGAGAGGATCTTTGAGGGAGGGGATTCAGAGCTGCCTGTGAAAGGTGGCAGTGAAGAAGATCGCTTATTTTGATTTCTAGAAAAAAACAATCCTACAAATAGGTAAGAATTGAGGGAGGCAGATGTGGATTTAAAATAAGATGGGACTTACATTTTTTTAAGTGGTAGCAAACAGTGGAACCCATTGTATCAGGGATATTGTAAAGGGAATTCTTCACAGGGGGCACTTAATGGCTTAAGGAACTTTGAGTCCTCTGTAATTCTAAAAGTTTAGAAGAGCCCTTAGCCTTTGGCTTAGATAAGCAGCAATTTATTGAGTGTAACCGAAAAATAAAGTTATCTGCGTTATTACTATCATACAAGAGACAAATTGGTTTACAATTGGTACGTCCTAATGCTTGTGTATGCAACAATTGAAAAACGTTTAATTTCTGCCAGAACAGTTTGAGGAAGTTTGTTTGAAAATCTAGGGCTTTGTGTGCATGTGATGGGTTTTGTTTTGTTTTTTTTAAAGGAGTTTTTATTTATCAGATTTTATTTGGCTACATCTAGTTTTTGCTTTAAACAGTTATATAAAATTTAGTTTTATCTAATTTTTACACTATTGACAGAATTGGTTTTAGATTTATAACTATTTTGGGATTGTCATATGGTGCATATTCCTTGACCAAATATGGAATTTAATACTGATTTTTTGCTTTGAATTACTTTCTTTCAAGAACTGTCTGCATCTCAATTAGAAGTGAAAGTGGGAATATTTTATTTTTAGTGAGATCATGAGATAATAAAAAGAAGCTGAAGCACACTATGTCATTCCCTTCAGGTTTTTTCTTTTTTCAAGTTTTATTTATTTATTTTGACAGAGAGAGAGAGAGAGAGAGAGAGAGAGAGAGCAAGCGAGCATGAGCAGGAGAGGGGCAGAGAGAAGGAGAGAATCCCAAGCAGGGTCCGCGCTGTCAGTGTGGAGCCTGACGTGGGGCTTGAGCTCACAAACTGAGCTCATGAACTGAGCTGAAATGAAGAGTCGGTAGCCACCCAGGCGCCCCTCAGATTTTTTCATCTAGCCCTTTCTGGACATAAGAATACTCTTCTGACTTTATTGCCCTTGAAGAGACTTCCTAACCCTCAGTCTTCCCATCTGTTATGTGCAATTCTTTCTCATAAGGCAAGGGGGTGAATCAAATTTCTGTTCATCCCCACCTTAATTTACATACTCTCCTCTCTGATCCCAACAAAAGATGTGTGAAGAGGGGCTGTTTAAAAGACAACTACACCCTTCTCTTTTCAAATGCCTGCCCCAGCCCCTGCACTCCTAACCCCTGCCTTGTTTTATTTATCTCGTTGGATTGATCATCATCGGATACGCTTTCTGTATGTTCTTATTTGTTGTCTACCCCCCCCCCCAATGTACATGTAAAGAGCATAGAGATTTTTCTGTGTTCCCTTCCGTGCTGTATCTCTACCACATGTAACAGTGCCTGGAGTATAGCAGGTGTTCAGTAATGTCTTAAATGGGAAAATAAAAGGTTGACTTTATGTGTCTATCTGATTAGCCAACTAAATGTGTCATTTTTAAAATTTTTTATTTATTTTGAGAGAGAGGGTGCGCATGCATGTGCCCATGAACGGGGGAGGGGCAGAGAGAATCTGAAGCAGGCGCTGCACTGTCCGCACAGAGCCGGACCCAGGGCTCATCTCACGACGGTGAGATCATTTAATCGCGAGAATGAATAATTGTGTGGCGTTGGTTATTTAAGAAGTTTTGTGACCTTTTTTTCTGAATACAAATATTTGTTTCAAGGTAAATTACTCTGCAAGAAATGTGTATTTGTCTTCTTACATGTTTCTGTAGCAGAAACAAAATTAATTCTTAGTGTCTTATATGCAGGAAAAGAATTTGCCTTAAAAAGAAATGTTGGGTACTAAAATATCACATAGATTTCTTTTTCCTGTAAAGAAGGTTTCAATATGTAAAACCACTTTCATTTAGAGGTACTAAATTAATCATGAGAATGAATAAAGGCAGAAGGTGTGATCTATTTAAAGGATTCCATTTTAGTGGTTTCTGAGCTAATAGAATTACTTTTTAAAGAAATTGTAATAATTTATAAAATGTCTTCCAGCTGAAAGTATGTCATTTGTGTCTTGATCCAATTCTTATAATATCATCTTAGGATCTTATAAGGCATCTTATATCTCACTATATAAGGCATCTTATATCTTAATATATGAGGCATCTTAGGATCTTACTAAATACAGTAGTATGTTACTAACACAGTACTAACATACAGGTTTCACCGTCAGCATGTTGTAAGGTAAAAAACATGTCTGATATGTGGAAGTACTATAATATAGCTTTGTGTTTAAAGAACACAGACTGCAGCATCAGATTGTGTGGGTTTGACTTCAGGCTCTACCATTTACTGGGTGTGTGACTTTGGGCAGGTAACTATGTCTCAAGACCTCAGTTTGCTTGTAGGATAGTAATGAGGATTAAATGAATGCCTCATACTTAGTTAACCATGCAATGTATTTTTCGATATAAGTAATCAAATTATTATCCCTGTGCCTTGGGCATTTCTATTAATTAAAGATTGATCATGAGACTGCTAATCTGGAAAGAGGTAAAGGAGAAAGGTTATTCCTTTGGATCACTGGAAAGTAAATCCCTAGTGCTGTGGGAATGTTGGAGCTTTGTCCCACCTCCTTGAACCAGCATTGGACATTCAGGGTTTCTTTCTCTTAATATTGTAGCATTCTCTTGTGATTGTGCATTTGGGGGGGGGGGAAGGTGAGGTCTTTATTATTTTTTAGTTATTTATTGTTACATTTCTGTGGCTGAGCCAATTGCCTCTGCTTTGGAGGGGAGTGAGATTTTTTTAATACCTCAAAGAACTTGAAATCTTCCCCCATTTCTGAATTGGAGATAATGTCACAAATAACATGTTCTCCTTGAAGTAAATAATCTGGGTTCTTCATTTTTTGTTTTAAGGATTTTGTATAGTAATAACAATATGGAGGGTTTACTGCACTAAATACTTTGTTTTACAGCTTTATTGAGTTATTAATGTTCAGTAAACTGCACATGTTGTTAAAAGTGTACAGATTACTGGGGCGCCTGGGTGGCGCAGTCGGTTAAGCGTCCGACTTCAGCCAGGTCACGATCTCGCGGTCCGTGGGTTCGAGCCCCTCATCGGGCTCTGGGCTGATGGCTCAGAGCCTGGAGCCTGCTTCCGATTCTGTGTCTCCCTCTCTCTCTGCCCCTTCCCCGTTCGTGCTCTGTCTCTCTCTGTCTCAAAAATAAATAAACGTTAAAAAAATTAAAAAAAAAAGTGTACAGATTACTGAGTTTTGACAAATACATAATCTCATGAAACCATTACCACAATCAAGAAAATGAACACTCATCACCTTCAAGATTCCTCATTTTCCTTTATAATCCAGCCCTCCCTCTTCCCTTTCCCTGTTTTAGGGCAACCACTGATCTGCTTTGTCAATATAGGGAATTTCCATTTTTCAGAATGTTATATAAATGAAATCATACAGTATGTGTGTTTTTTTTTTTTTTGTCTGATGTCTTTTACTGAGCATGAGTATTTTGAGATTAATCCATGTTGCAGTATTTATCAATAGTTTAATTTTTTTTTTATTGCTGACTAGTTAGTACTCCACTGTATGGATATACCAAATTTGTAAATCCATTCACCAGTTGGTGGACTTGGAGTTGTTTTTATTTTTTGGCAATTACATATAAAGCAATCATCAGCATTCACATGCAAGTCTTTGTGTGAGTACATACTTTGATTTCTCTTGACTAAAGAGCTAGAGGTGGGATGTCTGAGCCTTATGGCAGGTGTATGTTAAACTTCTTGTGAAACTACCAAACTGTTTTTACAAAGTGGCTGTACCATTTATCATTCCCACCAGCTGTGCGTGAGAGTTCCCGTGGCTTCACATGCTCCTCACACTTGGTGTGGTCAGTCTTTTTAATTGTAACCATCGAAGCGAGTGTATAACCGTATCTTACAGTGTCTTAACGTAGCTTTTATTTGCATTTTCCTAATCAATAATTTTGGGCATATTTTCGTGTGTTTGTTTGCCATCTGTATATCTTTTTGGGGAATCGTGCAAATATTTTGAGCATTTTTGTTTTGTCTTCATATTATTGCATTGTAAGAGGTCTTTATATAGTTTAGATACAAGTTCTTTGTCAGCTCCGTGTTTTGTAATGCTTTCTCCTCAGCTGTGACTTACCTTTTCATTTTCTTAGACATTTAACAGTGTCTTTCAAAGAGTAAAATTTAGTTTTAATAAAGTAAAGTTTATCAGTTGTTTTTCCTTTTGAATTTGATGCTTTTTGCATCTTATGTTAAACATAATGGCCAAAACAAGAACTAAGAATTTCCATGTTTTCTTTTAGATGTTTTAAAGTTTTAGATTTTTCATGTAGGCTTATGATACATTTTGGGTTACCTTTTGTATGTAGTGTGAGGTGGGAGTAGAAGTTCATTTTTTTGCATCGTTTGTTGAAAATTGTATCTTTTTCTTACTGAATTGGCTTGTTAATATTGTCGAAACTCAGCTGGTCTTATGTACACTGGTCTGTTCCTGGACTTCCAGCTCTTTTCTATTGTTCTAGATCTCTCTTTTCATTGATACCAACCTGTATTGATTACTGTAGTTCTATCGTAAGACTCGAGAGCAGGTAATTTGAGTCTTCCAACCTTGCCTTTTCCAAAACTTTTCTTGCTATTCTACGTTCTTTGCATTTCCATATAGTTTTAACATTAAATCATCAATTTCCTCTTTTTTTGTTGTTTTTTTTTGTTGTTGTTTTTTTGTTTTTGTTTTTTTTTTGTTTTTGTTTTAAGCCTGATTAAAACTCTAGATCACTTTTAGGAGAACTGGCATCTTAATGATCTAGGCTCCTAATCTTTAAAGATGGTATATTTTCCCATTTATTTAGATTTTCTTTAATTTCTGTCAGCAGTGTTTTACAGTTCTACGTATTCAAGTCTTACACATCTTTTGTCAAATTTATCCCTAACTATGTCCTGTTTTTTGATGCTATTATACTTGGTATTGGTTTTTAATTTCAATTTCCATTTGTTTGTTGCTACTATGTAGAAATATCATTTGTTTTGGGAGTGGACTTTGTATCCTCCAGCCTTGCTGTGCTCACTTATTAGTGGCTATCTTGTAGATTTCTTAGGATTTTCTGCATGTATTATCATTTCACCTAAATAAAAACCATTTTACCTCCTCCACTTCAGTCTGTTTGCTTCTGTTTCTTTTTGTCTTGGCTAGAATCTCCAGTACAGTTAAACATCCTTGCCCATTCCTGATCTGAGGGAAAGCATTCAGACTTCCACCAGCAAGTATGATGTCAGTTGTGGGGTTTTCCTAGATCTCCTTTTTCAGCCTGAGGAAGGTCCTTTCTGTTCTAGCTACCTGAGAGGTTGTGGTGTTTGTTTGTTTTTTTAATATATATATTTTTTAAATAATGTATTGGCAAAAATACTTTTTCTGAGTTTATTGAGATAATCATATGGCTTTTTTTGTTTTTTGTTTGTTAATATATATGTGAATTATATTGATCCTTTTTTTTTTTTTTCTAATGGTAAGCCAACCATCCATTGAATCTGTGGTGATAAAGTCTCTCTCATTCCGGATATTGGTATTTTGTCTCCCTACATATTGGTCAACTTTATTGATCTTCTGAAAAAACAACAACAACAAAAAAGCTTTTGATACTGATTTTTCTGTCTTGTGTTCTGTTTTCTATTTCACTGATTTCTGCTCTGAAATCTTTATGTTCTTCCTTCTGTTTCCTTGAGGTTTAATTTGTTCTTTCTATATTTTTTTAAGGTGGAAGCTGAGGTTTTCTCTTTGAAGCCTTTCTTATTTTCTTATAGATGTTAAGTGCTATAATTTTCCTCTCAATACAACCTGAGTAGAATCCTACAAATTTTGAGGTGTTGTGTTTTCATTTTCATTTGTTCAAAATACTGATTTACTTAAAAAAAATTTTTTAGAGATTTTATACCTAAAGAAAGATTTCTAAAAGAAGTTGAGAATTTCCAGATAAACCTTCAATTCCAGTTTCCCTTTTCATTTCTTAATTTGACTTCTTAGAGTATTTAGAAGTGTATCATTTAGCTTGTTTTTCAGACCTCTTTCTGTTACTGATTTTTAACTTAATTCCATTGTGATAAGAAAACTTACTTTGCATGACTTAAAATCATTTTAAATTAATTTATACTTGTTTAATGGTGTAACACATGATATATCTTGGTAAATGTTCCTTATGCAGAATATGCCTTCTGCTGTAAAGGATATACATTCTTCTATTGGATGCTATGGAAATTTCAGTAAGGTCAAGTTGGAGTTATTCAAGCCTTTTGTATTCTTAGCGATTTCCTACTTGTTCTGTTGTTAAGAGAGGGGTATTGAAATCTCTGAAGTGCAGATTTGTTGGTCTGTCCTTGCCATTCTCTCAGTTTTGCTCTCATCTATTTTGAAACACTGTTATTAGGTGCATAAACACTTAGGATTGTTAGGTCTTCATGACAAATTGGCTCCTTTATCATTATGAAATGATCATCATGATCCTTGGTGATATTCTTTCCTCTAAAATCTACTTTGATAATAACATAACCATGCCAGCTTTCTTTTGATTAATGTCAGTTTCATCCTTTCCTGTATGTCTTCATATTTAAAGTCGATTTCTTATTGACAGCATATAATTGGGTCTTGCTTTTTTTCTCACCAATCTGACCACATCTGTTTGTGTACTAGTTTTCTGTTGTTGCTGTAACAAATTCCCACACACACAACAGCTTAAAATGACACACACTTATTCTGTTACAGTTCTGGGGATAAGAAGTCTGAAACGAAGGTCAGTAGGGCCGTGTTCCTTTTCTGGAGGCTTCAGGGAAGAATTGTTTTTTTGCCTTTTCCAGCTTCTGGAGGCCACCTGCATTCATTAGCTCATGGACCTCTCACTTCCACATCTATCATTGACTTTGATCCTTCTGACTCACTCTTTTAAAGGCTTTTGTGATTGATTGTTTTGGGTCCACCCAGATGATCTAGGATAATATCCCCATTCTGAGATCTGTAATCACATCTGCAAAGTCCTTTTACCATATAAAGTAACATAGTCACAGGGATTAGGATGTGGGCATTTTGTGGGGCCAGTATTGGGCCTACTGCAATTTTTATCTATAACTCTTTGTTTTGTTATTTTTAGTAGTTTATTGAAGGTATATAGTATACATCTTTAACATATCCCAGTTCACCTTCAAGTAATTAAATACCACTTCATGTGTAGCATACAAATCTTAGAATAATGTGTTTCTCCCTGTCAGGCCTTTGTACTGTTGGTGTCCTGTGTTTTGCTTCTCCATGCTGTAAACGTCACAGTACAATGTTATTTTTATTCTAACATTCAATGCTATATTAAAGAGGTTTCAATACAGTAGACTTCTGTACAATGTGGGGGTTAGGGGCACTGACCTCTGCACAGTTGAAAATCCACGTATTACTTTGTACTCTCCAGAAATTTAACTAAAACCTACTATTAACCAGAAGCCTTACCAATAACATAAACGATCACTTAACACATTCTTTGTATGTTACCTGTGTTATGTTCTGTTTATTACAGTAAAATAATCTAGAGAGAAGAAAATCATATCGTATTCCTATTATCCTAATCATATTAAGAAAATCATAAGAGAAAATACATTTATAGTACTGTAAGAAACCCGCATATACATGGACCAGTGCAGTTCAGACCCTGTTGTTAAAGGGTCAACTATAATAAGAAGAATTGTTACATATTTACCCATATGGTTACTGTTCTGAGTGCTCCTCATCCGTATGTCCACTTAGTATTATTATCTGTCTACCTGAAAGACTTTCTTCAGCATTTTTTGTAAGTTTTGCGGAACTTTCAGTGTTTGTATGTCTGAAGAAGTATTTTATTTTGCCTTTGTTGTTGAAAAACATACTGGCAATTGTTTTCTTTTAGTACTCTAAAAACGTGGCTCCACAGTCTTCTCACTTGCATTGTTTCTGACCAGAAATCTGTTGTCATTCTTATCTTTGCTCCTCTGCCTTTTTTCCCTGGTTGCTTTTAAGATTTCTCACTGGTTTTGAACAGTTTCATCACGGTGCACCTTAGTGTCCTTTTCTTCGTGTTTCTTTTGTGTGAGAGTCCTTGAGATTCTTGAATCTGCAGGGTTTCCTGCTTTCCTGCTGTCCAGTGTCTCAAAACTGTAGTTTCGTCTATTTTTTATCTGTTTAAGCCAGAAGAGACTATCTGGTCTTCTGTTCTCCATCTTAGCCAGAGTAAGAAGCTCTAGGATTCTTCTTAATCATTGTGTGTTTATTTTGTGGAACTTTGGAGATAGGAAGTCATGATTATTGTTAGTATTGCCTCTGGGTTTTATAATAGGTAAACAGTGATTGTTTCTACCTGATAGGTAGGATGGAAAGTTCACCGAATTGAGAAACAAATTGGCTGATGTCAGATCTCAGATAAGGCACTTAGTAGCTTTCGATCTTGAGCTTGCTGTTGTGAACCTGTTTTAGCTTCAGCTTTCTCATCTGCAGCATGAGGATAATAGTTATTGTTTGTGATCATTACAAGGATGGTAAGAAATTTATGTAAAGAGACGGGCATATAGAGCCTAGCATATTGCCAGTAGCCAGTAAGTGGTTGCTATTATAATTATTCCCCTTCTCTGCCATCTTATAAAGGGATCTGTAGTTCAGTCATCCTGGCAAAAAGAGCTGTTTTTCATCAGAGACCGTAAAATTTTAAATTCTTTCATCTCTAGCAAATTTTACAAAAGGGAAGATGGCCTGACCTTCTGTCGTGGCATGATTACATACTTCACACATGTAATTTATCTTTAAGATATGGCTACAGCCATAGTTAATCAAAACTCAACAAATAAGTAAAAGGTGGCTTACAACCAAAGTGACTTCCTAGTCCGCTACACACTAGAAGTAGATCGATGCTAGAAGCAGACCCACTGACAATAGCAGGAAGTGACAGTTATTACTGTGGCAGAAAAGCTATAAAAAGCAAACATAAAACTGAAAAAAAGCGCAGTAGTAAGGGATCATAACCACTGACGCCATTACTCTACAGGCAACAGTGACCCCTAGTCAAGAAAAGGGTGAAATTGGGTTCATTGTTCTTGGCTTAAGGAAGAGAATTTTGTGATATTGTATAGCAAGAGTTCCCTCTGTAACTTTTTCTGTTTATTTTTCACAAATTTTTCTTATTGAGGTATAATTAACACAGTGTTGTGCTAGTTTCAAGTGTACAGTATAATGATCAACAGTTCGTTATGTTTCTCCACGCTCCTCAAGATAAGTTTACTCTTAATCCTCCTTGTCTGTTTCACCCATTCCCCCACCCAACTCCCCTCTGGCAACCGCTAGTTATTTCTCTGTATTCAAGAATTTTTCTATTTGCCTCTTTTCTATTTGTTTTGTTTCTTAAATTCCAGAAATGAGGGAAATCATACAGTATTTGTTTTTCTTTGACTTATTTTACTTAACATTCTATCGTCTGGGTCCATCTGTGTTGCTGTGGATGGCAAGATTTCATTCTTTTTGATGCCTCAATAATACTCAGTCGTATATATACACACCACATCTTCTTTATCCATTCATCTGTCCATGGACACGGGTTGCTTTCATATCTTGGCTATCGTAAATAATGCTGCAGAAAACATAGGGGCGCATATGTCTTTTCAAAATACCGTTTTAGTTTTTGGGGGGTGAATACCCAGTAGTGGAATTACTGGGTCATATAGAAATTGTATTTTTAAGTTTTTGAGAAACCTCCATACTGTTTTCCACAGTGGCCGTGCCAATTTGCATTCCCACCAACAGTGCACAAGGGTTCCCTTTTTCTCCACCATGCCATCATTTGTTATTTCTTGTGGTTTTTATTTTAGCCATTCTGATGGGTGTAAAGTGATATCTCATTGTGGTTTTGATTTGCATTTCTCTGATTAGTGATGTTGAGCATCTTTTTATGTGTCTGTTGGCCATCTGTATCTTGTCTTTGGAAAAAGACATTTTTCCATTTTTCAATAGAATTGTTTTTTGTGTGTTGAGTTGTAGAAGTTCTTTATATATTTTGGATATTAACCCCATATCAGATCTGTCATTTGCAAATGTCTTCTCCCATTCAGTAGGTTGCCTTTGTGTTTTGTTGATGGTTTCTTTCACTGTGAGAAAACTTTTTATTTTGGTTAGTCCCAGTAGTTTAATTTTGCTTTGGCTTCCCTTGCCTGAGGAGATGTATCTGGAAATTTTTTTTTTTTTTTAAATGGCCAATGTCAAAAGAATTACTGCCTGTGTTTTCTTCTAGTAGTTTTGTGATTTCAGGTCTCACATTTAGGTCTTTAATCCATTTTATTTTTGTGTATGGTGTAAGAAAGTGGTCAAGTTTTATTCTTTTGCATGTAGCTGTCCAGTTTTCCCAGCACATTTGTTGAGGAGACCATGTTTTTTTCCCACTGTATCCCTGCCCCTTTGTCAAAGGTTAATTGACCTTTCAAACTTGGTTTCATTTCTGGGCTCTCAGTTCTGTCCATTGATCCATGTGTCTTTTTTTTTTTTTTTTTTTTTTTTTGCCAGTACTGTACTGTTTTGGTTACTGTAGGTTTTCAGTATATCTTGATATCTGTGGTTGTGATACCTCTAGGTTTGTTCTTTTTCAAGATTGCTTTGGCTATTTGGGGTCTTTTTGGTTCCATACAAATTTTAGGGTAATATGTACTAGTTCTGTGAAAATGTTCATATTTTGATAGGGGCGCATTGAATCTGTAGGTTGCTTTAAGTAGTGTGAACATTTTAACCATGTTGTCTCTTCCAATGCAGGAGTATGGAGTATCTTTCCATTTGTGTCATCTTTAATGTTTTTCATCGGGGTTTCATAGTTTTTGGAGTATGGGTCTTTTGTTTCTTTGGTTAAGTTTATTCCTAGGAATTTTGTTATTTTTGGTACAGTTGTAAATGGGATTGTTTCCTTAACTTTTCTTTCTGCTACTTCATTATTATTCATCAGAAAATCATTCACCATGATCAAGTGGGATTTATTCTAGGAATGCAAGAGTAGTCCAATATTTATAATCAATCAATGTGATACATCACATTAATAGAAAGAATAAAAACCATATGATCATTTCAATAGATGCAGAAAAAGCATTTGACAAAGTACAACGTCCATTCATGATAAAAACTCAACACAGTAGATTTAGAGGGAACATATCTCAACATCATAAAGGCCATATTATGAAAAATCCATAGCCAATGCTGTACTAAATTGTGAAAAACTGACAGCTTTTCCTCTGAGATCTGGAACAAGACAAGGATGTCCATTGTCCCCATTTTTATTCAACATAATGCTGGAAATCTTAGCCATAGCAATCAGACAAGAAAAAGATAGGCTACTGTAGAAGTTTCTCTTTAAGAAATGTTAATGCTGAAAGGAGTAAGCACTGTTTGAATATAAAGTTTATTAAATCTCTAAATCCTTGATGAGGCTGAGTGCATGAGTTTCTGCCATGCATGTTTTGGTCCTGTTTAAAAGTAAAACGAGGAGACTTTTTGAAGTCATGCTGTCATCTTTTTCCTTAAAAAAAAATATCTATTGTAACATTATCTTAAATTCCTTTTGAATAATAGCATTAGTCTTTTCTGTGTGTTCTACAGAAGAATAAAAATTGTTTTTCACCTATCATTCTGTATTATAGATTCCTTCATTCTCATATAGTTTTCCTAACAGTTTGCCTAGCACTTATTTCAACAGTGTTTGGGTTCCTACTATGTAACAGGTCAGGAAGAAGGTAATATCACCAGGCTGTGTAATTAATGCTTTAGCTCACTCTACAATGCTGGCTGCCAGGAGTCCCTCACCCACCATGAGAGGTGGCATAAAACATACCAAATGGCCATTCAATATAGTTCTTTGTTCTCAAGGAATCTCTAGTTGTGCATAAGTTCCAAAAGTCACATAAATTATTTCCTCATCAGGGGCACCTAGGTGGCTCAGTCGGTTAAGCATCCGACTTCAGCTCAGGCCATAATCTTCTGGTTCTTGAGTTCGAGCCCCGCATCGGTGTCTCTTCTGTCGGGACCGAGCCCACTTTGGATCCTCTGTCCCACTCTCTCTGCCCCTCCCCTGAATGTGTGCTCTCTCTCTCTCTCTGTCTCTCTCAAAGTAAATATAAATAAACTTAAAAAAAAATTTCCTCATCAAATAAGATCACCAACAAATTACCTAGGTGGACCTTAGGTGCTTGCCCCCTGCAGAAAAGCTATCTCTAAAACCTTGACTTCGAGAGATTTTTTTAAGTGACCATATGACGAATACTCCTGCATTTGTTTTCTCATTTTTGTTAAAGGCATTCTCTATTATTTTGTTCCATATACCCCTCACAAAACTTAATGCTAGGAAGAAAAAAAACAAACATTTTCTCTCCTGGAGACTTAGTATAATTATTTCCAGTAGAGAGTAAAAATTCTATAATTCAGTGTATAAATTGTCAGAGCTAACACCTGTAGGATTTACATACCTGCTTCTTTCATTGTTTGGTTTTCTGTTTCTTCTTTTACAGCCTTATCTAATGAATGCCTTTTACTCTAAACTGACTTAAATCTCATTTTGGAAGGATATGGCATTAAAAACTAAAAAATGATGGAACAACTTACGAGTGTCTGTAAAAATACTCATTTGACTATAATCGGGTGCCTGCATTTGTAGTCAGCTGTGCTTTGAGCACATTACGAGCTAACACCGTCAGGGTTTTAAAGTGTAAAACAGGGGTGCTCTTCTGGCTGTACTGGTGATCTTTCCCACCTCTCCGCCATCCCCCAAATACTGTCATGGTCATGAAAACATCATTCACTATTAGTGGTTGGTAAGAAAATGTGTGTCATTGCTGAATATCATTAGGTGTTTAAGTGGCTATTGTCTGTAATCATTCATACTATCATTTCAGTTTGTGTGGCGTTCCCCCCCCCCCCCCATAATTGCTTTAAGGCTTTCACAGAAAGCTATGGTCACCAGTATTCATTTCTTCCTCAGTGGGGAGTCTGAAAGGGGAAGATCAAGCTACAGAGTAGTCTTGGGAGGATTTGCTTTGTCATTGGCTGAGACTTAAGTCTGAAGGGCAATCCTAAAGAAATAGGCTAGCAAAACAACTTTAAACCTAGGAAAGGAAGGTTAACGTGTGTTACACCAGTTTTCTGGTATGCAGCTGAGTGTGTATCAGTTAAATGTTAAAAAATTAACATTTCAAACGTGGTTATCAGAGCATGTATATTAATGCCAAAGATCTAAGTTTACATGGTTTTGTTTTGTTTTAGTCTTAATTACTAATTGCTTTATTACTTCCTATATATACGATCATGAAGCATAAGCTTTTAGTTCTTCTTTGTTTTTGGTATGCAAATTTGTTTTGTTTTAATTATGTGAAGCAGAATTCTAGAAAACAACTAATATTCTTCATTAATGGTAAATGCGGTCATTAAATGCATAGTTTTTATGCAATAAGAGCCTGTCCCAAAGAGAGTTACCTCCTTTTTTATTCATAGTATGTTGGAGTTCCTATGTTTTCCATGATTTATTGTCTGGAACTCATCAGATTAAGTTTTAGCAAATTTGGTAATTTAAAATAATCTATAAGTACAATAGTATTGGAGATACACAATTTTTTTTTGCTAAACTACCATGACTAAATATACCAGACTAGATGATTCCCAAACTGAAATGTTTAGCTTCTTACCATTTAAGCATTTCAGCGCTGTATTTTTGAAGTGTTACTTGTATAATTCTACCCGATTTATCAGTGAAATAATTTTTCGCAAGTTTCTTGACTTTACAAATTTTGGGAATCTCAAATCTCAGGCTGGGAGGAGAAGTTTTCCCGTTTTATAGTTGATCGTTCGCTTATTCACTTATCAAAAAATGTGAAGCACCTACTATGCACTTTGTAGCTGCAGGGGACATTAAGATAGATGGGAAACGGGTGCTACCCTTAAGGAGCATATGTTATCACAGGGAGAAGAAACCTCTCTATGCACAATTACGAGATAGTAGGTCATAATGCCGTAAAGAAGCATGTGCAAGGCACGGCATTTACCCAAAAGCAGGAGTAATCTACGAAGTAGGTGCCTTGGTCCGGGGTCTCTTCTCTGGCTTCTATGGTGTTTCTTTCATCCTTCCTACCAGTGGCCAGAATTAGGCAAGAAGAAGGTTAGGAGAGAGAATCAGCAGCACCAAGGGGTGCTCAGGGCAAAAGTTCCCTAACTTGGAGCCAAGGGTGTCTGAGCCTCTTGAGGTGATACCTGATGTGGAAAGAAGGTCACCTCTTCCTTATAAATCTCCTTTAGAAGGGATGTTAGTGATACATGTACTCGCTCCTGCTCTTAAACTTCCTAAGCTTCAGGGGACTGCATCTGGGTGGTGGTTGTTGTTTTTTAAACCATGAAGAATCAAGTTTTATGTTGGGTGCAGGGTGTGTGTGTGTGTGTGTGTGTGTGTGTGTGTGTGTAGAGAGAGAAAGAGAGAGAGAATGAGAGAGAGAGTGTGTGTTTCACTATTCTCCAAAGTATGAACTCATTTTATTGATCTTTTTGTAAACTAGATGCTTTCCGATGCAGCACCTGGAAAACTGAGAATTGTCCATGGTGATGTGTTGACATATAAGATAGAAAGGGCTTTTCCAGAAAGTCTGAAAAGACGGTGGGAAGATGGTAAGTGATTTGGGGTTGGTTTTCTTATTTTCTTTTATAATTATTTACAGTACAAATATTTAATGCTATTATACATTACAAACATTACACATTTATATTAAATATTATAAAAACAGAATTGAATACGTAGTGTGCATTATAATTTTTTCTGCTTTTCTACTCTTTTCCAAAATGATAAATCTAATTACTTTTTCTTCAATTTTATTTGTCTTCTATTTTTCAAATGTTTAGCGTTCTCCTCAAATAAGCTTGCTATTTTTATGACAGCATGTAATGATGGGATAAACTAGGAAGTGTTCCTTTTTCCAAAAGGTGAAAAAAAAGAAGTGTTTTAGTAAACGAAGCCACACCCAGTTACCAGCGTCTCGCATTCCATGGCCAGCCAAGGGTCCTCATTTTTTAGACAGTCGGGTCCCCGCTGTGTACCAGCTCTTTGGAATCCGGAGATCGATGGGGTGTGTTACTTGCCTAGAAAGCCCTTGAGAACACGGACTACTGGCGTGACCGCTTCCGTGTGTGTGGCCGCAGCACCGCCGGGCTCCTTCAGAGAGGTGGCCGCTGCCTGCCTCCGCCTTCCGGCTCTCCTCTCAGCACCCTGCCTTCAGGTCTCCGGTCCGGCCCCAGTCGCACCGGAGTCAAGTGACCTCCTGAATTCCTGTCTCAAACCTTATCTGACGGGGTTCTCAGGCATTCATTCGAGTGTTACCTGCTCTTCCGGATGTTTTCTCTGCTCGTGTCCTCCCTGACGCCGGGTCCTTCCGTTTTCCCTTTTACATTGTATGACTTTCTCTAGCTGTTCCTCGCGGGTGGTTCTTTTTCCAGCTACCTCTTAGATGTTGTTCCTGAGATCTTTCTTCTTGAGCACCTGCTCTTGTGCTCCAGATTTGCCGGAATTCTCTGCTCCTGTGGTTACACTTACCACCTGTGTGCTGCAGACACTTCCATCTGTCTATGCAGCCTGTACCCCCTTCCTGGGCATCTGATCCTCTGACAGCTTCACCTGGGTGCCCCATAGGCACTTTGACCTCCTCACGTCCGGATCAAATTACCTTTTCCCTCAAATCCGGTCTCTTTCATAGTTTTCCTAAGCCGGGAAACCTGAGGACTTTGAACACTAATTAAGGTAGAATGTTTTTCTTAATAATTCAAAGCTGACGATGAGGAAACATTGCTTTTGAAGAATAAATGGACTGAAAAATAGGCAGCCGTGTCGTCTCATGTATTTTTGTTTGACGCTGTTAGTACCCAGTTTGACTTTTATTCTTAACCAAAATAGCATTCAGAATACTTTGATGAAATCGTTACAAGTTGTTTTTTCCTCCTGCTAACCAGATCCTCCAAATGTACATATTATTGGAAATCTGCCTTTTAGCGTATCAACTCCACTGATTATCAAGTGGCTTGAAAATGTTTCTTGTAAAGATGGACCTTTTGTTTATGGCAGAACCCAGATGACATTGACTTTTCAAAAGGAAGTGGCAGAGGTAAGTTCTGACCGTGGTTTTTTTTTTTTTTTTTTGGTTTTTTTTTTTTTTTTTTTTTGGCTCTTCGAATTCCAAAACAAAGTAATACTGCATTTTTGTGACAGACTATGTTTTCTAAGTTAATGCCCCATTACACATACACACCAACACCAGCTCAACCAAAAGTTAAGCGTGTCATGATGATGACGGGTGTTACTGCTGTGAGCTCTCCGTGGAGAACACGAGTGCTGTGCTGCCAGCCAGGAAGGCCGTGTCTTACATACAGGGACACAGTAGGGCCATAGAACAGTGACAGACGTGATCTGTGGGCTGCTGCTGATACAATAATACATAGGGATTGGCCTGTGATCGGTTAAAGTTGATACATTGAACTTCATGAGATGGTGAAGAATGCGGTAATCAGTCGGTTTGGAGAAAGGGAAGGAGGTTGGTGTCTGATTATGCAGTACATAGACTTTCACTTAATCTCCTACTTCTGCTGGGCCTGCTATGCCTGCGTTCCCATGGCAGGAGTGTTCCCAGGTCACTCTGTAGAAAATAATCCTACGGGGTAATAAGCAAGGGAAGGTTTTGTGCTGCAGAGGTTTAATGAGGGGATCTGCAGACTATAAGTGTTTTGTTTTTTAATTTTTTATTATGACTTACAAATACAGAAGAGTATGTGATGGATTTGTATGGCTTAATAAAAAGAACACCTGAATCCCCCCCACTCAACTCAATAGTTAAATTCCCAACATCGTTGACACCCTCTTGTATGCCTCATTCTGATTGTGTCTCTGATTTTCCACCTGCCACCAAAGTAATCAGTACCATGAATTTGGAACTTATTATTCCCTGTTTAGTTTGTCACATAGATTCTTATCTGTATAATTAATATACTTTAGTTTTCTCCATTTTTGAACTTACGCAAATGGATTCATGCACTATGTACTTCTTTTCTCCTCATTCACTTATGCTGCTCATAGCTGTAGTTTATTTGTGTAGTTATACACTACCCACTCTTTGGCTAAGTCATAATTTATCTGCCCATTCTCCTGTTTTGGAATCCTGTTGCAGTGTTTTTACGAACAAAGCTGTCATGGAGATTCTTCTATTTATGTCAGCTGGAGCACATAAGCAAGCTTTCCCTAGAGAATATATCCAGAAGTGGCCATGCTGGATCTTAAGTTCCCCCAATCTTCACTTTGGCTAAATAATGCTAATTTGCTTTCTGAAGTCATCGTGCCTGTTTACATTCCCACCAACTGTGTGTGTGAGTTCATTTTGCTTCATATCCTTGCCAGTACTTGATATTGCCAGACTTGTACTTTTTGTTAATCAGAGCTGGATGGTGTGTTTTGTGGTTTTATTTTGTCTTTTGCTAAATTTTTAATCAAATTGAACGCCAGGGTCACCTGGGTGTCTCAGTCGGTTAAGCATCCAACTCTTGATATTGGCTCAGGTCATGATCTCATGGTCAAGATCAAGCCGTGTGCTCAGCGCAAAGCCTGCTTGGGGTTCTCTCTCTCTCCCTCTCCTGCTGTCCCTCCCTCACTTTTGCACATGCGTTGTGTCTCTCTCTCTCTCTCTCTCTCTCTCTGTCTCTCTCTCCCTGCCTCTCTCTCTGTCTCTCTCTCTCTCTCTCAGAATGAACTTTTTTAAAAAACCAAGCACCATTTTGCATGTTTATGGACCTTTGAGATAGCGTCTTTTTTGTGAAGTACTTGCCCTTTGCTTATTTTTCTGTTGGATTGCTTGGTCTTATTCTCCTATATTTGGAGGAGTTCAAACATGGTCTTCGTACTAGTCTTTTATTAAGTGTGTCACAAATTTCTTCTTCTCCTCTTTGGCATGTTATGGTCTTTACGGTATCCTTTAAAGACCAGATGCTTTTAATTGTAAATTTATGGTTAGTGCTTTTGTGTCTTATTGAAGAACTCTTTATATCTTGATATCATGAAGATATTCTTCTGTGTTATCTTCTAGAAGCTTTTATTGTTTTACTTTCCACATTTATATCTGTAATCCACTTGGGATTGATTTTTGTGTATGGTGAAAATAGAAGCCACTTTTCCTGTTTTTCATACATGACCCCAGTGAACTTAGCACTTCTTCACTAACCTCTACCAACACCTCTGACATCATGACAAAGCCTCTATCGCACTGGTCTGATTAGAGACCCCAAGAAGAACGATTGTATGAATCTAGGAGACAGAAGGCCCAGTGTTATAGAAGACAGAGCGTGGAATCCTCAGAAGAACATTCAGTTCACCTCAGAGTAGCACAAAGAATTTGATAAGACACCTATCATGTTTGCATATACTGAAAGAATAGGTAAGTTGGGGAGAGTGTGGGGTTGAATTAGTGATAAATAGAAAATCAAATACAGGAAGGATTGAAGCAAACAAAATATATCACTGTTAGAAAGACAAGTAAAAATGTTATTGGAAATAGATAATTATTTATTCTGGAAACCGAAGGAAAAAAAGAGGGGCCTGTATAAAAAAAATCACAGAACTTTACTGAGAGTCTCAGAAGATCACTGAGCTAAATCAAGAGAAATAGAACCCTGGAAGAAAAAAAAAATGAGTATTATAAAGCTGCTTCATTTTTCCAAATTATGTTTTTTCAGTAACATCTTGAAATGTAGTGAGTGAAGTCCCAGGGATCATCTTGAGTGGACCTGCAAGAATGGAAAAGAAATTTTGAAAAAAAGAAGAGTGATGAGAGAAGCCTTGCCTATCAAATGTTAAAATGTGTTGTAAACTCTAATAACTGAAGCACTGTGACTCCTTATGAGACGGAGTGATGGCTACATTAGAAGGCGCAGAATCAGGGGTGCCTGGCTGGCTCAGTTGGTTGAATGTCTGACTTTGGCTCAGGTCATGATCTCGCTGTCCGTGGGTTCAAGCCCCGCATTGGGCTCTGTGCTGATAGCTCAGAGCCTGGAGCCTGCTTCCAGTTCTGTGTCTGTCTCTCTCTCAAAGGTAAACAAACATTAAGAAAATTAAAAAAAAAAAAAAAAAGCCAGAATCAGACAACTTCATATTTGATAACGATTGTATCCTGTGTCAGCAAAGGAAAAAAAAAAAAGATTATTTAGTGAATGGTTGGATATTGAAGCAATTTAATAATTCACCATACGTAAAAAAAAAAAAAATAATTCACACATAAAAAAATTCCAGTTCCTAGAGCCCACCGGCCACCCTGCTGCCACTGTCCCTGTGGCGCCTTAACAAAGGCACCGTCTCAAAGCACGAGCAGTCCTAAAGGTGCCTGGAGAAGTCGGGGGTGTGGACACACTGGCCAGGGTATTGGCAGCCTTCTATGAAGAACCGGAGAAACCTAACAGTGCTGTGCGTTTTTAATACATTTTTTTTTAACGTTTATTTATTTTTGAGACAGAGACAGAGCATGAACAGGGGAGGGGCAGAGAGCGAGGGAGACACAGAATCTGAAACAGGCTCCAGGCTCTGAGCGGTCAGCACAGAGCCCGATGCGGGGCTCGAACTCACGGACCGTGAGATCATGACCTGAGCCGAAGTCGGATGCTTAACCGATCAAGCCACCCCGGCACCCCGTGCTGTGCGTTTTTAAAGCATCACTTAGGAGCTGCTGCCCCTAGAAAATCCAGAAATAGAGCTGCCTCACCTAGAATCGACAGAAATGAAAGAGAAATATGAAGCTATTGTAGAAGAAAATAAAGAACAAAAACAAAGCTTGCTCTGTATGCACCACCTCAGAAGTGTGCTGAATAGGATTCTTCTCAGTTGAAAAGACACTGAAAAAATGGTGCTCTCTGACTTGAATAGTTTGTATAGTATGTAATATTTTGCAGAACAGCTTCCGTAGAACTCTTGATACGTTGTAACCGTCACAAACACATATACTTCGAAACACCAACAATATAAAAAAAAAAAGTTTCCGGGGTGCCTGGGTGGCGCAGTCGGTTAAGCGTCCGACTTCAGCCAGGTCACGATCTCGCGGTCCGGGAGTTCGAGCCCCGCGTCGGGCTCTGGGCCGATGGCTCAGAGCCTGGAGCCTGTTTCCGATTCTGTGTCTCCCTCTCTCTCTGCCCCTCCCCCGTTCATGCTCTGTCTCTCTCTGTCCCCAAAATAAATAAAAAACGTTGAAAAAAAAAATAAAAAAAAAAGTTTCCAGTTACTGTATCTTCAGATTCCCTACTCTGTTGTCCAGTGGCTACTCTGTTGTTAATTTTAGTCAGTTTTCATTTTGGATATTGTAGTTTTACTTCTAGAAGTTCCATTTGGGTCTTGTATTTTCCCTTACTTCATTATGTTCATGCTTTCCTTGGCATCTTTACATATGTGTAATATTTATAATAGCTGTTGTAAGACCTTTGCTTATTAATTTCACTACCTCTGTCATTTCTGTATCATTTTACCATTTGCTTTTTTTCCCCTCCCTCTTTCTATGGGTCCTACTTTTCTGCTTCTTTGCAAGCCTGGTAATTTTTTTTTATTTTTAATATTTATTTAATTTTGAGAGAGAGCACACAAGCAGAAGAGGAGCAGAGAGAGAGAGAGAGAGAGAGAGAGAGAGAGAGAGAGAGAGAGAGAGAGACATGCAGATTTCAAAGCAGGCTTTAGGCTCTGAGCTGTCAGCACTGAGCCTGATGTAGAGCTCAAACTCTCGAACCCATGAGATCATGACGTGAGCTGAAGTCGGATGCTTAACCGACTGAGCCACCCAGTCGCCCCACAAGCCTGGTAATTTTTGGCGAGATGCTAGATGTTGTGAGGTTTTGTTTTGTTTAATCTCGTGGAGGGCTGGATTTTGTTGTATTGGCCTGAGTGGTGGGTTTTGTTCTGGCACAAAGATGAGTCACGTGCATATTGGTTTGGAGCTTGCTTTTACACTTGCTTATGACAAGTCTATAGCAGCCTTTAATCTGAGGCTAATTAAAGTCACACTATTAAGTCCCAACCTTTCTGAGGAATCCACCCGGTACCCCGTGTATTTCAAGAGCTCTTTACTTGGCTGTTGGGTGTACAGACTATCTCTAGCCCTGTGTGACCTCCATTTGTCCCACTTTCTGATGCTACTTTCTCCAGCCTCCCAACCTCATATGAGCACTTCTAGATCGATGCTCTGTCAGAGACTTGAAGGGATCCCTTTGCATATCTCAGGAGCACCCTCCCCTTTCCTGTCTCCCATGCCCCCTGTCTGTCTCTGTCTCTCTCTCGCTCTCTCTCTTTGTGTGTGTGTGTGTGTGTGTGTGTGTGTGTGTGTGTGTGTTTCCGTATCCAGTAGTGTGCCTCACAAGTTCTGGCTGCCTTAGCCTCCCAGAGCCTGGCGTCTGTCTCCTCTCGTCAGACAGACCACTGGGCTCTGTTTCTACTCCTGCTTGTGCTGCTGCCTGAGTATGGCTTCCAGGCTGTTAGCTGCTCAGTTGTAAGGCTCACCTCTCACCTTCTTTCTCCCGTGTCTGTGCTCATAGTCCCGTAATGCTGTTGTTTAGTTTATGCAAAGTGTCGTTTTATACATTTTATTCAGCTTCATACTTGTTTTTTTGTAGACAACTTTTTTTTTTAATTTTTTTTTTCAACGTTTATTTGTTTTTGGGACAGAGAGAGACAGAGCATGAATGGGAGAGGGGCAGAGAGAGAGGGAGACACAGAATCAGAAACAGGCTCCAGGCTCTGAGCCATCAGCCCAGAGCCCGACGCGGGGCTCGAACTCACGGACCGCGAGATCATGACCTGGCTGAAGTCGGACGCTTAACCGACTGCGCCACCCAGGCGCCCCTGTAGACAACTTTTTAATATCAGAATTCCCCTGAGAGAATTATATACATATGTGAGAATTACACACACACACACACAACACACACATATGTATATAATGTAGTCACATTAGTTCTGTTCTTTAGATGCCTTCCTCTGCATTTACACATGTGTAAGAATTCTGTTCCTTAGATCTCTCCCTCTCTCTTTACCCATGTTCCACTTGAGAAAATCGTCTCTGTGGAGACGATTTTGCCCCCAGCCCCCCATTCAGGGACATTTGGCAGTATCTGGAGACATTTTTTTTTGTAGTGCGTGACTTACTCAAATGTGGTACGTTTACACTGTTGGGCAACCACTGCCTCTGTCTAGTTCCATAAAATATTTAATGTATACCTTTTGAAAGCTATATGAAAGCAAAGATTACTTGAGTGATTCAGAAGAAATTTCTGTCATTTAACTCACTTGGCAATTTATTGAGTTTTACAGTTGTAAATTTTTAATTATATGAATATTTTTCACTTTGCTTTTAATTTGCCTGTATGGTACTGATAATAATAATATCGGCTCTTACATATGGAATGTCTGCTATGCAATGGATGCCACTTTAGGTACGTTTTCTTATTTAAGCCTCAAAGCAAGCTAATGAAATAGTATTTTTTAATTGACATTGACACACAAAGTTAGTTTCGGGTGTACAATGTAGGGATTCAGCAACTGTGCACGTTGTGCTGTGTTTGCCCCGAGAGTAGCTGCCGTCTGTCAGCACACAAGGTATTACACCACCGACTGTATTCCCTGTGCTGAACCTTTCATCCTTGCGACTTACTAACTTTTGATAGGAAAGGATACTGAAGCTCAGAGATTTTAATTAGCTTCTTCAAGACCACACAGCTACCAAGTAGCAGAGCTGGGACTTAGGCCAAGCTGGTCCGGCTCCCAAAACTTGATCTTCTAATCGCAACAGAATAATATCCATGTGGACACAGATTCAGTATCTATGACATGTATAAATTATGAGGAAAGTTAAACTGAGCAAGCAGAATTCTGGGTACACGTAAACTCAGAATTAAATGCTTAAAAACAAGTGATGAGAAGCAGCTAACAAAACACCAGAAATCTTCACAGAACTATTCAAAATTAAGGAATTTAAAACTGAATTAAGGAGCTTTTGCTGGAAGTTTTTCATATAATTTCAGAGACTTTTATTTAATTATTGACCTGTCAGAATCTTAAAATCATGATTTATAACTATTACCTTCTTTCTCTTCCATCACTGATTACTCCCTCTTTACTGGATTACTACGATCAAAAAGGAAACCTGCTCTAACGTCATCTGTTTTACAAAACAAAACAACTCTGTCTCTCTCTGTCTCAGAAATAAGTAAACATTAAAAAAATTTTTTTTTTTAAAAAAGGCGCCTGGATGGCTCAGTCAGTTGAGCGACTGACTTCGGCTCAGGTCATGGTTTGTGAGTTCAAGCCCCGGGTCAGGCTGTGTGCTGACAGCTCAGAGCCTGGAGCCTGCTTCAGATTCTGTGTCTCCCTCTCTCTCTTTGCCTTCCCCTGCTCACTCTCTGACCCTCTCTGTCTCAGAAATAAATAAACATGAAAAAAAAAATTTTTTTTAAACAAAACAAAATGGGAGCCTGGGTGGCTCAGTCGGTTCAGCATCCAACTCTTGAGTTCAGCTCAGATCATGATCTCCTGGTTTGTGGGATCGAGCCCCACGTCAGGCTCTGTAGGGCCTGCATCGGATTCTCTCCCTCCCTCTTTCTCACTGTCCTTCCCCCCCCCACGCGTGTGCCTTCCAGAGCTGGCTCTTGCACGCTAGCGCGCGCTCTCTCTCTCTCTCGCTCTCGCTCTCGCTCTCTCGCTCTCTCTCGCTCTCTCTCTTACAAATAAATAAACAAACTTTAAAAGACAAAACAATCTCCCTTGACCCCACCTCATGCCTTCTGGCTATCTATAACAACCTAGGAACGAACATTGTAGTCTATTTAACTTGATGGTTGCTTAAGTTCGAACCCATTCTAGAAGCATTACAATTGTATCCTTCCTGCCCATGTTTTATGTACTTGATGTCCTATTTTATGTCTTTTTATGTTGTGTATTCCTAATTATCATAGGTATGGTTGATTTGACTACTTTTGTCTGAACCTTCATACTAGCTTTTATGAGGGGTTGATTTACTACCTTTAATGTATAATACTGTTACCAGTGAAATTTTTTCTTTTGTGATTTTCATCTAGTTATGGCACTTTCTGTTTTGCTTAAAGAAATCCCTTAAACGTTTCTTGCAAGGGCTGGTTTAGTGGTGATGAACTTCTTTAACTTTTGTTTGTCTGGGCAACTATCTCACCTTTAATTCTGAATGATAATATTTCTTGCTGGGTAGAGTGTTCTTGGTTGTAGGTTTTTTTCTTTCAGCACTTTGAATATATCATGTGTTCTGGCCTTCCGATTTTCTGCTGAAAAATCAGCTCTTATAGATATTTCCTTTTATATAACCAGTTGCTTTTCTCTTGCTGCTTTTAAGACTCCTTCTTTGTCTTTAATTTTTGAGATTTTAATGGTTATCTGTCTCCATATGGACCTCTTTGGGTTCATCTTGTTTAGGGTGTCTCTGCTTCCTGGACGTAGATCTGTGTTTTCTTTTCCTTGTTAGGTAGCTTTTCCGTTATTTCCTAAAATTAAGTTTTCTGGTCCTTTCTCTCTTCTTTCTGTGTGACTCCTTATAAGATGGGTGTTGTGTGCCCAGTGTTGTCCCAGAGGTCCCTTAACCCATCCTGATTTTTTTCATTCTTTTTTTCTTTTTGCCATTCAACCTGAATGATTTCTACTGCCCTATCCTCCAGATCACTGATCTGTTCTTTTGCATCCCCTGATTTGCTCTTGACTCCCTCTGTTGTTTTTCCCTTGCAGTTATTGTATTCTCCAGCTGTAACTGGCTCTTTTTTATATTTTCTATCTCTTTATTTAAGTCCTTGCTGAGTTGATCCACTCCCTCCGAGTTTGGTGAACATCTTTATAACCATCACTTTGAACTCTTTATTAGGTAGATTGCTTATCTCTTTTTGTTTAGTTCTTTTTCAGGCTTTGTCCTGTTTTATTTGGAACCTTTTCTACTGTCTGCTCATGTTGTCTAACTCTGTATTTGTTTCTATATACTAGGTAGGTCAGCTGGGATTCCTGTTCTTGAAGGAGGTGGCCTTATGTGGAAGGTGTGCCGTGGGCCACCAGAACCATGTGCTTCAGGGGTGTCCCCTGTTGGCTGTATGCACCCCTCTGTTGGCACTGGGCTGTGATTGCAACAGGTACACTGGGGGGCAGAGATGCCCCACCCACTTCCCCGGCAAGAGTTGATTTTGGGGGCAACAGTCTCCATGAGGCTCTCTGCCAGGTGTACAGGGTAGGAGTCCAGGAGCACCTGGCAGGAAGGCAGGTTCGGCAATGCAGGTCTTCAGGGGAACACCGGGGCAGGGCAAGCGGTGCCAGAAAGGTATATGGAGAGTGTCAGACTGGTGCCCGCCAGCATCGGACGTGTAGGCTGAGAGGGTAAGAAGAATAGTGCCTGCCAGCATGTCCACTCTTGGATAAAGTTCTTACACAACCCTGCCCCTTTGGCCTGCTCCCTAAAATCAGGCAATATATTTTCTGCACATATGGCCACTTTTCAAGCGGCCGCCTCTTTGCGGAGTCTCGGAGCAAGTGAGGTTATGTGTAGTCTCGTTAAGCGCAGAATCTCCATTTCCGCTAGCCTTCCAATTCTCCCAAAGCAAAGCCCAGCTGATTTTCAAAAACAGAAGTTATGGGAACTTAACTTCCTGGTGCAGATCCCCAGGGTGGGGGGTGCCTGGTGTGGGGCTGTAACCCCTCACTTCCCAGGGAGGACGTTTGCACCTGGGATATATCTTCTCTCACTCTTGGGTTTGGTTCCTGACCTGACCATGTCTTTGTCCCTCTTTCCCTGTTTGAGGCTTTGTCTTTATATTTACAGCTACCTCCGCTGTTCTCCCAGTTGTCAGGTCATTCTCAGGGAGAGTTGCTCTGTACGCAGCTGAAGCTGTGCTATGTTCACGGGAGTGAGCTCAGGATCCTCCTGCTTTGCTGTATTCCTCACTTCTGCCCGTCTGGAGATATTTTTGGTTGTCGCAACTGGGGGGTGCTTTTGGTGTCTAGTGGGTAGAGGTTAGGGAAGCCGGGAGACATCCTTCAGTGCGCAAGATAGCCCCAACAACAGAGAATCGCTCCACATTTACCAGCCGGAAACGTCAGCAATGCCGAGGATAGGAACCTTTGCTTTAGGGTATTTAGCCATAAAATCTTTTTCTCAGCCATCTTAGAATTTTCCATCCCAAAAACGTAGGGCCCTTTTGTGTTTGTTAGGAACTGTAAGGCATCACTACTTTCCTAAGGCCCATGTCATTCCCGGCTTATGATTCTAACTCTCTTCTGTGTGTTTGAGTTGAGCATATATTAATAGTTTTCTTGTTTTCTCAGCCTTTTGATTTGTTCTTGGACTTTTATTTTCTCAGATGACATGATTATTATGGTATTTCTGTTCTTGAATAACACAATAGAGATGCAAAACACTATGTACTCTAATTCTTTTGGGGGAAAATGCAAAGGAACAGAGGCTTAAGAGGTGGAGGAATATTTTCAGTGACTCAGAATGTCAGTTGTGATTATTAATAACAGTGTTGCTTTAACTTCAGCATATGCAATTATTTTTCTTTAACCAGAAAAAAAAAATGTTGATTTTAGTTAAATTTTAGTACGGGTATCAAGAAGAGTTTACATTGAATCTATAATTTATGGAATGCTCCAGAAGCATGGTTAACACTGGTCCTCTGACCAATTTTCACATTTTGCGAGTGAAAGTCTAAACAGGACAATATATGGCGAGCAGTATTTTCCATATACCCTCTGTTTGCCCTTGACAGTGTCATATTTGTGATTTTATATTCCACAGATAGCGCTCGTTAGGCATTCACTTTGCTTGGCTTTGTTGAGTTGTAGAGCAGAAGCAACTGAGCACAGTCCTCTTCTCTCCAGGTCTGCAGGGTCTAAAGCTAAGAATTCAGCTCGCACACATTAAAGAACATATAGACAGTATAAAGTTCCAGCTCATAAAATAGAATCAGACTGTGTAGCAGTAAATGAGACCTTAACAAATCTCATCTAACCTCATTTCATAGATGATGAAACTGAGGCTCAACATAAGTTAAGGTCTGGCAGAAGGTCACGGAGCTGGTTACAGGGAAAGCTGAACTTGAACCCAGGTCGTGTGTTTTCTGCTGCAGTCATGATGTTTAAGTTCTCCGTGTGACCGGACCTGTGCTCTTTCCTTTCTGGGTCCAGGATCAGCTTGTTGCTCTCCTCCCATCTTCAGGGGCCCCTGCTGCTTAATGGTCCATCCCTAGCAGGGAGGGAGGGAGTTACCTTGCCAGGAAGTATGTCGTTTTCAGTGTCCCTCATATTTGGCTGTGTAGCTTCCCAAGAATAAGCCTAATTTTTCTACTTAAAATGATTTTAGATGAATGAGGAAGAAAATAACACTGCCTTTGTGAAATCTTTGACCCCTGGTTTTTCTTAAACTGCCTCAGAAGGCTTTTAAAATCTCCAGGGTTAGAGGTTTCCTTTTACTGAAAAATTAACTGGTTTGGTTTCCTGGCCTTTTGTTGTTAAAATCTCTACCGTGTAATGGAGTTTGAACTCTAATAGCTTTACATATAACGTATCATAGAAATATTAAGTCCTGTTTGGATGACTGATTTTGACCATGTAACTCTTGTGCTAGTTTGTTGTTATTGTTGTTGTTTTTGGGGGGGGGGTTTAAAAATGTTTTTTTAATGTTTATTTAATTTTTAGAGACCGAGCAGGAGTGGGGGAGGGGCAGAGAGAGAGGGAGATAGAGAATCCGAAGCAGGCTCCAGGCTCTGAACTGTCAGCACAGAGCCCGATGCGGGGCTCAAACCCACAAACTGCGAGATCATGACCTGAACAGAAGTCAGCTGCTTAAACAGCTGAGCCACACAGGTGCCCCTCTTGTGCTAGTTTTTAACGAAATTTTTGCAGAGCTTTCTGTTCTGTGGCTTGAATTTTTCCGTAATGAATGTGCTGCTTTCTTCTGAATTCAGGTGTATTATCCACAATTTTCATCTCCACAGCCTAGGTGTATTTGCTGCAAAGTTTGGATGGGTCAAGTTGAGGGGTCAGGCTTTACTGGCAGGAGTGGAGGCCTGCCTAGCACCCTGAGTGAAATATACTTAAGCATGCCTTCACGTCCAATTCGTTTACCCTCTGTGCCTCACTGGTTTGCTCGTTGGTTAAAGTGATTTTTAAAATTTTGTTGAATTCATCAGTGAGAACACCTTTGAGATATAAGGTAAAATATTGGAAAACAATCCAGCATAAGTACTAATTTTCATATGCAGACTTTCTTTTTTTTTTAATGTTCATTCATTTTTGAGAGAGAGAGAGTTGGGGGGAGGGGTTGAGAGGGGTACAAAAGGATCCGAAGCAGGCTCTGTGCTGACAGCAGAGAGCCCTGTGTGGGGCTCGATCTCATAAACTGTGAGGGCATGACCTGAGGTGAAGTCAGACGCTCAACTGACTGAGCCAACCAGGCACCCCTGGTTTATTTATTTATTTATTTATTAACGTTTGTTTTTTGTTTTGTTTTTTTGGTTTTTTTTTTTTTTTTTTTTTTTTTTTTGAGACAGGGAGAGACAGAGCATGAACGGGGGAGGGTCAGAGAGAGAGGGAGACACAGAATCTGAAACAGGCTCCAGGCTCTGAGCGGTCAGCACAGAGCCCGACGCGGGCTCGAACTCACGGACCCTGAGATCATGACCTGAGCCGAAGTCAGACGCTCAACCGACTGAGCCATCCAGGTGCCCCTATTTTTTTTTTTTTTTTATTTTGGGATTAAGTTCACACTAGATTTTAGTTTTACACAACTGCTTTGAATTGTGCCTGTTGCACAGTGCACTTTGAAGTTTTTACTTTTATGGCAATGGTACATTTAAGCTCCAAAAGAAATTCGTGAGGAACTAGAAATATTTTTGACCCTTTGATCCATAAGTTTATTCTTTAAATACGTGCTTCTGGTGTTTGTCTTTTTTTTTTTTTTTTTTTTTTTTTTGCTTGAATATCTGCATTTCTTGGTTTTACAGTTTACTAAGGAACAATTTGCTTTGTCATTTATATTGTAGCAGCCTATCACTTATCCTGAACTGGGCCTCCCAGTCACTTCAACTGTCTAAATATAGACCGGAGCCAGGTAATTTAAAAAGAGGGATGAGGTGGAGGGATGGCTTCTGAGTAACAAAACAGATGCTACGAAATCTATTACTTTTCCCACAGGAAATCTTCTGAGCATCTCAGTTTAATAATTTTTTTTTAACGTTCGTTTATTTTCGAGAGTGAGACAGAGCACAAGCAGGGGAGGGGCAGAGAGAGAGGGAGACACAGCATCTGAAGCAGGTTCCCGGGTGACAGCACAGAGCTTGAGGTGGGCCTCGAACCCACGAACTGTGAGATCATGACTTGAACCAAAGTCGGATGCTTAACCTACCGAGCCACCCAGGCGCCCTGAGCATCTCAGTTTTAAAACCTACGTAAGGCAAAGCTCTTGCGAGCCAAATTATGTGGTTTTCGTGTCCACACAGGTCAGAAGTAGCAAATAATAGGGGATTTTAGGGATCTGCACATGACAGTGAAGCAGGAAGACAAAACGCAGTGCAGTAAACACTCATTCATTCAGTGGTGTGGCACACGGCCAACGTGCTCAACTCTGCGATTAATCCAGCAGCCATTGGCGTTTGTAATGCTGACCCTGTATCACTTAGAAGAGGCTCAGGGTATCCAGTAAACTCTGAGAACATAGAGAAGCAGGATACATTTTTTACAAGTCAGTGTGCCTCATTTTTTTTCATCCTCCACTCAGTTATGTCTAAACATATTGCCACATTTTTATGTCATTTTTTTTTTAAGAAATAAAATGTTACAGATATGCTTAAAACCCTCTTCTGCCCCCTTTCTTTCTCTCCTGTGAGTTGTACTCAAAATCGGTATTCATCATTCCCATGCATGTGTTTTGCAGATACATATATATTCACACACAGGAAACAATGAGGGGTAATGTTTTGAAGTTTTTATATACATGGAGTCATACTCCACATGTTTTCTGCCACTTCATCATTTTCTGCTCTATTTTGGGATCTCTGCTGGTAACACCTTCTTACTCATTTTAACTGTTACTTAGTATTCCATTGTCAAAATTACCACAGTTTGCTTATTCATTCCTGTTGACGGGCCTTTATGTTTTTCTCGCCATTTTTGACGCTATGCGTGTATGATGTGGTAGGGAACATTCTTCCACGGTATTTCCTTGTGGAAGTATATGTACTGTTCTCTAGGGCATGTCCTGAAGGTAGACCTAAAGGGTCATGAGGGTGTACTCAGCTTCGGCTCTCCTGTATATTTTGCCAAATTGTAATGCAGAGTGCTTGTACCTGTTCTCCCTAGCGGTAGGTGGGGGTTCCTCTGGCTCCATATATTCACCAATTCTAGGTTCTGCCAGGCTCTTTTTGTTGTTGTTGTTGAAATTTTGTTCATTTCGAGGATAGGAAAGCTTATCTCATTATAGCTGAAATGTGTATGTCCTTAATTTGTAATGTGGTTGAGCATAGTTCATGGTTATGGTTCATTTGGGTGCTCTTAGTGTATTTCTTAGCATATTTTCTATTGTTTATCTTTCAGTTACTGATGTGTAGGAGTTCTCCTATGTTTTGAACACTAATCCTTTGTCAAAGGAGTTTCAAATACCTTCTCTCTGTGACTTATGTTTATAGTGTTTTTTTATTATGGAAGTTTTAAATTTTAATAGAGTGAAGGATCAGTCTCTTATGGCTTTTGCTTTTGCATCTTCAAGAAATTTTTGCCTAGCATGGAGTAATAAATACTTATAAAAATTTTTAAGTTTTTGCTCTTTATTTTTTGTTAATGCACTTGGAATTTATTTTTGGTTATGGTACGAGATGGGGAGTTACTCTTTTCTCCTGTAGATATACCTACTTCTACCAATATCACAGATCGAGTGGTCCATCCTTCTTCTATTAGTGGTTGCTGCCTTACATCTGTCACACAGCAAACATCCACATGTGCTTGGGTCTGTTTCCAAGGTCGTTGTTCTGTTGGTCTGTGCGTAGAGTAATGCCATACTTGGCCTTAATTTTGATGTCTGGTGGGGTGAGTCTGCCCCAGCCTGCCCCATGTTGATGTTCTTCAGGAGCTTTCTGGCTACCCTGGGCCCTTTGTCTTTCCATATAAAATTTTAGGGAATTTAATGTAAATTTCCTTCCAAACATCCTTTGAGATTTTGGTTGACATTGCATTGCAATTATGAGTTAATTTAGATATACCTGGTTTTGGGGCGCCTGGGTGGCTCAGTCGGTTAAGCGTCCGACTTCGGCTCAGGTCATGATCTCGCAGTTACTGAGTTCAAGCCCCGCGTTGGGCTCTGGGCTGACAGCTCAGAGCCTGGAGCCTGCTTCGGATTCTGTGTCTCCCTCTCTCTCTGCCCTTCCCCTGCTCATTCTCTGTCTCAAAAATAAATAAAACATTAAAAAAAATCTTAGATACACCTGGTTTTAAAATTGTTTAGGTTCTTAAAAGATGAAATTCCTGGTTTTTGCAAAAACAAAAGAACACTCTCCAAGAGTTCTGAATATTCAAAGTTTTATTAGATTAAAAGATTTTTTTAATGTTTATGTTTGAGAGTGAAAGAGACAGAGTGTAAATGGGGGAGGGACAGAGAGACCCGGAGACACAGAATCTGAAGCAGACTCCGGGCTCTGAGCTGTCAGCACTGAGCCTGACGTAGGGCTTATGCTCCTAGACCGTGGGATCATGACCTGAGCCGAAGTCGGCAGCTTAACCGACTGGGCCACCCAGGCGACCCTAAGTTTTATTAGATTTAAATAAAGAAAAGCACACTATTGAAAATGTTCCTTCATATATTTTGGTAATTCATAAGATTAAATAAGTCTTTTTAGTTCTTAATTATGCTTACTAATTTCTTCATTCATCAAATATAGACTGATATTTGTTTCATATAGGACCTTCTTCTACATAATATAACAGTGGTTTGAAAATCCCCAGCATCCAGTGATAGGGAAGTTTTCTTACTGGATTTTTGAGTGCATCATATAGGATATAATTCACATTTCCTAGGTTCGCGTCTGCTGATATTGGAGGAAAATGTTCCCCATGCTGCCTGTGTATCATGTGTCAGATAGCCTATAGTTTCAAAATTTATCTCAACACTCCATCTAGTGTCCATAGATAATAGGATGTTGGCTGCATTCTGTCTAATCAGACTGGATTAATTATTTGCTAAAAATTCCTTTTTGTCCTAGAGACTTACAGCCAGTACAGGAAGCAAACAGCGCAGTCGCCTTTCTGTTATGGCCCAGTACCTCTGCAACGTTCAGCACATCTTGACCATTCCGGGTCGGGCTTTTGTCCCTAAACCAGAGGTGAGTTTCTGTTTATTTGTAAATCTTTGTTCATCTGAGAATGTGTCATAGGAAATTATCTCTAGGATCTGATCTTCACTTCCATGCAAACTGTACTGTTTATCTCTCCTGAATAAGAAAATCACAATGTGTGAATAGTTTTTGTCCTAATTTTTCTCCCTTTTACAGTGACCAAATGTCTAGGTTTACCCATGCTGCCCTGGTGGTGGTGGTATTATCACCTTGTACTCTTAAAAGTATTCTAGGATGGAAGATAAGTTGTTTGGTCACCTCATCTTCAGAAAAAGAAATCAGTATTCGTTCTGTGATTTCTGCATAGATTTCTAAATTCAAGTTACCTCAAACATTTTTTATCATGAATTTTTTTCCACCTTTTTTTTTTATTTGAAGTGCAATTAACATACAGTGTTATGTCAGTTTCAGTTGTACAACATATTGGTCCAAAATTTTCTACATTCTTCAGTGCTCACACAGTAAATAAAAGTTTATTTATTTTGAGAGAGAGAGCATGTGTGTGTGTGTGTGTGTGTGTGAGAGAGAGAGAGAGAGAGAGAGAGAGAGAGAGAGAGAGAGACAGAGAGAGAGCGTGCACATGCGAGCAGGAGAGGGACAGAGAGAGAGGGAGAAAGAGAATCCCAAGCAGGTTCCACACTGTCAGCACAGAGCCCGACACGGGGCTCGACCCCATGAACTGTGAGATCGCAGCCTGAGCTGAAATCAAGAATTGGATGCTCAATCGACTGAGACACCCAGGTGCTCAATGACTTATTTATTTTATAACTGGAAGTTGTATTTATTTTACCCATCTTCTCACCCCCCTCCCCTCTGGCAACCACCAGTTCTCTGTGGTTAAGTCTGGTTTTAGGTTTGTTTGTTTCTTTGTGTCTTATTTGTTCATTTGTTTTGTTTTTTAGATTCCATATGTAATTGAAATCATGGTATTTGTCTTTCCCTGACATATTTCACTTAGCATATACACTCTAGGTCCATCCATGTTATTACAAAAGGCAAGATCTCATTCTTATTTTATGGCTGAGTAATATTCCTTGTGTGTGTGTGTGTGTGTGTGTGTGTGTGTGTGTGTGTGTGTGTACATGCATGCATATGTACCACATCTTCTTTATCCATTCATCTATAAATGGACACTTGGATTACTGCCATATCTTGGTTGTTGTAAATAATAACTGCTATAAATAGGGGTGTATATATCTTTTCAAATTAGTGTGCTTGTGTTTTTTTGGATAAATACTAGTAGTCATATTACTGGATCATATGGTATTTCTATTTTTAAGTCTTTGAAAAATGTCCAAATTGTTTTCCACGGTAGTTGCACCAATTTACATTTCTCCCAACAGGGCACAAGGGTTCCTTATTCTCCACAATCTCACCCACATTTGTTATTTCGTGTCTTTTTGATTCTAGCCATTCTGACAGATACAAGGTGATGTCTCATTGTGGTTTTGATTTGCATTTTCTTGATGATTAGGGATGTTGAGCCTCTTTTCATGTGTCTGTTGGCCATCTGGATGTCGTCTTTGGAAAAAATGTTTACTCAAGTCCTCTGTGCATTTTTTTTAATTGAATTCTTTGGTGTTGAGTTGTGTAAGTTCTTTGTATAACTTGGATACTAACCCTTTATCAGATCTGTCATTTGCGAATATCTTCTCCCATTTAATAGGTTGCTTTTTGTTTTGTTGATGGTTTCCTTTGCTGTGCAAAAGCTTTTCATTTTGGTGTAGTCCCGGTAGTTTATTTTTGCCTTTGTTTCCCTTGCCTCTGGAGTCATATGTAGAAAAATATGGCTATGTCAGAGAGATTATTGCCTATGTTATCTTCTAGGGGTTTTATGGTTTTGGTCTCACATTTAGGTTTTTAGTTTATTTTAAGTTTATTTTTGTGTATGGTGTAATGCACATACACAGTATGTTTTTATAGTTCTCTATTCCTTTCTTCTTCTCTTGCTCTCTTCCCTTGTGGTTTGATGGCTTTCTTTAGTGTTATGCTTGAATTTCTTTATCTTTATTTGTTGTATATCTGTTACAGGTTTTTGATTTGTGGTTACCATTAGGTTCATGTATGTCTTAATGTGTATAGAAGTCTGTATGAAGTTATGGTTGCTTAAGTTTGAACATATTCTAAAAGCACTAAATTTTTACTTACCCTGTCCATGTCTTATGTATGTGATATCATATTTTACATCTTTTTATGTTGTAAAATATGAAATCCCTTGGCTGAGTTTGGTACATATAATTGATTTTACTACTTTTGTATTTAAACCTCCATACTTTCTTAAATGATTAATCTACATTTATTAGAAGTTTGCTTTTATCTCTGAAGTTTTTTTTTCCTTTCATAACTTCTAGTTATGGCCTTTCCTTTCCCCTCAAGTCCCTTTAACACTTCCTATAAGGATGTTTTAGTGGCGATGATCTCTTTTTAATGTTTGTTTGGGGAAACTCCTCATCTCATCTTCAATTCTGAATAAAAATCCTGCTGGATAGTATTCCTGCTTGCAGGTTTTTTCCTTTCAGCACTTTGAATGTATCTGCCAAAGCCTTATGGGATTTCCCTTGTATGTAACTGTGTTTTCTCATGCTACTTTTAAAATTCTCTCTTTATTGTTACTTTTTTTACATTTTAATTATTTTGTGCCTTGGTGTGGACATCCTTGGGTTAATCTTGTTAGGGGTTTTCTGTGCTTTCTGGATCCAGATGTCTCTTTCCTTTTCTGGGTTAGGGAAGGTGTTCCAGCTGTTATTTCTTCAAATAAGAGTTCTGCCTTTTTATATTTTCTCCTCCTAGGATCCCTATGATGCAGTTGTTAATACAGTTGATGATGTCTCTGAGTTCCTTAACATACTCTCATTTTTTATTCTTTTTTTGTTTTGCTGTTCAGCTTAATTGCTTTCCATTGCGCCGTCTTCTGGATCACTGACCCATTCTTCTGCCTCCCCTGATCTGCTGTTGGTTCCCTCTAGTGTCTTTTTTTAATTCTACTTATTGAGTTCCCCATCTCTGGTTCTGTTTTACATTTTCTCTTTGTTGAAGTTTTTAGTTTATCCATTCTTTTTTCAAGTCCAGTATCTTTATGACCATTCCTTTTAATTTTTTTATCAGGCATTTTGCTTATCTTCGCTCATTTAGCTCCTTTGCTGTGATTTTTGTCCTGTTCTTTCATTTGGGACACACTCCTGACTCTTTGTTTCTGTGTAACTTTGTTTCTGTGTATTAGGGAAGTCAGCTACGTCTCCCGGCCTTAAAAGTAGTAGCCTTGCATAGAAGAGGTCATGTGGTGCCCTGTAGCACAGTGCACCCTGGGCACCAGAAGCAGGTGCTCCAGGGGCATCCCCTATGTGGACGGCATGCACCGTGCCGTCGTGGCTGAGCCATGTTTGTCTTCAGCCCAGTCAGCTGCAGTGACCCACTTTCGTGTGCTGTGGGTGTGCTGGACGGGGTTTGGTCCTTGTGCTGTTGAGGTGCCTGTCTGAGGACTACCTGGGCTTGTAGGTGGGTAAAGTCAGTGATCAGACTAGGTGTTTGCAGTCAGCCTCTGCCGCAGCTGCGGGCCCACTGAATGGCAAGGCTCTGTCCCTGCGTAGCCAGCGAAAAGGCTCAGCTACTGCAGCTGGACACCGTGCTGCGTGGGCTTTCCTCTCCCTCTCCCCGGGGCAGGTGGCACTTTTGGAGTGGCCCCGAGCCCTGCCAGGGCTGCTTGCAGTGTGTGGCAGGGCAGGAGCCGCTTTGGAGGGATGCCTGCCACGGTGGGCAGGTTAGATGGGGCCAGTCCGCAGGAGCACATGAGGGGACGGGGTACGGCACTAGCTAGACAGGTGGGGAGTGTTAGTGCTGGTTCCCGCACAAGTCCGGCTGGCTAGGCCAAGAGCGGGGATGAGAAATGGTGTTTGCCAGCGCTTTGTTCTCGGGGAGGTCTTCTGAAGACCCCTGCCCCTCCAGTGCACTTTTGAGATTCGTAAGTAAATCTCCTGCACGTATTCCGTGGGCACTTCTCAAGCTCCTGGTGTTGTGCTGTGCTTGGGTGGAGCTGTTTAATATGTTGGCTCTTTAAGGGTGGGGACTCAGTTTCCTATGTCCTCTTGCTCTCCTGGAGTTAATCCCACTGATTTTTGAGGTACCCAGAGTTAAGCCCCGCTGATTTTAAAAGCTCCCTAAGTTAAGCGCCGCTAGTTTTCAAGGCCAGATGCAGTGGGTGCTTGTGTTCCCGGTGCTGGGGTATCTGGTGTCCGGTGTGATCTCCCTTCTCCCTGCTGTCTCCTGTGGTCAGTGTCACTCAGGGTTTGGTTCCCAACCACAGTTCTGTTCCTCCTCCCCTTTCCAGTGTTGCCTCTGCTGTGATTAGCTGCAAGATCCGTTCTGCTGTCGTCAGGTCCTATTTAGGGTTAGTCACACAGATGTACCTGTTATCTGCTGTGTCCATGGAGGAGGTGAGCCAGGGGTGGTCTTCCTCCACCGCCCTCTTCGGTCCTCCTCTTTGCACATTTTTAAGAGATTCCATTTTGGCAGTGTTACTTGTGATTAATCATCTGTGGAAAATAGTTGGATATTAAACAAGACTGTTACTATTACATGCTAATTACAGAAACAGAGTTTCTCTGCCAAAAATAAAAATCAATAAAGCGGTGTCTGTTTTAGCAGAACTACTACTGGATGAGTTACTATAGGATATGTATTATAAAAACTCATCTGTTTCTTTGTCGGATGTGTATTGAGTGGAAAGGCCAGGCTAGGCTGGGGCGGGGGCGGGGGCGGAGGGGGGCGGTTGGTGATGCCTGAAAGATGAAAGGGATAGGAGCACCATCAGACATGGAGTCTGCATCAGGGAGTTCACAGCTGGTGAGGAACAGATTTCTTCTTGCTTGCCCAAACTCTCAAGAATAAAGTCATATAAAGTTTCATGTGAGATTCATTAAGGAAGGTAGACAGCATGAAAAAAATTGTATCATATGGTTTTTTGGATCGAGATGATCTATTTAGAATGGGGCCCAACCAGTAGTGTTAGCCCTCCTTGTCCGTCTTGAAGCGTGGTCTGAGAGGTCTCCATGGTCTCTGCTCCCACCATCCACCTCCTCTGCCATGTTGTCCACCACAGTTGACTGAGCTTTGGGGTGACTGTAGGAATTCAGTCCTTCTTCCCTCCTATAACAGTTTTCAGCTTTTTCTAAGCCAGGCTCAGAAAACTCGTTTTCAGTACCACCTCCCTTTAGCATCTCAAGTTTTCAGACATTGTAAATGGTTTCTTCCAAAATAATAGATCCTGTTAGATCCCAGACAGGACCCAATGACTGGAGATGTCTTACAGGTCATCATCAGGTTTAATTTATTTGTGCTTTCAGGTATTTTCTATCCTAGAACAGATGGCCATTGTAATGAAGAAAACCAGTTGACCATATAGCTTTCTTTCTTCTCGTAATGCACATATGAGCATCTATAACATTTTGAATAGTGTAGGACCCCAATGTATCAGAAACAAAGATCTTTACTTTAGGCTTTTATACTTAGGGTTCTGACCACAGTCCAGAGTCTTGAAGCTATTTAAATTTTACCAAGTGTTTCTTAAGGTAGATTTTAGAATATTTTTAATGGAAAGTTTTTCTTTGTTTTAGTTACTTAGTTGAGGGCATTTTTAGAGGTTGTTATCAACCTTATCCTTGATTTTGCGGTAAGATACACATGCAGTTAGTTAATGTTCTTTCCTCAAGGATTAAGGCCTCATGAAAATATTTATTATTTGAAAAAAAACTAGCTATGTTTTTGGTTCACTTTATTGAAGAATGTTTGCTTTTTGACAAATTAAACATATTCATAGCAGTTTTCTTGAGATGCTTTTCATCATGTTATAAATATTACATGCAAGGAATTTATTTGTAATCTAGGAAAACAGTTATCAAAGAGGAGAGAGGCTGTATTATGATAAAGGAAAATAGTAAATCAAATGATTAAATTTTGGTTCTAAGAGAATTCTCTGCTGCTCTGAAATAGTTGTACTATTTAGCAGATTGGGAATATCTGCTAAATATTCCCATTCCCAATGGATGGTTGCATTGAACAAATTTTAAAAAATTTTTATTTTCTTAAGAAAGGAGAAGAATCTTCTAGAGAAGATAAAATAATGGCACAAGCCTATCCCTATGGCTAAACCTTTCTGAATACAAGAGGAGAAAGTCATAAACACAAATAACTCATAACACAAGTGAAAAAAAGTGCTAAAATAGAGGTACAGGCAGGTTCACTGGGGAGTCCAGAGAGGGGGTTAATTCTCTATAGATGCTCAAAGAAGTTTCCTAAAAGTCAGTACTTCTTCTCAACCAACCCTGAGAATTAGATATGAGAATTTCTTTTGTGATATTTCAAGAACGTATTTATACCACCTTAGAATTTTTCTGGAGAATCTGTAATCCCTCCTGGTTATTGGTCTTTAGACAAACCAACTTAATCAAGGCAAGGCTTTTACTTCCGTGAACTAGAATAATCCTGTTCAGAATAGTTGACCTAAATTCTTGTCAAACTCATTATTTTTATTAACCTCTCTAGGCCCCAAAATTTGAACCCAAAATTCTTTTCTATCTACAGAAAATGCAACTTCCTAGGTTAGATTCATAAAATTTATCAAATTGACTTACTCTAGTGTTTCTTAAACTTCTGGAGTTTTTAGTGAATAGAGTTAAGTCAGAATTTTTAAAATCTTGTATTTTCATTTCACTATTGAGTTCATAAAATTATTTTACCAATTACAAGACAAAATGTTTTACAGTGCAGATTCACAATTGAAAAATGCTTCCATGAGCAAATAAAGCTTATTTAAGTTTTTCAGGCTGACATTTTTAAACCCTGAATAATCCACGTATTTCTGGAGTTCTATAGTAATTTTTTTGAGCTGATCTGCATATTAATCAAATTTGAGAAATACTAAGCTATTAGCTAGACCCTCAAAATTCTGTGTCATTTTTTTTTCCTTTTTAAAAAATGGGGCTTCTAATCTAACATACTCCCAACAGAATGGATAGGCTTTGGGTCTTAACCACTATGCTATCCTCAAACCTAGTAGGTAGGTCGCTTAGATATAAAATGAGAATTGCAATGGGCTCGTTTGATTAATATGATAGAGGCAGCATACTCTGGCGGAATAAATAGAAGTATTTTTTTATATGCTTTTTTTAATTTTTATTTTTGAAAGAGAGCAAGTGCAAGCAGGGCGGGGGCGGAGAGAGAGAGAGGGAGACAGAGGGTCTGAAGCAGGCTCTGCGCAAAAGCCAGATGCTGGGCTCAAACTCATGCACTGCAGGATCACGACCTGAGTTGAAGTCAGACGATGCTTAACCGACTGAGCCACCCAGGTGCCCCTAGAGGTATTTTAAAGGAAACTGGGTGTACTGGAATTCCAGTGTCCCTAATTACAAGAACTCGGTCAGGTTAATAGGCTGAATTTTAATATATCCCAAATTGGGGCAGTAATGTCACCCTTGAAGGATTGTTTTGAGAAGTAATGTGAAGTAATGCATTTGGAGGCAGTCAGTGGAAGGTCACTGTTATTCTGATTATAAACAAGTATTTATGGACTAAGTTGGTATATCCTGATACAGATTTTAATTTTTAAGACTTTCATATAGTTTATATCTAATTTTGCCCTATTAGGAGTACTGCATGTGGAGCAAGTTAACCCTGTATGGGACAGATTTAAAGCATATTGTCAATACAATTTTAGAAGAATTAACGATGATATACCCGTGACATTATAAAGAAAAGGTCACGACTTGAGGCATCCATGCCTGACCTTTGAGGACCACATTTGAGAAGCTTTCAGCCATCCTTGCTGACAGCTATTGAGGCCTTGACTTCTTTGTGAAGTAATCCTGATCTTCGTAAAATGGGTGGATTCACATAAGAAAGCCATTTTTTCAAGCCTTTGTGTGTTTTGAAATCAGATAGTGAGGATGTTATTTCTGTTGAATTTTGCCCTATATTTGAGAACCCTGTGGACATATTTTTCTACTTAACTAATATTCTTCTGTGTTAGGTCTGATTGCCTGGAATTAGGGACTGAGATGAGAATTTTTATGAAAGTGCCGTTTTGAGTGTTCTCAGAAGAAGGGTGAGGGAAGCAGGATAAAGCAAGGGGGGCAGAAAAGCTAAGCAGGAATATTGTGCCTGGAGACCAGCGTCAGCCTGTCCCACTGGGTCAGAGGGTAGCGGGGAGAGGGGGAGCAATGGGGCACAAACTGCCCCACAGACTCAGTCGAGGGAATGGCATGTTCTACACGTGTGTGGTCAGTCTTTGGCTCACGGCCACCTCCTAGGAGCAGTGGTGCCCTAGTCTACCAAGGGAGGCAATTCCGCACGTGTGAGCTGGTAGCGCCCTGCACTCACAGCAGCTGGGGACGGACGCACGGCCCAGTGGGGGCTTAGGCAGCACCCCTGGCAGCCTCTCTAGCCTCTGTAGGCAGCTGAGACCGCCATCAGATGCCTCATGTGGCCTTCTGTGCCTTGGTTGCTCCAAGTTCTAAACTAAGTTTCATACGTAATTCCTTTAGTAGCCTTCAAACAGCATTATTTAATAGCATCCTCTCTCTCTTCTTTGTAACTTTATTTTATCATTGTTTTTGTTCTTATTATGCCGGCAATTTTATCATAAGTAGCCTCAAATTCTTTTTGAAAGTGAGTCTAAAATAAAAATAAACGTGTAAACTAAAATCCAGTTTTATAATTAAAGTACAAGAGTCCTTCTTAAAAATCAAGTTAGTGTTGGATAGAAACAAGATATTTATTATTACAATTTACCTTCATACAAGTTATGTTTTTATAACTACTCAAGAATAAAATAAACAAGAAGTATTATAAGCCCAATGAAGGAAGAAACAAAATTGCATTTTTGCAGGTGACCCATTCATGTATGTATAAAGTGTAGTGAAGTGAATTAAAAAATTATCGGAGATAATGAAGAGATTGCAACAGGTTCATGGGATTATAGCCTATGATACAAATCTCAAAAGTCAGTACAGTGAATTTATGCTAAAGCCTTGTAGCTAAAAATATAGTCGTAAAAGATGTAATGAGAAAACATTGAATCCAGAATTGGATCTGTCTATACCCCAGCCTGCTCCTGCCCATGTGTAGGTAGTGTGCTGATGACCCTTTCACCTGCCCATGTCGTTGTCCAGATTACTCGCTGATTTCTTCAGTCATAACACACACACACACACACACACACACGTACGTATACACATATATCTGCTCTGTAGGTAAAATAAGCCGGACATTCTGGGGCTTTCTGGTGTTTTCTTTTGGTTTGGTAACTTTATTATTTTCTTTAAAATGAATGTTTAAATATAATTCAAATACATTAGATCAGGGTTTTTCAGCCTCCTCACAATTGACATTTTTGGCTAGAAAATTCTTTGTTGCCCAGGCATTGTAGGGTATTTCATAGCATTTCTGGCCTCCGCCCACTAGGTCCCAGTACCGCTACCCCAGCTGTGATGACCAAAGCTGGCCCCCGGCGCTGCCCTGTGTCCTCTGCCGGCTCCACCCCCCCCCCCCTTTGGAAAATGCTGGTGTAGACCAAGGAAGTCCCGAGCGTGCTTACCGCCCCCTCCGCCAAATGCTGTGTGCACATCCTGTCATTGAATCCTTACAGCCCCTGTGTGCGTAGGTGCCGTTCTATCCTCATTTTCACAGGAGGGGACCAAGACCTAGATTCAGTAACACGCGCCACGCAGCCTTGTGCCCTGCGTAAGCCGGCAGGCACCTGGTCTGACTCCAGGGCTGGTTCCCTCCGGTTGAATCCCATCTTTCCGCTTACCAGCTGCCTGCCGTTGGGCTGGTGAGGTACCGTACTTTCCCCTGGTTCAGTTCCCCTCTGTGCTAGGAATAGTGCCTGCCTCCTAGAGTCCTCCTGAGGTTTAAACCAGTCCGTGTACGTCCCAGAAGGACTGGCACGTCCTCGTAAGCGCTGTCGGCAAGTTACGGAGGCTACAAAGGTAAAAACAGTACCTTGTCTCAGAGTCTAGTCGGAGATGCAATAACTTGTTTGAATAGACCGTATTCTCAGAGAGTACAGGGCTGGAAGCAGTGACCCTCAGGGAGTCAGGAGTGGGGTCACAAAGGAGGTCTCACGTGAACCCCGAAGGAGGAGTCGGAGCGTGGGCGGGCAAGGAAGGGGGGAGTGTGGGAGGATTCCAGGTGGAGGAATGCAGCAGGGGTGCGGCCTGGGGGGACGGAGGGACTCCGAGCCATTTCATCATTGCTGTGTCCAGTCTGGATGGAATTCGGCCATTATTTGTAGGAAATGGCTGCTTTTGTGGAGTTCAGAACATCCCTGTGCCTATTTAAGAAGAAAATATTCTAGAGCAAAATAAAAATTATTTTTTGAAGTATGTATGGACTTTTATAGAACACATACGGTGAACTTTTAGCATAGGACTATCAGGTACAGAAACTGCATATAAAGCCAGTCCCAGTAAGCAAAAGGAGAGAGATACAGGTGCCAAACCAATCTGGTCACATTAATTTGCATAAAAATACTTTTTACCAGTTATTTTTAGTATACATGTGTAACAGAAAATATTTTGATCCTCCAAAGGAAATCCATACTTTAAGCTTCTGTTTAAATATGTCTTTTCCTAATTCCCAGATGAAATGATACCTTTCCATTTTAGCCATCCTATTAATGGCCAATGACACTGTTGCAGAAGAGAGTGAGTAAACTAGGTATAAAACATGTTAGTCTCTACTTCTGTAGGCACAAATGAAAAATATGTAGTCACATAAAAGATATTCTTCACACTTCCCGAGTTACTGATGTGCAAAGAAATGATCCTTTTTCCCCCTTTACCATTTTATAGTGAGCAATGATTAAGCCTAATTACATGAATTATTAGAAACAATAGTGGGCCTTGTCCCCTTTGTGCATTAGAAAATCCAGTTTTTATTTTCTTGTTAAGATATTTGGATTACATATCACAAATTAACTTACATCTTTAAAGTATTCTTTATACTTTAATTTTTGTTCTGTTTACTACTGGAAGCAGCTCATTTATAAGAGAACAGCAATGTTTTTGTTAACGTGAATCAAACTTGAGAAAAAAACGACAACTTAAAGTAACTTCTGTCATCCAGATACTCATCAGTGAGAGGGAAGGGGAAGACTCTGGGTTGTAGGATAAATGCACGGAATCTGGAGCATCCTCTTGCTAGCAGCAGAAGACGGCACTTCTTCAGCATTCTAAATAAAGCAAACTGTTATTATTGTCACTTACTTTGTACTTAATGCCTTCCAATCCTGGAGATTTCAGTTCGCGCTTGATTTGGTTTTGCTTTGCTGTGGTAGCATTTACCAGTTTCTTTTCCTTAGTTCTGCCTGCCTAATCTTTGAATGGCCTATCGTTGGCTCTTGGACACGTACGTAGACATTTTCTAAAATGAAACAGGAAGCAGGGAGGTCACGGTAGGTGGGAAGCTGGGGAGGCTGGTTTGGGCAACACTTAAGAGAGACGGACATCTCTTCTTTCCCTCATGGTCAGAGAGCAGGCTTGAAAACAGAAGCAAGTCCCTGTGGTTACCAACAGCCAGCAAAAGCAGATGATACCCTGGATTAACACAGAGAAAGGCGCTTTTTTATACTTGGCAATTTAGTTCTTCTATAAAATGCAACTAAATAACAATTCAGAAGATGTGTCAACAGTTTATCTTAAAAGGAAAAAAAACCCATCAATTGTCTTATAAAACAGAACCTCTTTCAGTTATAAACCACTGGATAAAACGCGAAAAAAGGAATGGAAGAATAATCTTAAAACGGATCTAATTGCACACAATAGTTTGTTGGCATTTTAAATGACCTCATTTATAGTTTTCCTCTAAAACGAAAAGACGAAAGCCACAGCAGGCACCTAAACATTCCATACGCGCGACACGGTCATTTACACGTAATCTTTGAGGTTGTACGCGGAGCTGCCCTCTGGCTGCATGGCGGAGGTATGCCGCTGCTTGGCTGCAAAGAGCCAAGCTTCCGGAGCCTTTTTCATACAGGAAGTGCAGAAAATCATGCCGGAGACGAACAACAGCGCGGCCGAAATGAATCCGAGGTAGACGGCTCCTCCGGGCTCATGTTTGTTGCTTTCTGGAACCGTCAGGTCCAGGAAGTTTGCTATGATCTCCTTTGTGTACCACACGGTTGGGATTAAACCAGAGACCCCTGCAGCCATGAAGCAGACTCCTCCGGCAAAAGAAGCGTGGCTCTTTGTGTCTCCGTCCCCTCCTAAGCGAGTGCATTTCATACCCACTGTGGAAGTGCAGATCCCCAACGCGGACAGGACACAGGCCAGGACCATGGTGGCCCGTGCGGCCTGCACATGGATGGGGAGGGACAGAATGGAGTACTTGAGGGTGCAGCTGAACATCCCGGTGCTGTACCACGTGCAGTCCATCCACAGCCCCTGCAGCTGCACGACAGCCGTGATGATGTTGGAGCCCGAATCCACGTTCACCTTCCAGTTGGGCAGCAGAGTGGCCGTGAGCACTCCAGACACCCCAGATAGAGCCAGGACGAAAGCCAGGAGCTGGAGACCCGCGGACGCCATGACGTTACCTTATCTTGGTCCCCCGTTACCTGCTGCTTGATTATGATGGCCCCTGGTCAAAACCGTAATGCTGTCTCTGCGGCAGAGAACCAAGTAACAAAGGCTAGGGAAGGAAGACAAACCGGGATTAAAAGAAAGGATAACGAAAAGGCTTACGTTTCCATGTACGGTGGGAGCAGGAACACATTTGAGTGGGCCTCGCGGTAGATGAGGAGACTCCAGCCCAAGAGAAAAGCTCACGCCAGGCGCTCAGAGACTACCGGTCATTCTCCTGAGTGCGGATGGGTGGCTCTCGAAAAGTGGCCACTTTGTTCTTTTTAGAATTTAAACTGTGCTGAAGTCTATGATGATGCCTTCTTGGGAGATTTTGACATACCGAATTCCAGTTGTAGGATCTGATAAAGAATTTTAATAGCTTACAGGTTTTTTTAAACCCTATGATTTCTAATTAAAATACTTAATAGGTAATAAGGGAGAAATGAATAGTTTAAGCCCACCTCTTAAAAATGATTTCTAGGGGCACCTGGGTGGTTCCGTTGGTTAAGCGTCTAACTTCGGCTCAGGTCATGATCTCACCATTTGTGGGTTCAAGCCCCATCTCAGGCTGTGTGCTAACAGCTCAGAGCCTGGAGCCTGCTTCAGATTCTGTGTCTCCCTCCCTCTTTGCCCCTCCCCTGCTCACACTCTGTCTCTCTGTTTCTCTCTCAAAAATAAAAACATTTTTAAAAATTAAAAAATGACTTATAAATCTTAGAAGAGTTTTAAGTATTCAAAAAATGATTTTATTTAAAAAATATTCATTAAGCCCTTACCATGTGCCAGACACATAACCCAAGTAAACTGTTTAAGGAGGAAAGGAAATTCGTGGAAAGAAGTTAAAGCCACAGGCATGATTATCCCTAATTTCCTGTTAATAAACTTTTACAAAATCCTTATCTAGGTTAGCACTCGTTTCACTGCAGGTGCAAGACGCTCAGTGCAGGAACAATTAGGCCACTGTCTTTTGCTTGTGAGAATGTGAGATCCTTTCTAGCTGGGACCAGAATCCTTCCCTGACCCAGATGAAGTAAGTAGTCTGCCGTAAAACCGGTTGTTCTGACGGATTCGGTAGTGACCTTGAATCTTGAAAGTACATGCCAGAAATAACCACATCCTTTGTTGTATGTGAAAGAATACCAAAAATAATTTAACATTTTCTTAAGAAGAGAGTAAAGACAGCACCGAATTTGTGGCTTGGCTGTGCTTTACCCTGGCAGTAATTACTGCCTTCTTTGAGGGAAGTCTAATGGTTTCTGAAATACAGTAATAACTTTTTTTGTGTTTCTGAATCAGTTTTTGAATGACATATTAGAGTGGCTCTGTCACGATTCATATATTTTACAAAAGGCAGTGTGGGGCTCTGAGTCCAAAATACTGGGCTCAAATCTTCGCTTTCCAGGACCTCTCTCTGCTTTAGTATTTTCTTCTGGAAAATAGGATTATAGTGTGTATATCGAAGAGTTAAATGCATTTAAGGGCTTAGAGAACAATATCCAACACCTAGAAAGTACTCCATACATTATAATCAACACTGTGATTCGCATGCTGTTTTCTGTCACGTGACAGTTGCTGTTTAATAACATTTGAAATATTTTTTCTTTTCTCTCTTCCTTCATCGAACTGATTTATCTTTGTAGAATCTTAGAGCTGAACCAAACCATAGATATAACTCTGTGCGTCATCATTTTTCCCGATTGGGAAGGACACTGAGGTGGTAAACCCCCCGAGGCCACTCAGGTCTCAGCAACAGTGTCCGGGTGTTCCCGCCTCCCCCACCATCACCCCAGTACTCAAGTGTGAGATGCTCTCCGTGTGCTTCCGGGGAAGCACAGAAAACGCTACGTCTGCAGGCAGAGAACGCCATTAACTGTCAATTTTATCCACTCCCTGTCCCACCAAGGGGGAAAAAAAAAAAAAAAAAACCACTTCCCAAGACATTAATGGGGCAAATAGTGTAGCCTCAGAGACTCACCCAAGGAGGTTGATGCCTGGCTTTTGTAAAATAGTTGAAGTAATCCTAATCCGTGCCTATATCAGAAGTACAAACTTAACATAGTTATAGCATCGGTTCTCTAAGAAGCTAAATCCTGGGCTGTCTAAATTTGCTGCTTATATTTTTGTTCATAGCTTTAAAATATGACAAACTTAGGAAAGGGTTTCCCTGAAACTTTAAATCCTTAAGCATCAGACTTACAGACACATCAGAGTACTTCGGCTTTTGCCATAGCCGTATGGTTCACTTCTGTTTTCCAAACCTCTTTTCATACCTGACACTAAAATAGCACAGAATAAAGTTTCTAGGAAAAAAAAAAAATGAAGCACATGTTTATAGTTTCATAATAGCTGTTTTCAGGTTTGGGTTTTAACATTTCAGATTCCAGGCAGTTCCCTAAATTACCGCCTTCCCAGACCTTTGTCAGCTTATGGTTTCTTCGGCATCGAGGTTGCTGTTAACATTCTCTAAGAGCATCTTATTTCCCTCTTTATTTTTACTTTGGTTGAGTAACCTTCATGTGTTGATCAATCTATGCTCAGCTTCCCAATTATAACCTTTTTCTTCCCATTAACCAATACATTTTATAAATTTCAGTGTAATTCAGGCTTGCAGACAGCTTGTTCATCTTAATTAACACGTACTGGCAGTGATAAATTACAGACAGCCAGAATCAGCGTAAACAATATGACATTGCATTCAGCTAGCATAGTGCCTGCTCACTGTTGAATATCGGATCTTAAATGCTTTCTTCTGCACGGAGAACTTCTGCAGGAAAAATTTGTTCTCCACAATGAAGGTCACTATTTCTGTTCCTTTTGTAAAAACATACTGGCGTCTTAGCTATATTGCTATGAATTTTCTTTTCCTCTCCAGCCACAAGTATGATACAGTTTGTGGCCTGTTCTCTCAAATTGCTGTCTCGTAAGTAAGTACGGAATAAAAGCATACTTTGTTTCCGTGGTGGTGGTCGTGGGATACAGGGAAATCAGCAGAAGCAGCAGAGGGATTGCATGTAAAAACTTAGTTCTGAATACACAGGTCTCTCAGGGCTCCAGAATACACTGCTTGCAGAACAGAGCCTGTGAGTGTTAACTTTATGGACTTACTTGCCAACAGAAAGTCTGGAGTGGATTTCATTAAAACGTAAAGTCAGTTTTCCAGACAAGATCTGTTTATAACAAAACTATTACTTTAAAAACAGACCGACAACTTACAGTTCGAACTAAATTTACTTAAAGGTCTCTACTTCTATTTCTGAGCGTTGTAGAAGCCTCTCATTTTCCATACCTTTTGTCAGGAGCCTTCAGTGTCTTAACCCCCTTCTGTCAGTTGTCTTCAAACGAAGCTGCTCGAGGCGGAGAAGCCACACTTGAGGCTCCCGTCCAGCCTGTGAGTATTAGGGACAGAGCTCCGCCAAGTTAACTCGCACATAAAGACCAACATGGGAATCTGAGGTAGAGACTGCTGATGGTGCTAGAAGATAAATACCAGGTTCTCCATCTCATTTTTTGAGCTGTGGGAGAATTAAGAAAGGAGAGGCGGGGAAGGGAGGGAGTTGTTGTTACAACAGGATTTGTCGAAACCTGAAAGCTGAAAATGCTTTTGTGTCACTGTACAGAGGAGGAATTCTTCGCGTGCTCACAAAAAGGCTTTCTTTTCCTTTAATATTATGTTGCAGTCCACAGTTATAATTTATTTTTGAATTTTTATCTGTGTTGGAAGATAGTTTGTTATGTCCCCAATTAAAGGATATGATCTGAAATATTTTTAACTAGACTGTGCTTTGCAAATGATAGTCAAGACGATCTTTTTATGCTGGTGCTTGTGACTCGTCTGAAATCAAGAGTCACAAAATTGGTAGCTTTCAAAAAGATGTCCAAAAGACTCTTTTCGAAATATGTATCTTTTCAATAAAAGATAAAGGAACCCTATCGACTAGACTCTGACCAGTAAATCTACAAGTATTTTGTGGGTCAGGGAGGGGGCGTGTCCTGAATTTTCTTTTGTTATTCCTTCCACTGAGAAAGATTTCTGGAGTATAACTTAATAAATTAGAGCTTTTAGAAAATGTGAAGAAATTACACCAAAATGATGTGGAGCATATTAAATGAAATAGTGAAATCAAATATTGAGGTCCTGAGACCTTGAATACAGACACGTTTCATGTCTATCGACTCTGAGTTCACATTTTACTTTCCTTCACTGATTCTAATTCTACAAGCTATAAATTCAGAACCACTTTATAAAGAAGGTATTTTGATAATAGACTTTTTTATTTCCCAGATATTGTAGCTATGTCAGATGATAGCCATTTCTTTAAAAACCGTAAATAATAAAATGCACATTTTGATTATCTGGATTTTTCTTAATTTTTTGTTTTTTATTTCGTTTTCATCTTTTCTGAGTCTGGCATTTAGCAAGGTATTTTTCTTCTTTTAGAAACCTGATGCCTGTGGATTTTTTAGCCATAGTATTGTAATTTTAATATGTAAACTTATTTTCTTCTGTTTCATGGAAATACTTAAACAGTTCTTTGCATAAATACTGGGTGAGGAAGAGTTGAATTTCAGGCACTAACAGAACCAGCATTGTTATTTCTGCTGTATCGGAAGAAACCCACCAGATCCCTTTAGCACCTCGCCTTGTTTGCTTTTTGCCACGGTCGACAGTATGGACTGACCTGTGCTGAGGCTGACCGATGGCAGGTGGAGGGGCCAGCCAGCTCCCAGCTCCGGCCTCCAGGATAAGGACGCCTTCTTTCCATTTTCAGAACATCTCTGATTACTCTTCTGCCTTGATGGGAGCCCTTCTCCTGTAAAATCTTAACTGCCTCTTCTAGAGAAACAAACTTCTGAAGTGCAAATGACTTTCACAAATTACAGACCTTTAATCAAGGTGTAGGATTCCTTGTACAAAAAGAGATGGAAACATAGAAGTTTATAGAGAAATATAACGCGTTGACCTCCTCTGCTTCCACTGTGGACACGTAAAAGAAGTAACCTTTTAAGCCCAGAAGGTTTTGAAGATAAATCTTATCTTTACCTTAGTTCATGCCTCTTCACTGGCCCTCTCCCCCTGAACACCCGGCTATATATCCAAGTGCCAATGTGACATCACTTACATTTCAGACCCACCGGGGACAAGGACCGGTCTTCCCCACCCCTGTTCTCCTCAGTTTCCCCACGTCCGTTAATGCCAAATTCACCCTGGCAACTGGCACGTCCCAGGTCTTAAAGGCGTCCTGGATTCCATGCCCAACATCCACTTAATTAACACATGATCTTGTTTCTAAACTTCACAATAGGTCAAGAATCCCCCCACCTCTGAGCCCCTCTACTTCTAACTCCCTGGCGTAAGAACCTCACACAGCAAGGATTTCTGTGTGTCCCCCGTCACTGCTGAGTCTCCTGTGCCAGGAGTAGTAAGGGCACAGGTAAGTATTTGTTGAATGAGTTCAGAAGCTAGTTTTGAGTAGATAAACAAACTATACCTTTGTATGGTTAAAAGTATAATTGTATCCTTTCTAAATGAGACTGCAGTTTTAAGTCATTTTGTCCCTCTTCGGTTTTGTCATTTGGGCCTAATGCTAATACCTCTGTTCATAAAACTGTTTCCTGTAATGCCAGATACTGCCTGAGGCCCTGTGCTGCTTGCTTCTCAAGACAACCCTGTGAGGTCGTAGGAGTCCTCGTTTTGCAGATGAGAACACTGAGCCCCAGAGAAGTGAAGTAACTTGACTAAGGTTGTAAAATGAGTACATAGCAGGAAGGGGACGCGGGCCCAGGGTACTGTGATCTCTGAAGCCTTTCGTACACCCCTAGCACTTCCCTGCCTCCACTTAGAGAAGAATGTATTTGTAAATCTCATTAGAATGAGTCTTTTCTTTCTGTGGTAATCTGGATAACGGCGCAAAAAAAAAACAAAACACAAAAACAAAAAACCGACATCTCCATGGCTTTACAGAAAAACACTTCGCATTCATGCAGAGTCCGTGACTGAGTAACTGTCCAGTGACTCAGCAGTCCGTCTATTTTCTTTAAAATGTTTTCATGTAGGTATTTTTAAGAAGAAATTGCATATGATTTCCTTAGTGTGTTTTTCTTCGTAATGATCATTTGAAACTCAGACAAGCTTTTCTCTTTTCTCTTTTCTCTGAAAGACCAAATAATTGAACATTTTAGAAATAACAACAATACATACTTTTGTATGAGGTTCAGCAGACCTGTGTTTCTCACCCCTGCCCACACAGGGCCATCACGTAGCTTTAAGAAAAAGCCCGAGGCCCAGGCCCCACGGCTCTTATTTCATTGGTCTGGGATGGTGCCCACTCACGGCATGTATAAAATGCTGCCCACTTAATTCCAGTGAAAAGTCGAGGTTCTGATTTTAAAAACAGTGTCTTCTCTTATTTGCTTTCTGTTCAGCTTTGAAAATAATGAAAGTGCAGCATAAGAAAAAGTGGTTACCTATTCCCGTCCCACAGATTTAAAGTGATTGACTTAATCTTAAAATAATGTTTTCTTCGGACCCAGTCTTAGGAAATTAATAGTATCAGCTATGAGCAGGATTAATTCATCATTTTCCTCCATCTTTATGGTCATTTTAGTTTTAAAATAATGCTTCAGGCTAGCCTGAAGACTTTAACTTTGAAGGTTGGTAGCTTACAGATTAGTGGGTTGTAGTAAGGACTTTGTTTAAAATGAAGATTTATTTTCATGGTTTCTGTGTGTTCTCAAACGTCCATTGAAGCCAGCCTAATTCTTTTGATTTTTATAGCAAATCAGGTGTATGTTTCTGCATAGAGTACTACCCTCCCCCCCACGTTTAGTCACATGTGATATGTTCTAAGACCCCCAGTGGATGCCTAAAACTGCAGAGAGTACCAGACCCAATATATACCATGTGTTTTTCCTGTGTATACATACCTAAAGGTTAATTTGTTAGGTGCAGTAAGAGATTAACAACAGCAACTAATGACAAAGTAGAACACTTGTAACGATATACTGTAAGAGAAGGTGTGTGTGGTCTCAATATCTTACTGTACCGTAAGATGTCATCGTCATGACGACGATGTGAGCTGACGAAATGCCTGCGTGGTGACACCAAGGGAGGTGAGTGATGTAGGCACTGTGACATAGTAGTGGGTTACTGCGGGCCCTCTGGCACTGTAGCAGGAGGAGGGTCCTCTGCCTCCGGACTGAGGTTGGCTGGGGGCGGCCAGAAGCACAGAGAGCAAACCATGGATGGGGGCGGGGGGGCTATGTAAGTTACACTTACATTTGTTTATTAGCCGTTAGCTAATTTTTACGCTTTGTTTCTCCCTTTCATGCCTTCAGAGGAGGGATCCTGAGGACTCGTTTTCTGTTTTCCTCACATGATTTTAGAATATTAAGACTATCTTTGGATTTTGTGGTGACATTTGCAGATGGATGTAATTTTTTCAGTCTAATAAGCAGTGTAAACATGTATTTGTTACATCTTCTTTGCACATTATTTTGAAGAGCAGGACGGGTTTCTTTAAAACCTCCTCATTTACCGGCCGTATCCAAGATTGTGGGCTGAATGGCCTTCTGTAGGCCTGACCCTCGGCACCGACTGCTTCTGTTGCCTTGTTCCTCTTTGCCTTTCTTCCCTGTGACTGACTCACTCTCTCTCTCTCTCTCTCTCTCTCTCTCTCTCTCTCTCTCTCCCCCTCCCTCCCTCCCCCGCCCCCCTGCCCAGCAAGGCGTCCTGCATCCCAGCCCACATTCTGGCGCCCTGAGTCCACGAGGACTTTGTGATCTTGCCAGATTATAAAGCTTGCATCAGTTTGAATCATTTATTTATTTATTTTTCTCTCTGGTGACAGGTATATAGGGAAGACTCTGAGACCCCAGAGCTCCGCGAGTTAAACTAGCAAGATAAGCAGGTAAAGGGTGAGATCTAGCAGCTGTAGAATCTGCCTTTCAAAGGACAGAATATCTCTGGGGCACCTGGGTGGCTCAGCCGGTCAGGTGTCCGACTTCGGCTCAAGTCATGATCTCGCGGTTACGACATCGGGCTCCGTGCTGACAGCTCAGGGCCTGGAGCCTGCTTGGGATTCTGTGTCTCCCTCTCTCTGCCCCTCCCCTGCTTGTGCTCGCACTCTCTCTCTCTCTCAAAGATAAACATTAAAAAAAATTTTTTAAAGACAGAATGTCTTTCAAGTCAGAAACCAGAAGAGCCAGACAACATGAGGATATTTAAAGGAACGACACGTCAGCACAAGGAGCGCGGCGGCCTGGGTGCTCGTAGCACATGGACCGCGAGAGTCCGGCCCCACCTGTGCCAGTGAGAGGTCAGGCCCTCAGGGCAGACACCAGTGACCATGGCGGCCACCAGTCCGTATATGCTTGCTCCCATCCGTGTCGCTCCGCGGTCTTCTGATAGTAACGGGACCCGCATTTAGGGGTAGTTTTTGTCGTTTTATACGCACATAGGGGAAGGTAGTGACAAGGTAACTCGAAGATAGCCCCTAGTCTCTTCGGCAGCGTGGCTCCTTTTGAGTTAATATATTTGCATCTGTGTTCATTTATGAGTCTTTTAATATTAATATTTTCGAGAGCAGCAGTCCTCATTGAGTGTCTCGTGAGTCCGCCTGGATTGACATTGTCCCTGAAGAACAGATGGCACTGGGGCGCTGCGAAAGCAGAGGCTGGGCCCTCGTGATGGCCCCGTGTGCTACCAGCCTGCGGCCCCAGAGAGCAGGGCCCCTCCAGATGCTGTTTCACAAACCCCAAAGTCATGGTTGGTGGGAAAGCTCATGGTTTTAGGGGTTTTCCCCATGATCGTCCAGGAACTCCAAGTTAAATGTAACAGAAAATCTCAATCCAGTGTTTGTTCTTGTCCCTCTTGTGCTTTGTTTAGAATTAAGCATTCGCCTCCCTGAAACGGGTTCCCTATTTTGGGACCAAGAGACTCATCTTGCTCTTCTTGTTCCGACTGGGCACAATCTACATGCATACAGTCACTGACACGCATACATTTACATGCATAATTTACACTGTAAAGCACTCTCTCCATTTGCTCCCCCCACATGGGGGTGTCTTTCTTACCCTTAATTCCTCATCACACTCCCAGCTCACTGTCCTTCGAGCTCACACTCTTGAGAGGAAGTACTGTGACTGTTTTGTGATTCCAAGGAGGAAGAGAAAAAACAACATTCAAGAATATAAAGGAGGAAAAAAAGGTGGGGTGGAACTTCTAGAGAAATTGTTATAGAAAATACAAATCATAAACTCAAAAAATGTGTGTATTTTTTGAGAGAGAGCACGAGCGGGGAAGGAGCAGAGAGGGAGGGAGACCCAGAATCCGAAGCAGGTGCCAGGCTCCGAGCTGTCGGCACAGAGCCCGACGCGGGGCTGGAAGTCACTAACTGTGACATCATGACCTGAGCCACTTAACCGACTGAGCCACCCAGGTGCCCCACAAATTATAAACTTTAAAGAAAGATTTGTAGGTATAACTGTGTCAGCCTATGTCAAGTACGTTGGGTTCAGAATACCTGGAATGCTGTTAAAGTGCTTGTATTTTAAGGTTTTAAAACTGAAATGCTGTCCTTAAGTTGGCCTTGGGACCAAGATTACAGGCAGAATAAACCAATTATAGGAAATTTGATAGACATTTGTATCTGTAAGTGTTTTTCTACAAAACGTGTAATTCTAGTATCCTAGGCATTGGCGACTTGCCGCTCTGTCACCCTTGTCTGAGGAAGTTGTGACTGGAGGCTGTCATTAGCTCAGTGCAGGGACCTGAAGAGTCAGACACTGGTGGGTGCAGGATCCAGCCAGACCCTTCCCACTCCCAGCTACGCTAATCTGAGACAGTACCACCTTGACCTTTGAACCCTTCTCTTACTGCTCTTGAAGGCTTCTCAGTGATTCCCTGTAGCTCTTTTTCTCTCGCCCTTCTGTTCTCTCCCAGGTATGGTTACGCTTCAGCCAATTATAAATTGTTACTTCCTAAACATTTTCCCTTTCTACTGGGTTGCCCCTGAATGGTCTCGAATGCCATCGGAAGTGTGGAGGACCCTTTCTTAGGGAATGGCTCCTGTTGTTTTCTGTGCCTTTTCCCGGGGTAGTTAGGTAGCTCTCCGCCCTGTTAGGATCCCCCGGCAAGAGCTGGGCGGCCCATTCTTTGGCATTCTCTGTTCTCCTGTTGATTCGGGATCTGAGTTGGCAACGTCTGAGATTGGAGATTTACTGGCTTCTTATCCCAGGTCTCCCGCAGTGTCATAACCAGTCACACCCTAGACACGCTGGTCTGGAAAATGGAACTTCAGCCTGCAGCCTCGTGCAGCCCCGGCTGCTGATGTTGAGAAGCATCGTCTCAGCTTGGTACAGCATCGATGTTCGAGTGGATTTGAGAGGCAGATATTTTAGGTTCATTACAAATCCTTTCATTTGAAATTTTCTTAGGTCATTTTGGTATCCTGATAGACTGAGTTTGGAAAGCGGCTGGCAACAATAAAATAGAATTGTTAAGTGCATCTAGTGCCTACGTACTGGTTGCTTTTTTGCAATGAAGCCCTTTAATAGAGTTAAAATTCAAGGAAGGAAAAAGAATGGTTGCAATTTTTAAATAAGCATTCAAATATAAGTAAAAAGCATTTTTGTATCTGTTACCCTAGTTACCAAGCAGCTTTCCTGTAGTTCTAGAGACGATGGGCTCCATCATTCACAGTAATTCCGAAAAGTGCTTTTGGGGGTGGGGGTGGAAAAGAGGGCGATACAGGAGGTCTTGCAGGGAAGCAGGACACATTACTGGAAGGGCCATTTTCCCAGGGTCCTCCACTGGATAGGAACTGTATTTGATTGTGAGTAGGTATTTTCTTTTAGCTGGGATATACCGTTAGCCATCTCAACTATCAGAACTACATTCGATCTTTAGAAGTCCGCTACAGTTAGGGTGCTGCTGTATTTGTACAGGGCTTAAGACTTTATGGAAAACCAACGTAAGACATTTTCTATATTTGCAAACACCAACTGTATCTCAAAGAAATCGGGCAAAAAGAAAACCGAATTTTTTTTTTTTTAACATTTATTTAGACAGAGACAGAGTGTGAGCGGAGAAGGAACCAGAGAGAGAGACACAGAATCCGAAGCAGGATCCAGGCTCTGCGCTGTCAGCACAGAGCCCAATGCAGGGCCCAAACCCACAAACTGTGAGATCGTGACCTGGGCCCAAGTCGGATGCTTAACCGACTGAGCCACCCAGGTGCCCCCAAAAGGCGGCACCAAATTTTAAAATCCAAAGAAGCTGGAGGTGGCAGTTTCTGTACTGGAAGGGGAATGCATCTATCCCTGTATCGGTGCCTTTATTCTTTATTGTATTTGAACATGACAGAGTTTTGATAATGGCCTGGGCTCGGCTGGGGCTTAGATTGTACCCCATTTGCTAAAAGCTGAGCTTCCCTGGAGACAGGCAGGCTGCTGGCTCATAGCTGGGGGCTGTGAAGAGCTCCGTCAGGACAGACTGTCACATGGACAAACTGGCCTAAAAGGGCTGGAAGAGTGGAGTCCTGGAGGCCGGCAGAGAGAGAGGAGCGGATGCCAGTGGGCTCAGTGGGGGGAGGTGGTATGGAGAAGTATAGAGTGATGGGGCGAGGCCTAGAACCTTCTGGACAGCTGGGTTCACTTCTCCGTTCCAGATACAGAGGAGGAAAGGTGGGGATGGATCTTTCAGAGTTTGTGAGCAGAGGCTTTGACCTTTAAAGTCATTACAGTGTTTCGGCTTCTTCCGCTGTCCTCCGCTCAGATTCTTTTTCCTGCCACAGACACACTTTGAGATGAAGCGATCTTGCCCTCCCTGATGACTGACGTGCTCCTGTCCACCCTGAGGCCACCCCCCCCCCAGTCTTTATCCTCTCCAGTGCCCTCTCCAACACCCCTGGGCCCTGTTCGTTGGTGTTTTTGTGCAGGTCTACAGAAGTCCTGGCCTTTTAACCAAGCCTTTGTTTTCTACAGTACTTGTTGCTGAACTTGGAGAAACTGATGAAGCGACGCATAGAACACAATATGAAAAACTTAAAATTTAATGAGAACACTTAACATTACAGATAGTCCCTCCCTGAAGCGGAATAACTGTCGGTCCACGCACGCCTTCTCTGTTCCCGTCCACGCGGTCTCACGTCGTATGCGAGTACTTCCCCTCCACCCTGAAAACACTCCATCCTCACAGACTGCAGGCCAATTTTGCGGAGTTTTGTAGCCACAAGGATGTTTAGAAGCAAGGCCTCCCAGGAGAACATGATAACCCCTGTGGAATTTTAAAAAATATAGAATGAATTCCTTTTGAAAAGCAGTGGTACCACCCCCCCTCCATAAATTGCTAGACTTTAAGCCTCTGAGAGTCTGTGTGATGTTCTAAGTAGCAAATTGAACAACTCCTCAGAGACGAAGGCTTTTGTAGATTATGAACACACTTCCCACTTGTCAGGCCATGGTCTCTGTCGGGCATTTTTGTGTGTGGCAACTGCTCTGACTCCATTTCCGTCTTCGTCTTTACTTTCAATACTATTGTTCCTTTGTTATTCTGAATATATACTTGTGAATGACCATGAGCCCAGTTTTAGACTAAGACAGGGTATATTATAGACCAACACAGTGACATTTTGGTGGTTTCCATTTCCTATTTAATCCTGCCTGGACCTCCCAGGGCATTTAAAGTTGCTCCCGAAAGTGATGTGCACATGACGACCGTGAATTCAGTACAGCTGATTAATCAGTGTCTGTACCCAAAATCAGTCGTGTCCTAACTGATTCCCTTTCTGGGGAGTTTAGCACTAAGTGGTCCCCGGGGGGCCATCTGCCTTCTCTTCTCTGTTTCGAAGCCCAGCCTCATAGAACTGCTGCTGCAGCTTGTTTTTTCTCATTCCAGAGCTAAATAAAACCCTCTAAAGCTGTTATCTGCCTACTGGCTTTAATGATTATTTGGATTGATCTGAAAAGGCCATTGTAAAACTCCATTTTGAGATCAAGTGATCCTCAAGCACAGGTCTACAGGATGTGCTTACAGAGCTGACGCAACCGTGATCGCTCTGAGCTCAGTGCCCAGCGCAGCAACTCACCTGCCTACAGTGGATGAAGGCGAAGCCCTTGTAAAGGTTTACGAAGACTACGCCGTCAACCACCCATCCGCCTGTGTTTTACTAAGATGAGTTGTTTTAGTCACGTGATTCCCGTGCCACGGAGTGACGTACCTTTGCTCACGACGCAGGTGGACGTGGGCGTGGTGCACTTCACGCCCCTGACGCGGCCCAGGATAGAGCAGCCATTCAAGCTGGTGGAGAGAGTCGTGCAGAACGCATTTCAGTTCCGAAGGAAATACTGCTATCGAGGCCTGGGGTAAGAATGCCTTCTTCCTTTCAGCCGCGTGCTTTCTAAAATCCTAATACTTTCAAAGATTAAGAACTTCGTTTTTAGGATTCTTCAAGCTGTCTGTGAATGGTCCTCTTAAGGTGAGCAAAGCTTGACTGCCACAAGGAAACAGCAAAACTGTGACTGAACACTGGGGCCACAGACACATTGCTCCAGCATCAGTACAGCCTGAAACAGCCACAGGTCGGTAATGACCTGCCCTGCGGGGGCCAGGAGTCCTCCGTCAGGGTCGACCGTGCCAGCTGGCTTTTACGCTCAACACTTCTGACCTGTATGCGTGACGTCGACCAGCTGGCGTCCTACAGGTCAGGTCTGACACTGACGTGGAGCCGCATACACCCCCCAGGTTAAGGGTTCAGGGCCACAAGACCACCCCCGCTTCAGATGCTTGTCCTAAGTCCCAGGTTGCCACTTGTATTTTTTTTTTTAACGTTTATTTTTGAGAGATCGAGTGTGAGCAGTGGAGGAACGGAGAGAAAGGGAAACACAGAATCCAAAGCAGGCTCCGAGCTGTCAGCACGGAGCCCGACGCGGGGCTTGAACTGACAAGCCTCGAGATCATGACCTGAGCCGAAGTCGGACGCTCAACCGACTGAGCCACCCAGGCGCCCCCGCCCCCTTGTATTTCTGACCCACAGGCTATGAATTGGGGATTTCTGGGATTTGTGTGACCACCCCCTACCCCTGCCGTTTCAGGTTCAGTAATTTGCTGGAATGGCTCACAGAACTCAGGAAAACCCTTTCACTTACCAACTTACCATAAAGGACAGAACTCAAGGACGGCAAAGGGAAGAGATGTGGGGCGAAGTTTGTGTGGGAGCCAAGGGCTCCTCTCTGGGCTCATCACCCTCCCAGCACCTCACTGTTTTCACCAACCCGGAAGCTCTGTGAACCCCATCATTTAAGGGCTCTCCGGATGTTCCCTTAGGCACAGCTGGTACAGTCACTGGCCACTAGTGATGGAGCTTGGTCTCCAGCCCCTCTCCTCTCCCTGGGGGGCCGGGGGGCCCGGAGGGCGTGGGGGAGGTGAGACTGAAAGTTCCAACCTTCTGATCAGGCTTGTTTCCTTTGGCACCTGTCCCCATCCCGAAGCTATCGGGGGACCCGCCAGGAGCCCCCCAGTAGCATAAACTCAGGTATGGTTGAAAAGGAGTTTTATTAGTAATCACAAATATGCTATCACCCCATCCGGAAATTTAAAGGTTTTAAGAGCTCTGTGTCAGAAACGTGGAATGAAGACCGAATGTATTCTCGCACTACTTGGGTTTTCTAAGTGCTTTCTTTCCATCAAGTCGCTATATGACACAATGAGAACTAGAAGGTAAGTTAACACTGGAGCAGCCAGAATGGCGTCACCAAGTATTTAATGGGGAGCCCCTCTGTTCCGCCGTGCTCACTGCTCTGCACATGCACGTGGCCACTGTCCGCAAACGCAGCCTGAACGTGGCGGCTTACAGTCCACGTGCCCCCAAAGGCCCTGACGTGAGCACAGTGGTATTCTGTGTCTGGCGGCAGCCAAGAAAATGTTTAATTCGGCCCAAGTAAGGCAGGAAGGGGTGTGTGTGTTTAAAAACTGGGCCTGGCCTTGTAGGCACGCATCTCCCATTTTCTAAAATCCCCCTCATTTGAAAAGCTCCACTTCTTTTTCTGGTTTTGCGAAGTGTCCCCTTAGCACATATTTCAGGTACGGCTGGCCAGCCGCATCCTGAAACCGTCCCCGAAAACTCACTCCTGAGGATTTGAGCGGACTGATGTTCAATCCTGGGCTTGCCGTTTGTGAACTCCAATTAGGCCAGGATTTTTACATCACCGTACAGGTCCTGCTTCTCGAGCGGAGACCGAAGGAACGGACCTGGCCCAGTGTTGGCTGCGATGAAGGCCGCGGGCCCCTGCTGGGATGCTTCCCCTTCACACAGGCTGTGACTGGGACAGTTTTATGTGATGGCCCTGATTCATGGAGGGGAAAAAAAAAAAATCACAAAAAGCACATTTTACTTTTGGAAATCCCGAAATTGGCCTGAGCCCAGAGCCGGCCCTTGTGTTTCCAAGCTAAGTGATGGGCCCCTTCGTTTCATATACACAGTCCCCTATGCGGATAGGAACCCCAAATAGCGTGACCCACTTGGACCTCTTGGTGTCCTTTAGTCATATACACCCACAAATTGGTCCCGAGTGATCAAACCCCTCCTTGATATGAAACTGAAACCCCGAGATCGCAGCTTGCCCGGACACTGTAGGGAACGTGGAGTTCTTCACTCCAGGACCATGAGCCTGTAAGGAAAACTCCCATCTCAGCCGGCCATGACCTCTGAGCTCCGTAGAGCCTCCAACTGTTGAGAAAAAAAAAAAAGAAAATCCAGGGGTAGCTTTCCAACATTTCAGTCAGTTTTGTCATTCATTTTAAAACAGTGGTCTGGCTTGGTTAGATGAAGTTTAAAATACATACTTCAAATCAATTTTAAAGATGCCTCAAGGTAAATCTAAAAGAATGATCTGTTTGCATTTTCACGTCACCGGTTTTCTGACTTTGCATAGTAAGGTCAAGGTCATTTTCTGGGGGGGTGTAGAGTTCCCAAGGCTAAGTTCAAATTATAGAGGAGAAATTAGACAAGTTTCATATTAAGATATGTGGCAAATTTTTTAAAAATGAGGCAAATCAAACATTAAGAATGGAACTGAGCAGATGTCACCTTAAACGATACTTGTACTGATGGAGCTGTGGAAAATACCTTCCCACGGGGACGTATGGCACAGGTCACATTAGCTCTGCCTTCAGTGTCCCTCGTACCTGTTGCCTGGTGGCGAGACCGAGACCCCTCCCCACCGGCTCGGAGCCCTGCGGCCAAGCCAGCCGGCTGTCTCTTCCAGCCCCTCCGGTGGTCAGTTGTCAAAACGATGTCATTTTCAAATGAGAGTAGGAGGCATCATGACTTACAGAGTTCCCCAAGTCAGTCTGATTATTTTCTCTTCTCAGGATGTTATTCCCTGAAGTTCAGCGCGTGGAAAGCACTGAGAAACTGTTAGAGTTGGCGGACGTGGACCCTACCCTTCGACCCAGCCAGCTCTCTGTCTCCCATTTTAAGAGCCTCTGTGACGTGTACCGGAAAATGTGTGATGAAGACCCACACCTCTTTACTTATAATTTCAGAGAAGAACTCAAGCAAAATAAAAGCAAAAACCAGGAAAGAGAGAACGACAAGGAGAGATCCCGACGATAGCTGCCGCTTCGGTGGCAAGCAGCTTTGCGGATGTTGGTTTTCCCAAAGTTGAGCTGCCCAGAGGTACACGCTTTGGTCCACTTTGGAAGGACAATAAAAATATGATGACCAGGTGTGACTTACTTCCCTTTTACTGTACAACTCGGTAGAGAAAATAATCAAATAACATACAGTACAAGCTTTCTTTTAATATATATACTGCATAGATCGGACATGTTCAGTATAAACAGCATCTATTACAACCTTACAAAAATGAAGTATCTGCACATTGTGCCCCTTACCCACATTAAAATAAATATGCTTTAAATAAAGCAAAAACTAACAGCTCAAAGAAAATGCCCAGAGGATTGGGGAGGGGGGGAATGACCTTTTAAAAATTATTAATCACAACTCCATCTTTTTCCACATAAATTAAAATAGACTGCAATTTTAAGGATCCTAAGTCATTTTTGATACCTGCTCAAAAGGGATATAAACTAAGTAATTTACAGATTCTGATCAGTTTAATCTAGTTTTCTGATCTACAATAAATTAAAATAACTTAAATCTTTACAACTATTTCGTGGGAAAACGTATGCTGCACAAAACCCAATAACGAATAGTTTTTCTGCAATTTCCACTTTACCACCAGTTTAAAGGTAAAACAAGCCATTTAACCCGCGTCGGATGGAAATCCTACTATGACTTTCCGTGGCTCCCTGTTTCGTAAAAACACTCCTCATTGACCACCGATGTTAAACTCTGGACACTGAATTCTCGCTGCAGAACAGAACTGAGATCGAGGTTGGCATTTTCAGACTGACTGTCGAGGGACTGGTGACGGATCTGTGCCTTGAGCAAAGTTCCCCTGTCCCGTTTGGTGCTGTTGGCTTTTCGTTTAATGGCGCAGAAGTGCCCGCGGACCAGCTTGGGCTGCTCGCCTCTGGGCCGCCGGTCGGCCGGGTTCGCGTCCGCGTCGTCCGAGATTCTCAGTCTCTGGAACTGAATTTCAATGTCTTTGGTAGGGCTGCCCTGCTTCAGGGTCTGATGGTAGTCATCCTCCTCATCGCTCAGAATGTCGCTCTCTTTGATGAGGCCGGGGGACAAGTCAGCCGGGCCTGCAGGTGGGCGTTGTGGGGAGTCCTGCGAGCTCCCAGCCGGGGGACAGCCGCTGCTCTGCGTGCTGCTGCTCAGGCTCCCCTCGTCCGAGTCCAGGGAGCTGCCCTTGCTGGGCTCGCCGGGCCACTCGCAGCTCGAGGAGTTCTTGAGGACTTTTAAGGACCTGGAGGAAGCTGCAATGAGAAAATCACGCTTCCCTTCAATGATCGAGAAACAGACTCCACAATGCGTAATTCCGGCATTGCGCGTTTAAGCGCTAACATCTTAATCCCTTTAGATTTTACCATCTCACTTCTATTAGCAACTATCCTGGGACTTGGGTAAAAAAAAAAAAAATAGATACTGCCAATTTTTTACATAGGTTTTTTTGAAATTTTATGCTGGAGGGTTTGCCATTTTTATTCTTAATGACCATTTTTTAAAATAACTTTTTAAAATGATTATTATTTTTGAGAGAACAGGAGAGAGGGAGGGGCAGAGACAGAGAGAGAGGGAGACACGGAATCCGAAGCAGGCTCCAGGCTCCGAGCTGTCCGTGCACAGCCCGACGCAGGGCCCGAACCCACGAACCGTGAGCTCAGGGCCTGAGCCGAAGTCGGACGGTTAACCGACTGAGCCACCCAGGTGCCGTGAGGGTTTGGCATTTTTAGATGACCAGTTACCGGAGCTCAATTGTTTAGCCAGAACAACAAGCTATAAACTGTGACAAGGGCTAGGATTCTCAGTCTGCCAATGGATACATGAAAAAGTTATTAATAAAACCTATGTTCCTTTCTTCCACTAAAGTGCTTTGTAATTTGATAACCAGGATTCTACCACATTTCTGTGCCTATTGTCTCCCCTTATTTCCCTTGCTGCTCAATTAAAAGTAGAAAAACGCCCTTTATCACTCATGACAACGGTCTCTGTTGGCATTTCTAGCCAACTTTCAGAGATTTAATATGAATAATCATTTGTGTGTGTTTAATTCCTCACTCTCGGGTTGCAGGGAAAAGGGGAGCTCCCAGCTGTGAGGTTTCTGTAGACAATAAGTGCGTTTTTGATGGATCTAGCTTGTTTTGGCGATGGAGGGAAACAGAAAGAAAGTATGCAGCAAATTTGAAGAGGTCAAATTGTGACCAAAATAAAGACAAGTATTTTAAAAGACTACACACAAGATCAAAGATGCTAACAAAATAGTTAATGAAGAAAGGTGAAAACACTGAAATCTTACAAAGCAAGCAGAAAGCTGAAGAAGAGCGTGACTTGGAATGTTTACTTGCGGACTCACTGAGCGGATAAGAATGAGCAGAAGATCTCGGTTCATCAAGCAACGACTTTCTAGATGCCCTGAGCCGTTCTGAGCACCGGGATGATGGTGGTGACGAAAGCACGCCTCCCCCCCCCCCCGCCCTCGCCCCCCCATCTCGGTGGAAGAAACAGGTGAGATGGTGATTCTGAGCTGTGTCAGCTGGAGGGAAGATGAGGCCTTGGGCTTGGCAGTGGATACAGTTTACTACAAGGTCTGGGAGCAGGAGGCAGTTCAGGTGTCTTAAAAGGAAAACAACCGCCACCACCTTCTCGCACGGCTCCGTGGACTCGGGTGTCTGCTTCAGAGCTTACGGAGCCCCCCCCCCCCCGGGGACTGGACAACGCGAGGAGGACTTAACCGCCGTGTCGCAAGAACACACATCCTTGCAGAGAAGCTCAGAATGTTTTTCTGAATAAACACAAGGCCGGCAAAGTTCTCACCTAACTTGGCCGAAACAGGAACTCGGTTCTTAAGAGGTACCAGGCGATCCTTGCACGTTTTCTCCAGGGGTAAGTCACACTTTATGTGACGCCTGAAGTTTTCCCTCAGAATAGATCGAATGACCTTGACGATGCTGGTTTTGCTCTCACTGTCACTAGTGAAGAGAGAAGAGAAAACAGCAGTAACATCCAGTGTCATGCTCCGACCCCACGTGCCCTGGTCCTTCGGTGTCATCTGATCTCAGGACAGACCGGCAGCGAGTTACCCAGCCTGTGGGCTCTGTGGTCTCCTCACTTACACTCTTTTCAGAGTGAAAAGTGATGGTTCTTGAAGTGCCTTGGAGCACTAAGATTTGGATGTATATTTAATCAATGTGTTCTATTACAGGCACAGTTGCCGTGTCGGGGGAGGCTGGGTGTGAACCTGAAGTCATCAAAATTCAGGAGGGCACTAAAATTAAACTCCCTTTTTTGAGAGAGCATAATTCGGCCTTATTCCCATCGGCTGTATTTTTTGGAAGTCAGTAGTACCTGCAGCACAGCTGAAAGATGGTTTCTGGCCGTCCTTCTATTTCTGACTTCGTATGGATCAGTTCCCATATGGAATTATTTTCTGTCCCTGTGGAAGAGGAGACAAGGGTCTGCAACTCTGCCAAAGATGTGAAGTTGACAAAGACTCAAGTCAAATATTCCCTGTCCCGGGTCTCCTCATTTTCTTCCGTGGCTCATTCTATGTTGGACTTTCACAAATGGTTTTCAAAAGTTAAGTACTTTTTAGTTACTTTTTATGTTTCCTGGTAAAGTTTTCCACCCATCTGAACGTGCTTTCTCCCTAGCCCTGGATTTCACCTCTCTGGGCAACAGATTGAACGGATCCTGTTTTTCAACCCCCGTCCATTCACTGTATTCCTCGGAAGGAACCGAGTGCGGGCTGTGCTCAGGTACTTGGGGTAAAAGAGGCCAGCCCAAAGTCAGTTGTTCTAGGAAAGGTAAGCAGTTTGCACAAAAAGTAAACAGGGACCCAGGACATCGCCACGTGCCTCAGCCTCTTGGTCCTTTCTGTCACCAGAGGCATTGTCACCAGAACATGGTTGGTCTCACAGGATCTCTGAACATTCTCTAAGGTTGAAGATTTTTTTTTTCTAATATCACATATAATACTGCTTAATCTTAAGGAATTTTCTGGGATCTCAAAATATTTTTAATTTAAATTTGTAGACCTTTCTTTAACAGATTTCAGGGTATCAAGGATATTAGGCAGAAAAGTGGAAACCCACTGAGTGAAGATAAGGAAACGATGAAGAGACATATTTGGCAAAGAAAAGCCATCCGTTGGCATTTACTTTCCGCAAAAGTGTGTTAAAAAAAAAAAAATTCAGAACAACCTCTCTTGTCCCCGTTTCCCTTGCCTATAAAATAAAACCCAAAAATCATCCCCGAAGTTCTCTCCTAGTTTTTCATTCCACGATGCAAACAAGTCTCTTTAAAGTGCCTTTTCCTGGCATCCTACTGCACAAACCAATTACCTGCTGTGTTCCCCAGTCTGACTTGAAGCGCGGATATGGGGATCAACCAGCGAAATTTAAATGGATCCAAGTCGGCAGAGCCATGTGCAGGCCGGGAATTCGAGGGCTGGAATATGAAAGCCCCCCCCACCCCAAGAAAGGTGTTAGAACATGCTCTCACCCAGAGAGGAGGTGTGCAGGGAGTGGACTTTAAGGTCTCCCCGTGGGCAGGGCTGCCGCGGCTGTGTGAGTGTTCAGGGTGCAGAACCAGATCGGGTCGGGTGTGCTCCCAGTTCTCAAAGAGCTCACGGAGTGCTCGGGGAGAGGGCAGAGCCGTAGTTAGGGGGACAGAGACTTCTAGACAAGCAAGAATGACAACCAAGCCTTCTGTGTCCTCACTGCCTCTGAACGGTCATGACTCTGATGGCTTATTAGCTGATTCAGCTAAGCTGTTGGGTTTGTTTTGAGCCAAGGTAAAAGTGATCTGAAAACAACCAAAGTTACGCGGTCTGTCATGTGTACGGGACAAACATGGGCCGTTTTCAGGGATGTGAAAGCTGATTTTCTACGTAAGCCCAGCACAGGTTATTTGGCTCTATCTTCTTTTTAAAACAGATGTCATTTGTGGGGAGAACAAGAAGTCACCCTGAGTATCTGAGCGGGTTAGTCACCCCAGGAATAAGTCACATTAGTCAAGCGAGGCCGTGACACTGAGCAGGCTTCTCAGCTCAACGCTGCTAGGAACAGGGAGCCCTGGAAAGGCGGCTGTGATCACAATTACTTCTCGTCTTACCAGTTTCTTCTTCAGTTTGCAGTGTTCTTTATAAACCAGTATGACAGCTCTCTTAAAGACTACGGAAAGGAAAAGAAAAAGAAAAGCCTTTCATTGTTTTATACAGATTTTGTCCCAAGGCTGAACTAAGTAAGGCTGAATGTTTTTTTGTTGTTTTTTTTTTAATCTGGACATTTATGGGAAATATCTAAATTTAAAAAAAAATTTAATGTTTATTATTGAGAGACAGAGACAGGGCACTTGTGCGGTAGGGGCAGAGAGAGAGGGAGACACAGAATCCCAAGCAGGCTCCAGGCTCCAAGCTGTCAGCACAGAGCCCGAAGTGGAGCTTGAACTCATGAACCGTGAGATCATGATGTGAGCCAAAGTTGGACACTTAACCGACTGAGCCACTCGGGTGCCCCGAAGCTGAACGTTTGAAAAGAACAAAGCTCTTCAAACTTATGAAGCTCTAAGACCCCATTATGCCGGCACAGGAGTAAATAAATGATACTTCCCTCTGGTCATATTTGAATTACGCAGGTATACCCGCTCACCTAAAAGCAATTATCTGGGGGCGCCTGGGTGGCTCAGTAGGTTGAGTGTCCGACTCTTGATTTCGTGCTGTCAGCACAGAGCCTGCTTGGGATTCTCTCTCTTCCCGCCCCCCACCCCACCCTCTGCCGCTCACATGGGTGCTCTCTCAAAATAAACATTTAAAAAATAAGAATGGTTATCTGAAGTAGATCTTGGCAATTTTTAAAAAATTCTTGTTTTATTTCACTGAACTCTGAGGACATGGTGTTCATGTCGGTGAGAACACAGGGTCTATACTGGGTCTCAGTGAGAATTAAGACATTTTGAAAAGCGGCAAACAATTAAGATAACAGGTTTCAAAATAGCCTCAAGAGATCTGTTCCTGTAACATTTGGCCAGAACCACTAAGCCAAGCAGAAGGGAGAACAAGATAATGAGTATGCACAGTGACAGCATTTTACATAGTTGGAGGCTGGCTCTGTGAAGTCAAAAGCCCTTATGACAGTGACTCTAACTCTCGGAAACCCGGAGTTAGCCGGCCTGGTGGCTTTAGGAAGTTCTTCATCACCACCAGCCTTTTGTAAGTTTATGCGCTTTCGAATGGCATACTAACCAAACACTGTGAGCTCGAGGTCCTTTCTGGTTTTTCCTAGAGACAGAAATGGATTCAACCAGGAGACTGCAGAGTGCATCAGAAGCTCCCCCATGGAAAGTTCTGTCACCTGTTTCGTAAAAACGAGAGAGAAAGACATGGAGACCGCGGGGGGTAGACCGTCTCCCGTTGGGAGCGTGAATCACATACGTGTGTCACCGTATACCGGTGACTGCCAAAATGCAAGCACCCTCGATCTATTATGGCCCCTGTAAACATGGGGCCTTTAAATAGCGTAAGTTTTGAAAATACGAGCGACGCATCAAACCGTCTGAAAAAGAAGCTAACTGGGAAGGCATTTTGTTCAGTGCACACGTCGTATGTGGGTGAGACGCCTCGTGACCTACTCCACGGTGCCAATTCCCTGACGGTTCAAGGCTCTCCTACGTTGTCCTCACTAATATTTACCCGGGGCTCTAGTGCACTCACCAGCCCCGAGCCACAAACTGCTCTGGGCCTGCAAATCAAGAGGCACCAGCGCTGAAACTAATAAAAAACCTCAACTCCAGTTGTTTTCTGTCCTTGCCTTTTTCTAGTGAAACTATGTTCCCTCTGACATGTAGCCTTTAAAAGCTCAAGATCCTGATTTAGTAATCAGCCAGAAAAGAGAGCGAGAGAGAGATGGTGTCACTCTAGGGACAACTAGGTCCGTAAATAAGGAGGTGGCCACCGATGTCAAATGCGAAGGAAGAAAAGCGGAAAAGCCCTAGGTTCTCCCCACAGGCTGGTCCCCACCCGTGTACTCATCCGGTCTCTGCCAGCTTGCGCCCTCCATAGATGCGCCGGCCTCTGTGCATCAGTCTTGCCTCCTGCCCCACGGAAAGGGAGGAGGAGGGAGGGACGAGCTAAATGAGATTTATTTTCTTCTGTACAGTGTTAAGGTGACATAAGGTTACATTCTCAAACCGGTGTCATGAATTTTATGTCACATTTACACTTAAATGGTGTGGCTTATTGTAAGCACTTAGATCAAAGAAACTTTAGGCCCACCCTCCTCCAGGAGAGCCCGGACAGGGCGGCCTGCTCTGGAGGGTGCCTACGGATTCAGTGAACAAACGCATCACGCTTCTCAGGATCCGGAAGTCCCACTGACCTCCTTCTCTGTTCCACTCTGCTCCGCCACAAGCTGGTCAAACACGGTCCCGTAATCCTCATAGACCTTCTGCATCTCATTGATGTGGCTGGCTACTTTTTCCATCGCTTTTAGTGCCTCTGAAAAGTAGGAAATTGTCAGTTTATTAATTTTAAGGCCTACCAACAGTGGTAAGTTCAAGATTCCGGCCAGGACTCGAGGCTTTCCTTACTAACAGAAGCATTCATGCTCAGGTAGGGCTCAAACAGCCCACTGCCATCTAGTCATTACAACGAAGAACCACAGATGGCCTTCCACTCCGGTTTTCTTCGGAATGAGGCAGCACAAAGTATCGCTCGTAATAAACGCGAACACTGATTGGGCACTTTCCACTTAGCAGGTGCTCTGATGGGTGCTTTATGTGAATCATCTCCTTTAATCCCCACTCGGTCACTGTAGGAACTGCAGTCGCCACGTGTGAAACGAGGCCGGGAAGAGGGGCCCCGCGGGCTGGCGGCCGGCAGCCGTGGCGTTCACGAGCGCTGCCTCTGTCTCCTCACCTGTCAGGTGGTAGTGCTCCTCGCTCTCGTGGTCCGTCAGCGACACGAGCTCCCTGAGCAGCAGAGGGTATTTGAGCACCCTCTGAACTGGCTTGATGAGGTAGGACTCGAGGGTGGAGGAATGCTGTTTGGTGGGATTCCGGGCGTCCAGAAAAGCCTTGAAGGCTTGATCAGTTTTAGCTACAAGCAGGTGGGGAAAAGACCCTTAGAAGAGCACAGCAGCGTGAACGAAACCCGACTTCATTTCGTTTCTAATGCGGTCCCAGATCGTCTATTCAACAGCCCTCCCAATGGCGTTCTTTACAAAAACCCAAATGCTTCAGCGGGCCCGGCACCCGGCCGTCAACACGGATTCGGCATCACAGCTCTGGGGCCAATCCCACCGGCAAAGGGAGCTTACATAGGCCAGAGAGGAACACCAAGTCGAAATGCAGGAATGTCTGACTTTCGAGGCATATTCACATGCAAACCCGTGAGAGAGATTGTTCTAGGTGCCTAAAAAGTGAGTTTCAACCAATTCACAAAGCCACGAAAACGTATCATCCTGTTCTACAGAAGAATCCCATAGCAAAATAAACCAGTATTCCACCCCCCCACCACCATTCTAGCACAGATTGTTACTTATTCTGTATACTTAGGGGTTATTTTTTTTTAAGTTTATTTATTTTGAGCGAGAGAGCACAAGTGGGGGGCTTGGTGGGGGGGGGGGGTGGGAGAAGAGAGAGAGAGGGAGAGAGAGAGAATCCCAGGCAGGCTCCACACTGTCAACGCAGAAGCCTGACGTGGGGCTTGAACTCACGAACCGTGAGATCATGACCTGAGCTGAATCAAGAGTCGTACGCTTAGCTGACTGAGCCACCAGGTACCCCTATCTTTCTTTTAAAATAAATTGACAAGCACTGCTGCCTTCATCTCCACAGCTCTGAGCAGTCCAATCCTTCCACCACACGGCACCTCTGTGGGCAGTGAACACTCCCTGTGTTCAGAGTCTGACGTCACGAAGAGCACGCACGGGAACCCAACTCCATTTAGTTTCGAGAGAGCCAACGGATGCACAAGTGGCTGCTTTGGATTCCACCTGCTGACCCTGGGTGACCAGCTGTTTGGAATTCAGCCGATTTGAATGAAATTACACCCTCACCTGGGGTTCTGTTCCAAAGGCAAAACCTACAACTTCTAGGAGGTGTGGTACCATTTTGAATGTGACTACCCAAGTGGATGGCGAGACGATCCTTCAGAACCGAGCAAAGCATTGGTGATGCGCTAACGTTACTGCGTATTGACCTTCAAGAAGAAGGCGTTTCTGGGAGGAAACGCCGATGGAGTCAGGTCTCTGTTTAAACAAGTACAAGAGGCAGATTTGGGCTGGAGCTCGTTAACTCCCGGCACTTCGAGACTCCGTTTCTTAAACCTGAGCCTGGTCTTCCACGAAACTGGAAAGATCCAGATGTAAACCAAATGGCAGGGGTGCATCCGTGGAGCCGGCTAATGCTCAGAGTGTTGGAATAAACCTCCACATGCCTTCCACGATACCGCAGAGTCTGTTCCCTGGTCTGGAGAAAGAAACACTGAACAACCACCGTGAGATCCTTTCTGACAGTGCCGTTTAGAAGCATATGACACACAGGAGGGGGCTTAGAACTGAGCTTGGCGGCTACCGCCGTGTTGATGCAACTAAGAAACGTTCAAATACAGAAGAGTTCTGTCCCAGAAGAGAGCCCTGACTCACTGGCTTCTAGAGTGGTAGCGAATTATAACGGGAGTGAACCGCATGAGGCCACTTGGATTTCTAAAGAAGGCATTCAAGTCCTGGGGGGGTGGGGGCAGGGGGGAGTCATTTTGATCCTAGGAATTGAAGACATGATAACAGTTGAGGTTTCAGCAGGTTCGGGTCTTATCCCCCAGTTCACACCGGAGAAGTCAGGCAGCCTGGTAAGACGGTTCTGATGAACGTAAACAGGACCGCACACATTTTCAAAAGATGCCTGTACCGTCCGAGCCTCAGACACTCCCGTGTTTGTTTGATGTTCTCCGTACAAACCCAATCGTCGCTGCTCACGACCTCAAGTCCTGTGCCGGCATCACTGATTTTTCCTCCTCTGATCTTCGCCACCAGAAATGTATGAGAGTTCCAAAGACTGGGACAGAGAAGCATCTTCAGAGAGAGACCGATTTGAGAACTGTCATCTTGTACGTGAAGATGTGTGCGTAACTGAGAGAAGCCTCAGCAACAGAGCCACCTCAGGGAAAGCCGCGTTCCTGGTCTGGGTATTACCGGACCGGACCGGACCGAACAGCAGGTTAACGGGACGGTGTTGGCAACTGTGCCACAACATTCCCCACAATATGCGTGCACCTAAAGGAGGTCACGGCTGTCACCAGATCTCTGCATACACTTCCCAGGCTGGGCTGGAGGGCTGGCCCGTCACCGAAAGCCCAGGTGGCTCAGGGCACGGGCCGTGTGCCTAAACCTGACCCGCTGCCGGGCAGGAACCCGCACTCAGGCATCTCTCTCGGTTCCACAGAGTGATGTCTGATGGCAGCACGAAAGGGAAGAGTGAGGTCTACGCAGACAAAAGAAAATGAGGGTCTTCAGTTAAAGCCACTAGAATAAAGTGAGAGGATAAAGATGTGGAGAGAGGCACCTGGATGGCTCAGTTGGTTAAGCGTCCGACTCTTAATTTCAGCTCAGGTCGTGATCTCATGGGTTGTGGGATCGAGCCCCACAAATCAAGCTCTGTGCTGACAGCACGGAGCCTGCTTGGGATTCATTCTCTCCCTCCCTCCCTCCCTCCCTCTCTTGCTTGCTCTCTTTCTCTCTCTCAAAATAAATTAACATTAAAAAAAATTTTTTTAAGTGGAAAGATGAAAGGTATTTCAGTGAGAGGGTGTGGGCTGTTAAATGTTAGTTTTTTCCTGGTTCCACAAAAAAGGCTTTAAGTTTAGTTAACACTTCTTATGAGTGCAGTGATTCCTTGGGCGTGAGAAGGTTAACAAGGAAGAAACAAAACAGCATAGTGTTTTCTGTCCCCATCCAGGGGCTCATGGTTCTGAGTTTTTAGATCAAGGCATTTGGTAAAAAAGAATCCAGAGGTAACTGAACAGCAGAGTGACACACGGGAAAGAAATTTCTCTGCTTAGGACATATGTTCACTGTTGCCAATAAACTGAAATAAACCGAAAAGTTTCCCTTTAATATCTCTCGATTTCAAGGTCAAGAACGGAGCAGGATCCATCAAAACTGCATTTATCCCTACTTGTTACATGCAAATTCACTCTGTTAACAATTTAAAAAAAAAAGCACAGCAACTTACCTCGCTCTAGAACCTTCTGTACTTTGATATGATTAGCACAGAACCCGCTGTACAGTTTAAAATGGTCCGCGTAATAAAGGAAAGAGCCTCCAAGGGAAAACAGTAGTTTCTAGAAGGGGAAGAAAAGTCACATTGGTCACAGTTTACTCAACGTCTGCTGGCCCTGGCGTGGCCTCTGACTACTTCAGCACATCCGTGGCATCTTTCAGACACCAGAGCACTAATGCCTCAGAAAATCACCAAATGAAATAAGCCCAAGACTGTGCCATTTTCACGGCAGACGGAGAACAGTCTGGTATTTCCCTCACAGATCTTTAGTTTGATTGAAAGCTTTCTGGCAGCCGAGCCTACTGACACTACAGGCAAAGGGCAAGAAAGAAAGTTCTACAAAAACACACCTGACAAAATGGGATACGAATGACCTGAGAAGATAACTAATCAAGCCAACTGTGCCTTACTCGGGACAAATGCTCTCGTCTGGGTACCGCCCTGCCCCCTTTCTACCGTCGGCCTCCTTTCCTTCCCCAGAGGGGCTCCTTCCGGGTCCCGGATGCTCACACTGGAGACGGGCTCCACAGAAGAGAGGGCTCCCTCAGTACCACCGACCCGTGTCACAGGACCCATGTCCCCGGGTCACAGGACCTTGTGAAAATGAAGGAGGAGACTCAGGGCCAGCGCTCCCGCTTCGCAAGCAAACCCCCTACGTATCCTTCAGCGGACTTGAGTGAAGAGCGTGGGCCCGGTCAGCCACCAGGCCGACTCCACAAAACCTGGGCCGCCCCGACTTCTGCTTACAGGGGCCACTCAAGTAAAAGCGTGGCCTCTCACCAGCTGCCACAGGAAAACAGTGCAACGAAAGCACTGGACTTACCTTGTCAGCAGTCAAGGGACACTTTCTTTTCCAAGGGCGGACGCCGCACTCTACCCACCCAGTTCTGCTTGAAACCCAAGTCAAAACTACTTACTCTAAACTGTGAGGGAGTTTCGAGGGTGTTGAAGTCAGAGGCGGCTGAAATCCCATCCTCCAGAGTCTCCAGAAACACCTTCTGAAAGTCCAGCATCTCTGGTAAGCTGCCGAACAGTGACTCCATCTACGCGAAGGCCGGGATTGAACAGAGGGCATCAGCGGTGGGGGTGGAGAGGGGCCGCCCCAACAAACCCCCAGGCCTTCGGGGAGCCGCAGACAGAAGTGAATCCTTGAACGAAGGCAGCATCTTCCCTCTGGGACACCGTCTGTACACAGGGGTTTACGGCCCCAGCTCCGGCAGCTCCAAACTAACTTTTTAAACGGATGGAACCTTTTCAGGACTCAAACTGGTAAACGACGGAAGTCAGTAGCAAAGAACCCATTACGGAGATTGAACACGAACAAGTCATGGATTAAGGGGTGACTCTGGGCCACGCTTCCTACAAAAAGGGCGTGACTGTCCTGCATTTACAAACTCTTGCCGCTGGGCCTCACGTGGCAGAGGCCACATAAACGGCTTTGGAGGAGGCCACGCTTGGTCCCTCTGACGATGCTTAAGTCCCGTGTGTTCTCTAGGGAATCAGGAGATACAACCTCCGGGGAGGTCCACTAAAGGGCAAACAGAGACTAACCTGTGCGTTAGTGGATGGCGGGGGGGTGGGGGTGGCGGGGGACCGATTACCTCGTCTTGGGTGAGAAAGGTCTCATTCTGAAGTGGCTCCAAATATAATTCAAAGAGGCAGCTCAGATCCTGAAACGTGGAAGAAAAGAGTCTTTATCACTCATGTCTCCAAAATACCCAAGAGTTTCCAGCAACCCTGACCACAGCTCCAGACTCCCACTGGGAATGATGGAATCGTGTCTTGTTGCAATTCGTGACCCTAAAAGTGGTTACTATCAGGGGCGCCCGGGAGGCTCCATCGGTTAAGTGTCTGACTGCGGCTCAGGTCATGATCTCATGGGTCATGATTTCATGATCTCTGACAGCTCAGAGCCTGGAGCCTGCTTCGGATTCTGTGTGTGTGTGTGTGTGTGTGTGTGTGTGTGTGTGTGTGTGTGTGTGTGAGACTCTTTGCCCCTCCCCCACTCATGTTCTCTCAAAAATAAACATTAAAAAAATTAAGTAAGTAACTACATAAAACTGCTTACTCTCATTTCTGCCCTAATTCACACGGGCTAATCCTGCAGTACACGCAGCAGCTGGGTCACCTACTCTGCTTAGACAGCTTGGTGACAGAGCCACTCCTTCTGTGGACCGGTGCAAGGGGGCATCCGCCTCCCCTCGGAGAAGGGGAGCTCTGGCGAGGCACTTCTGTCGGGCATGAGCACCCCTGCCGGCTCCCCTGGCTTCCTCCTCTCTACCGGGGAGCATGGTGACAGCCCCACCACGGAGCTGAGAAGGACAGGGCAAGACCTGGGAAGCTCTTCAACTCTGGGGTTGACGCATTAGCACAATTTCGAACTCCCGTATTCAAATGCAAGAAAAAATGTCCAAGGATCAGCGGCCTGTAATCTAGGCCATATTTGAGCCCCCAGTACACCGGGCCCCAGTAGTACGGAACAGTGGGAGTTGATGGCATTTATACAACTCCTTCCATAAATGGTTTATTTGCAATAATTTGAAGCCAAGACCAGGATATAATTTTGTAATAGGAAAGATTTTTTTCTTGTTTCGCTTATTCTGAAGAATTTTGAGTACGAAAACATTAAGTGACCGACTACAAAGTCCGTTACTTTGCTCTCTCATTTTACAATGGAGAAATCGAGACCCAGAGAGCTTTCTGTAAGAGCCCGAAGCCTCCAGAACCTTATGGCATAGATTCTGGGAGCAAGCAGACAGGCCTGGGAGGCCTTTTACTATCTCGCAACGAATGGCTCCCTGGCCTTCCCTCCCTCACCATCCTCCCCGGCGACTGCTTCCGAGCAGGGAGGTGTGCTGAGTTACTGAACCGTATCTCGAGGGAACACACAAAGGCTGAAAATTCCAAGTTGCACGCATGCAGGGATCAAGGTTAGACGAACAAGTAAAATCCCGTGTTAAATGTCAGCCACGAAAAGAAACCACAGAATAAAAACGGTGTGTGTGCGAATCACAAGAGGCACCGGGTGCTGGTTATTTTGTGAGAGACAGTGACAGGCTGCCCTCTTCCCTCGTGCGGCCGGTGCTGCTCGGCGGGACTTACACGCCTCGAGCAGGCAGGCGCGGAGCCGCGGGCCCGGACAGCTGCAGCCCTAAGGGAACAAAGTGCAGGTTTCTTGCAGAGAGAAGGGTCCTTCCTGTCTAGCTCACCCACAACGTCCACCTTTATACCCTTCCAGCATCTCAGGGAAACCAGCCTCCCGTGCGGCCTCACGGTAAAACGGAACATCAGCGACAACAGGAAGGGGACTTCAAGGAATTCTGCCCTTGAATCTCGGTGGAAAGCTCATGGCCACCCTCAAGAGGCCGGAGGGTCTCTTGAAGCCTCAAACCACAGCGCACAAAGCTGCTTGGGAGAGGCCATCACGGTCACAGGAAGATCCAGAAATCTAGTCTGAGCTCCCCAACGTTCACATCATCCGCAGGACAACACGTAACGGGACGTGAAATTAAACTGTCAACTCCATAGCTTTCTTTTCTTCTCTACGGGACCAAAAAGAAGGGGCTCTGGGTAGTTTTCCTGGGCTACCCGTGTATGAGGCCTTCAGTAAAGCCCAGACAAAATGACAGGGACACTAATGAAAGGGGAAGCTCAGGCCCGTCTCGCGGAGAAAGAAGGTGACAGCTGTGTCTGTGTGTGCACGCACCTGTGCAGGAACAAGGGCACGCCCGTCTGAGACCCGGGAGGACGGAGGTGGAGGGGACGGCCCCAGGCCAGGCCGCTGCACCGAGGCAAAGCCAGGCGGGATCCTCTGCCCACTGCCCTGTGTCCTGCTGCTTCCAGAACTGGCCAACGAAGTGAGCTTACGGTACTACCCAAGCCTCAGCAAATACTTAAAGCAAAAGAACTCTGTCTTCCCTTCCCAGGCTCCAGTGCTCTTCGTAAAATATGTCTCTCAAACTATAGGGGCGCCCGGGGGGCTCGGCCGGTTAAGCGTCCGACTCGGGATTTTGGCTCAGGTGGTGATCTCACAGTTTGTAAGTTCAAGTCCCGCAAGGGGCCCCATACCCACAGTGTGGAGCCCGCTTGGGATTCTCATTCTCATTCTCTTCCTCCCTCCCTCCCTCTCTCAAAATAAATAAATAAAACTTTTTAAAAATGTGTCTCGAACTATTTACTGGGGGCTTCAGAGATAAATAAGTGAATGCTTCGGGTGCCGAAGATTCTCAGCAACCACCCATCCACACGGGCGTGGGAGCGGCCACGTGTAGGCCAGCTGCTCCAGCGTGGGACTCTGTCCCGCACAGTGACCTCCACCAGGCAGGTCTGGGGGCCGCAGCAACAGTCTCCTGGGAGCAAGCTGTTCCCCGGTCCCTCCTCCCCTAAGTGCTCTCTGGCCCCCTCCGACTCCACCAGGAGACTCCCTTCCCACAGACTGCAGATGATGAGCTAGAACATGTTTCCATAGTGAAAGCTACCGTGGTAACCAAGGGAGCCGAGGAGCCCATCCTTCCGGGCCCTCCCAGCTCCTGCACCCTCGCCCCCTCCCCAGCGGCAATTCACCACTTCGAGGGGCAGGGGGCTCCGTCAGGAGTGCTGGGCTTCGGGGCGCATGCGACCCGGGGGCCCCCGCCCACATACCGCTGGCCGCAGCGGGGCCACAGAGCCGGCAAGAACGTGCATAGTTGCCCGTTACCTTCACGTAGGACTTCTCCGTGTCCATCAGCTCCTGGATGACTTTCCGGAGGCGATCCGCGTCGGAGAGGTGGCGAGCCAGCGGCCTCGGAGGTGGCTCCCGGGTCCCCCTCGGCCCTTCCATGCCGGTGGTGTGCGAGTCGTTGAAACTCCTACACAGCGCAGCGATCTGTTCGGCGCTCTGGGAGGCGGAAAGACGGGGAAGGTGACGTTCGGGGCGCGCTCCGTTTTGGCAGCTTCCCGGCCAGGACGCAGGCGGTGCTCGTCCCTGCTCAGCGCCCTCTCGGGGACCTCGGGGTGGGGGGGCGACAACCTAGCACAGCCGGGTTCATTCATCTTGGACCGCTCTGGCTACCGTTTAAGGTAACGGGAGTGAAGACAGGGTATCTATGCGGGATGCGTTTCTGTTGTCAGAAGAGAACAGATGGCTCTTTCGTACCAAAACTAGAAAACACGGCACAGGTTGACCCTCGGTAACGGAGTTGAGGTGGCTCTCAAACCAAGACCGCGGCTTTCTCGGAGCCTGCTGGGGAGCCCCCCGGACGCGGCGGCCCGACGGCCTCGGGAACGGCGAGACTACGTGAATTTCGGGGCGACCTGGCCACAGGGGCTCGCGGCCCTGCCCCCCGTCCAGTCCCCAGCCCCGCGGGCTCGCGCCAACAGAACACGAGTGAGCGGTTAGAGCGGCTGCACCTGCCAGGCCGGGCCGGGTGGGGAGGCAGGGACGTCCCCTACCCTGCAGGGGGCGGGGGCAGAGCCCCACGGAGGGTGCAGACAGGAGCAGGTGACCGGGCCACCCCGGCAAGTGCCGGAGAAGAGGGCCGAGCAGGCTTCCTGGGAGGCTTCGGGATAGTGGGGGCCGTCACACACCGAGGGGACGAGAGGAGTGGGAACGTCTGGGGACCGAGAGCCTGCAGCGCGAGCTGCTACTCGGATTCCAGCACAGCGATGACAAAGGTTCTCGAGGAGGGCCCCCTCGCCCTGCCTGACGTCGTGGCTTCAAGGCTCAAACGGGTCTCCTCCTGTATGTCTCCACGGTGCCTGGAGCATCACCAGCCTACACTCGGCGTCCTCTAACTTGCCTCTCCCTCCACCCCACCGCCGCACAGGCTCCAGCCCACTTAGCACCTGCCGGCGAGTAAGCCGGCCAAGGGCAGGGCCCGTGCCCGTCGCTGCTCCGAGTGCCCAGCAAGCCCTCAGCTCCCCCCACCGCACGGCAGTGTTACCGAGTGACAAAGCAGTGGTCCCGGTACGCGTGACGAGCGTCCACCCGTCGTTGGCAACTTGCCGTCCCTCCCGCAAACTCCCCCTCCTTCGGCGTAAACGCCTTCATCCCCGATCCGTCCCTCCAGCCGAGGTCAAAAGCCGAGCTTGTCAGGACCATCTCTTAACGTGGAATTCATCCCCTCGGGGACGCTCAGAACACGAACAACTCACACAAGCGTGTGTCGCGCAACCGCAGTGGCCCGACGCACACCTGTTAAAAAAGCTGGCGCCTGACGACCTGAAGTGCCTCGGAGGAAAAACCGCACTGCCGCCCTCCCTGGCCCCCCTCCCGGCTCTACCCGCAACACTGACCTTCCGGTTCGTCTTCCAAGCTCAGCGGGTGTCACCCGAGGGCCTGCTCTGCCTCCAAAAGGAAGACAGGTCCTGCCCGAGGCGATCACGTAAGAAACCCCAAAGCGCAGCCAAGGGCAGAGTGAAAACCAGCCCAAGCTTGTGCGGAGCAAACGAAAGGGGGAAGACGCGGCAAAGCAACGGGAATCTCTCCGCTGTGTGCGAGGCTTCAGGGGAGAAATGGGTCGTCCCACGGTCCTGGCAGGAACACAGGCGCTCCAAGGAAGAGCCACCGAATGAGCCGGAAGTGCAGTGAGGAATGAGCAGGTAACTTAAAGACCCCAGCTCAGGGCAGTGACCGCGAGCCTCCTCTCCACCCAGGTGTCTGCGAGGAGAGCCCCCCAGTCTGCTGGGCCCTTTAACCAGAATCATTTCCCTTTTATTTTCACGTAAATCTTGGTGCCAAAGTTCAATCAACCACACAGCCGGTACTGGGCTTCCAAAGAGCCCATGGTGAGTTCGAGCCCCGCGTCGGGCTCTGTGCTGACAGCTCAGAGCCTGGAGCCTGCTTCAGATTCTGTCTCCCTCTCTCTCTGCCTCCTCCCCGGCTCATGCTCACGCACTCTGTCTCTCCCTCTCAAATATAAACATTTAAAAAATTGCATCTTGAGGGGCGCCTGGTGGCTCAAACAGCCAACTTCGGCTCAGGTCATGATCTCACAGTTTGTGAGTTCAAGCCCCGCGTCACGCTCTGTGCTCAGAGCTCAGCCTGGAGCCTGCTTCTGACTCTGTGTCTCCCTCTCTCTCTGCCCCTCCCCTGCTCATGCTCTGTCTCAAAAATAAACATTAAAAGAAATGCATCTTGATTTATCAAAACGCCTCATTTCATGTTTAAAACCACCAAATCTTACAATTCATTGCTGAAGAGATTCCAGCACTGTTCAGCCATGCCCTAAAAGCCAAATGACAGATAGTAAAAGCCAAACAGAACACTGTAGCCAAAAGGCGGCTTTTCTCTCTTCCAGGATGTGAGCATCATTAAGGAGCCCTAGGAAGTACAAGGAAACCACTCCAAGTTGTGTGCACCCCCTTTCCAGGGCACCTCAACCCTGGCCACGCATGAGCTTCGTTTCGGGAGCTTTAAGAAACACCCATGGCTAGATCAACTGGGTCACAATCCACACATGAAGCCCCTTGTAGGAGTATGGTCTTGATTTTTTTTTAAATGTTAATGTTTATTTTTGAGAAAGAGAGCACGAGCGAGGGAGAGGCAGAGAGAGAGGGAGACACAGAATCTGAAAAGCTCCAGGCTCTGAGCTGTCCGGCAGAGAGCCTGACGCAGGGCTCGAACCCATGAACCGGGAGACCATGGCCTGAGCCGAAGTCGGCCACTTAACCGACTGAGCCACCCAGGCGCGGGAGTATTTTCTAAAAGCTTCCCAAGTGTGGCTAACATGTGAGCCGCGTGAGAACTACTGGTCTGCCTATCAGAATCGCGAGCCATCTCCAACTGGGCTTCCTGGGGGCAGTGCTGCCTTCAGCCTGACACGCTGTCCCCAGGGTCTGGAGTGAAGGACAGCCATATAAAAAATTTATAGACTGAGCTCCTGAGACCGAGGAAGTAGCCAGAATCACGCCCATGACCCTGGTATTCCGTCCGGGTCAGGCCCTCGACGAACTGAGCTAAACAACCCCAGACGATAACGATACGGAGACTCCCAACACTCACTCATTTGAAATCTCTGCTACTGCTATTTGCGCCGCAAGCCCAGACAATGTAATTTTGCAATTCTGACAAGTCACAGCTTCCAGGGCTATGGAGTCTATATTAAGTTCACATACACCGCATAAAATCTGACAAAACGCACCATAAGTTAATGGCAGCTGGTGAGCTTACAGCTTCACGTTGCTGGGATGTCAGAATCACACCTAACGATGCAGTGTTAAAATAACGAGGTTTTAAAAATAAAGTATCCTTGCCATTTCAGAAAATCAGAATCCGCTTTAAGAACGCTTCTGGGAAGATGAACTTGGAAAAGTGAGTGTTAGTGGAGATCCTGAGAGCAAATGAACATCTTAAGGTACCATCAACGAAATGCTGGAGCGCTTACAAAGTCCCCTTCCTCACGCACAGCACTTTCACCACCGTCTCAGGCTGGGCGGTGGGGGTGGGGGTGTGGGGACGGGGCGGGGGGATCACTTGGGCTCAGGAGGCAGGAAGTGGAACAGGAAGAAGACGGACACCAACGGTGTTTTTACGTTGTATCTGGTTACGTTTCCGTGCCTCTATTCGTAGGGACGGGCATCAGCATTGAACGGTTAACGGTAGAATTTGGAGTGTAGCTGGTGAGCAAGTTCTAGGAACGGGGACTACTTTGGATGGGCTGTTTTCACACCCACAACGGTGACCGTGGCGAAAAGCACAGGCAACATTCAGAGGCCCAGGGTTCCTTCCTGGCTCCGCCCCCGGTCCTCGGCACAGTCCCGGCAACGCTCATTTCTGAGCAACTTCCCTAGATCCCTAACCCATCAGGTAACCCAATCTGAGGATTGCCATCTGGGTCACGGAGTAAAGGGCACTCACATTTGCTGAGCACCTGCTATTCGCCAGGTAGACCCGGGCGGCGGGTGTCCTCCAGAATCTGCTGGCATTTAATCCTCTCCGTGACGGACACGTATGAACGAGGGGCCCGGAGGTGTGGGCGAGACCCTGACGGCGCAGGGCCACCCCATCTAGCTCTGCAGGGTGCCCACCCCTCCCGGGGATCTGGCAGAGCAGGAGGCAAAGCAGATGTGCCCCGCTGCCCCTGCCCACGTGGTCACGGCGTCCTGGCCCCGACGGCATCCAAACACGCTCCGGGTGTGCTTGGGGTGCGGCCACCGGCCCCTGGGGGCCACCTCTGCTCGGAGAAGCAGCGTCGTTGCCACACACGACAGCCACATCTCTTAGAAGGCTTCTCTGTACCACCGTCCCAACTCCACCCTGGAAACGCTGCTTTAAAAACGACAGGCGTTCACCAGGCAGGGCTGTGGGCGCGTGAAGATCCCGTGGCCGGCAGTGCGTGCCCGTGCAGGGTCACGAACACCCCGCCTTCGGAGGCACAGCTCAGATTAGGATTTTCCAGTTTGCAGGATCCGCGCCGAGAAACTTGGGTTCCGTGTGGACCTCCTTTTTGAACGGAGAACACGAAATAAGTATTCTCTCTGTCAATTCCTTTCAAAACTTAAATGGAGTTTTCCCTGAAACTATGCTGTATGGAAAAGCAGGGCTGCTGACCAGAACGAAATTTTTTTCGGGACCTGAGCTTACACTGAGGCTGATCCCTGCTTGAAAACGATTTGACCTTATTTATAGATGAAGACCATCTCACGGAGGACTCTGGCATGAAGCGCCTAAGCGTTCTGGGGACACACACACACACACATCCCAAACAGAAAACGAACCTGACTGTGGTAATTATTTCACAATGTTTATGTATAGCATATCGTCAAGCTGTATGCTTTGAAGATACAGTTTTCTCAATTATATCTCAATAAAATTGGGGGACAAAAGAGATCTGAACAGTTTTGGGGTTTTGTTTTGTTAGGTTTGGGTCTGCTGTCTTAAACGTATGGATAAGGACCCTTTGCTTCCCTATACTAGGGCTGCAACGGGTTGTTCTTCCGGGAGCCCCTTTCTCTCAGGAGCGGCCGCAGAACAAGGGGGAGCACGCCCTACGCCCCAGATGCTCCCTGGAGCGCCTCTTTCTCAAAGCGGTTCTGCGATGACCCTTCCAACCCGGACACAGTGCAGTACTTTTTCGGCAGAAAGGTGTCGGGCCGGCTTCCTCCCGGCTTTGGATGAATAAAATCTGATCCCCTGGGCGTGACACTTTGATGTTTACTTTGCTCTTATCTGGAGACGTGGCTCCCTGAGGCTTTTCAATTTCACCCTAGGATTTGGATCTTAAAGGAAAAAAATCACAGTGGGATAAGCACATCGCAGCATCCAGAACTGTTTGGGAACGATGAGGGCGATTTCACAGCTCCTCCATGAGCAATCAGGAGCCCTGCACGCGGCAGCGGCCAAGCTTGGCCCGGGCTCTCCTGGCTCCGTCCGCGGCCAAGACCCCTCACGCAGGGATTGCCAGGACCGCAGACTGGTTCGTCACAGGCATCTATTTGTACTACTTGGGCCCCCAAATACTTTCAGCCTACGAAAAAGGGCTGAAAAGCGCTGTATAATTTGGAGTACTATTTCACAGGGAAATATTAAAGGCAAGTGACCACATTTGCAGCGTGCACTTTCCATCCCCGGTTAAGGAGCATAAGGGCATTACCTTGGGGGAGAAGATCTGTGACGGACTTAGCAGCACGCAGACCTCAAAGGAAAGATCCCTCGTGCTGCCTAACTGGTCCTGTGACGACACGCGGTGGGTCTGGCAGATCCCTAGCTGCCACCGCGTCCTCTCCCTGCACCGCACAGAACAGCTGAGACCCAGCCATCGCCGTGGACCGGATCTGGTCTGGATGACGGGCACAGGGTTTCGCTATGCCAGCATACTGAGCAGAAGAATTAGGTTCCTGCTACTTCTATTGCCCTTCAAAAAGAACGCTGGAAAAAATAAAAAGACGAGCTTCAGACTCCGGGCAAATGGCCAGTTGTCAAGGGTAGCCTCTCCCTGGGAAGGTGTGGTCAGCATGGTGTGTGTTCTCATGCTGTGCACGGAAAACCTCCCGCTCGTCCTTCTGGAAGCTTCACCGGGTCTGCACGACTCGGTGATCCGAGTGCAACTATGGTGTCGGCTGTCACATCCTAGCTAATTAGTTGTCAGAAAAGTTCCCCTTAGTTTAAAACAAAACAAGAAAAAGGAACAGCTAAAAATTGTACAAAGGACTTCTTCTCAATTTACTCTGCACTTCGTTAAGGTCCCTAACTTACAGAAAGATCTAATAACACCCCCAAATGGTCTCGGCAGCGGGAATCCAGAAGCAAAGGGATAAATGGCTTCCCCGGAAGGCGAACTGGCTGAGGGGCGCCTGGGTGGCACAGTCGGTTGAGCGTCCGACTTCAGCTCAGGTCACGATCTCGCGGTCCGGGAGTTCGAGCCCCGCGTCGGGCTCTGGGCTGATGGCTCAGAGCCTGGAGCCTGTTTCCGATTCTGTGTCTCCCTCTCTCTCTGCCCCTCCCCCGTTCATGCTCTGTCTCTCTCTGTCCCAAAAACAAATAAACGTTGAAAAAGAAGGCGAACTGGCTGAGACGGGCTTCACCCCACAGGGAGCAAGGGTGAGCCCAAGGCCCGCAGGAGCAGCCACAGACACCCTCCAGCGCCCCCTCACGGCCAGGTCAGACTACGGGGTGGGAGCTAAGATGCATTCAAGGTGATCAGATTTCCATATGGGGGGCCTCTCCTCTTCTTCGGCTCAGGTCATGACCTCACGGGCCGTGAGTTCGAGTCCCGTGACGGGCTCTGTGCAGACAGCTCAGAGCCTGGGGCCTGCTTCAGGTTCTGTGTCTCCCTCTCTCTCTGCCCCTCCGTCGCTCATGCGCGTGTGCTCTCACTCACACTTTCTCTCAGATGTTAAAAAAAAAAAAAAAACTCTAGAAAAAAAACAGCCTGAGGTTTTTAGATTTATCAAAATGGTACAAAAGGGATGAGGAATCGCTCACACTCTGTTTTCTAGACCACAGGGTTCTCTTTCCAAAGGCAGAAGGAACGTAAACTGTAAAATTCAACGTGAGCTTATGTCACAGGAGAGCCCTTACCTTACACGGAAAGGTAAAGATGAACCTAATAAACGAGGGCACAGAAACACACCGAGGTAGCACACAATGATCACCAGTGACGGGACAGACGAGTGCCTGCAGGTGGCCACGATTTAGTGCAAAGGGCAGAAAGCAGGCCTGCATTTTGGAAAGTAGCTCCTCATGGAGATTACTACGAACATACGTGCATAGATTTTCTAAAAATGGAATGATATATATCACAAATGCAGTGTTAACCAAGATATTTTTATCCTTTGGCTCATTTCAATTTTCCCTTTTACAGTGGTTTAATTTTTTAAGTATTTTTAATGAATGGACTCCTTTCCTGTCACTAAAAAACTGATCTGCGGTTGCAAAGGCTCGGAGGGTTCTGTTTCTATGGACACGGTGATGAACAGACGACACAATCACTCCGCTCGCAGTGCCCCAAGGCTGGCTGGGCGCCCTCTGAGCGAGCAATGCGCGGTGACTGGTGCCCAAAGAGTAGGTCCTGCAGAGACAGAACAGAGACCTGCCCGGGTCGGAGCGAACCCTGACCCCACGCGCTCACGGACAAACAAGTTCTCTGAACTACACCAAGTTTGGGGCCAGAGGGAGCACGGAGCGCGCCAGCAACTGCAGGCCAGTACAGCGTGGCCAGACGGTCACGGCCAGGCAGGGGGCTGGACCTCAGGGGCAGGCAACCCCTGCCACCTTACGGGGGATGGCAAGGTAGCGGTCGTGGTGGCACTGAAGACTGGGGAGCGTGCACCCCCGCGGGGCAGCCCATCACCCCCGTGCCCCTTTGCATCACCCCGCTGTACGGGCAAAGCACAGGCCAAGGGCCTCAGAGCACGCGCTGGACCAAGATTTCCAGGACAGTTACTCTGCCCAAGACTGGAGGCTTAAGCACACAGGCTCTGGAGATGCAACCCCAGCCAGGGCGGCTCCCAGCTGTGTGGCCGTGACTGATCCCCTCCTGGACTCAGGGTACTCACCTGGAAAGCAGGGATCACGTGTCATAGGTCCTGGTGACCAGTCAATGAGGTAAAGCGTAAAAATACTTAGCGCAGTACAAGGGATCGATAAAGGCCAGGGCTCAACAAAAGCGAACATCTGCACAGGGAGTTGAACTGGCCAAGTTTTGCTACTGTCAGGAGTACAGAAGAATACACGTCCTCTGAATCCCCTGAAGGAAGGGCCACAAAAACCACACTTCATGACGGCAGCACTGTCTTGTGGAGCCTCCGCCAGACACGCTCTGCTCTAGGTGCTGAGGGTGCAGCCCTGACCCCCCAACATGAAAACCTGGACCTTCCCAAGGAGGAGGAGGAGGAGGAGGAGGAGGAGGAGGAGGAGGAGGAGGAGTCGTCGTCGTCGTCGTCGTCGGGGGAAGGGCAGAGAGAGGCGTGAGGATCACGGAGGCGGAAAGAGGGAGGCAGGGGACACACAGCATTTCCCACCTTCGGAAGGGCTCCGGGAAACCAAACAGGGCCACACAGACGGCCCGGCAGGGCCTGCAGCTTCCATAGCTGGTGGAGGAGAAGCCAAGTTTGTGCAAACATCCCAGGACGGGCGGCACTCGTGAGGGCAGAGCCCGCGGAGAGACTGGGGCTCCCAGGCAGTGGCTTCCAGGGGACAGAAGCCTGACCCAGAGACACTGCTGCCTTCTGCTCTGTTTCCTCATAACGGGAACGAGTACGATGTGCGGTCTCTGCCAAGGATGTCTCAAGGGCTAGGGCAGCACCCCTACACCACCAGGCAACCGCTTCACATAAACTCCGGGGAGTGTCAATATCACCCATAAGCAGTTTACACACAATGGCTCATCCGATCTAATATATCCTGTGCCGGGCACTGCGTTTTCGCTTTCCCATTTTTCACCCAGAAAGCAAGCTATGGCTTATGTCTGATGTACAGTTAAAACTGCTCATCAAGACAGATGCATGTGGGCCAGGACTTCTCCTTGACTTCTGAATGCAAAAATACAGAGCCGGTGGGGGTGCGTGGGTGGCTCAGGCAGTTGGGTGTCCGACTTCGGCTCACGTCATGATCTCGCGGTTCGTTGAGTTCGAGCCCCACATCCGGCTCTGTGCTGACAGCTCAGAGCCTGGAGCCTGCTTCAGATTCTGTCTGTCTGTCTCTCTCTCTCTCTCTCTACCCCATGCCTCCTCACATTCTGTCTCTGTCTCTCTCTCAAAAATAAACATTAAAAATTTTAATTAAAAAGTTTTAATTAAATTTAATTAAAATTTAATTTTTTTTATTTTATTTAAAAAATAAAAGAGACTTCAATGACCCCATTCCAAACAGGTGAAGGAAGGGTGGATGGATCATCAGAACAAAGGTCAGCAAACTAAGGCCACTGGGCCAACCTAGCCCTCCAACCACTGCTGTAGATCAAGTTTTATTAGCACTCAGCCACGTTCATTCACCTGTCCATCATCTATGGCTGCTCCTACCCTGAAATGCCTCAAATATTTACTATGTGACCCTTCACCGGGACAGTTTGCCAACTCCTGATATAGAGAGATGCACCCAGATCAAAAGATTCTTCTGAAATCAGCCTTAATTGAAACTCAACATACCTTATAAAACTATTCTGAAAAATTTTAGTGAGTCAAGTATAAACTTAAAAAATGACTTCGATGTTATTTTTGAACAGACTACGTGGCATCTTAATTCACATGCAACATAAACCCTCTTACATCCTATGCTTTCAACTGTGTTCCAAAACACAACGAAACACCTGCATGGTCGCCTGGCTCAGGTGCAGGGCTCTGAAAAAGGACTCAAATTCTCTTACTGGTTTTTGCTTTATTTTGTGTTGCTTTTCGATGGCTGAGAGGTTTTCCTGTTTGCCTTTCCTGTGACTTGGGGCATTCAGACCTGAATTTAAATTCTTTCTGTGACTGTACCATTTAACATTATTTCTAAATACGTTTATCTGGTTAAAGAAGTCTCTAAACCAATGCCTTTCAGCGAATTTTTTTTTTTTTTTGGAAAATACATACTTAACGAGGACTTGTTTCCTACCAATACTGCCCTCACCCACATTCCCACCCAGAAGTACCGATTTCTGGCTCAGTTCCACTTCTCGTCTCTTCCTTCAGTATTCTGTCACAGCTTACTTTCATTCTGGCAATCACATAAATTAGTTTAAACTTGTGTATTTACCCTAACTCTTCCTTCAGCAGTTAAGGTCTTCACCGAACATTCTAGTCGGTTTCTGTGTTTCCTGCCTGTTTTCCCAAACACAACATTTCCATTCGAGAGCTAGGTCTCTGACTTTATTCTTGGCAACTGATAATATATTATTGAAGCAGTTTTTGCAGGAAAGGTCTTTCAGTGTTACAGATTCTGAGGATTTCCTGAGTAGCGATTTTTTTTCTCTATCACTGGATTTGAAGGAAAAAAAAAAATACATCAGTATAAACGCCAATTGTAATCACAGTCTTGACCAACTAAAGCTTTGATAAATTTGTCAGCTGCCAATTTTCCAGGCAAGTCAAGTCTACATGATAAATGAAAGAGGACAATGCAGCTGAATCCTGAGAGAGGGACATCGCACACATTCGGGGTTGACGGTTTAGGCTGGTGTCTGGCTTTGCCGGGGACAGTTCTTGCCCGGCAACCTAAGACCAGACTGTCCCCCAGCTGAGGCCTCTCCCCTCTTCTGGGGTTCCCTAAAAAAGTTATTTTCTTTCCGGTTGCCATCTACGTGGGTTCCTGGTTGCCTAACCTAGAAGAAGAAGTAGGGTAGCACCTGGTTCCTAGCTGCCGACCAGGCCCTCAGCTGTGCGAGCGGTTCTAAGGGGCTCAGAAAACTGCAACGTGGTTGCATCCACTCCGGCACATTCCTTGAGCACCTTAGCTTCCGGACCGCCTTCGGGTTGCATCCCCAAGTTGTATCATCTGGTTGGCTTGCTCTATCTTCTTGTGGACCATTAGCCTCGGGTCTGCCTACTTGCAGAGTCCCGTGTCCACAAGGGTGTGGGGGGTGGGGGGAAGGGTTGCAGGGGGCTTCACGGCAACACAGACGAACAGAGACAACAGTAAGTAGTCCCCCTAATGCTCTTTTACTTAGCACCCCTTGCAATTTACAAAACTCTCTCTCACACATGGCTCCTCGTTAATTTCGCCTCCTCGAAACTATCACGGAAGATACAGTCTTGTTCTTTTTAACAAATGAGGATATAGGGATTCGGGGGGCGGGGGGGGGGAGGCAACTTCCCGAAAGCCCACCCACCAGCAAGTGAGGGAGGCCGCAGCACGCGGGTCCCAGGGCCGCTCCACTTCCCGCCTGGCCCAGCAATAGCAAATGAGGACACGAACATCGACTTTCTATCCCACCTTGGCACAGCAACAGATGAAATCCTTCTTGTGAATCTCATCTCTGAGATACCCCGCTCTCCACATGTAAACTGCAAATATGCTGTCTGGGATAGCCTTGGCCGTGGGGACAGAGTCCACGACAGGCGACAGCAGTAACACTCAGCCACTGAGTGAAGGGCGCACCAAACAGCCAGCGTGCTTGCTGCTGCCCTGGACCATTCTCTCTTTCTGGGACAGGCAGAAGGGAGTATGTGTGCTGGCTTGGCAGAACGAAGGGGGCTACTGCCTGCGAGAATTTGATACAGACAAATTGTGAATTCTTTTTTTAAAAAATTTTTTTTCCAACGTTTTTATTTATTTTTGGGACAGAGAGAGACAGAGCATGAATGGGGGAGGGGCAGAGAGAGAGGGAGACACAGAATCGGAAACAGGCTCCGAGCCATCAGCCCAGAGCCTGACGCGGGGCTCGAACTCCCGGACCGCGAGATCGTGACCTGGCTGAAGTCGGACGCTTAACCGACTGCGCCACCCAGGCGCCCCCAAATTGTGAATTCTTAAAAAGCTTTCTGGTGCACTAAAACTTCACCAACTACGATCTCTTACTGCACAGCAAACCAGGCAGCTGCCTGGACTGAGTGGCATCGCACGACCCCCACCGTAGCTTCAGGAGGGAAGCAGCCAGCTCTTGTCACGCGCTCCAGTGGCTGGTGCCTTTGTGACCCTTTAACAGCGACACTGACCTCTACCGACTGCTATTTCAGCAGGTTGCATGGGTCAAGGATGACCCTTAGTCACTTATGAAGAATGGTGTGGGGGGCAGGGAGGGAGGGTCCAGGCATCATGACTTACCTGAAACCCACCACATACATCCCTTTTGTGCTTACGAAGGCCTGGATTTTCAGTTCTAATACTTGGCTGAAAATAATACTTGGAATCCGGTTTCTAAAACAAGTGTAGCTTTTGGAAGAAAAATCGTAAAAATGTAAAAGGTAAATTACCTGTTAATACGCTGATCACCTTTCTCAGGCATGGATATTGCCACATGCTACGTGCCCTGAGCACAGACACAACCCACTTGCCACCCCCCCTTTTTTTTTTGCTAGATGTAATAAGCAGTCTTATAATCAAGTCTGTCACATTACTCTGGATTGTATCTTATTGACAGGGCCTCAAATGAATCATCTCATATGGAACGCTGTCTGCCTCACGCACATTTATCTGAGACCTTACCATCAACCAATCTCTAAAATCGAACACCGAATAAATAATAGAAACGAGGTAATAAAATTCAAACTAGAACAATTATTTTTGATAAACAGTTTGGCAAATTTTAATTTTTTTTTAATGTTTATTTATCTCTGAGAGAGAGAGAGAGAGGGAGGGAGGGAGGGAGGGAGAGAGAGAGAGGGAGGGAGGGAGGGAGGGAGGGAGGGAGGGAGGGAGGGAGGGAATGTGTGCAAGCCAGAGTGTGAGCAGGGGAGGGACAGAGAGAGGGAGACACAGAATCCAAAGCAGGCTCCAGGCTCCGAGCTGTCAGCACAGAGCCGGACACGGGGCTCGAACCCACAAACTGCAAGATCGTGACCTGAGCCCAACCAACTGAGCTACCAGGTGCCCTGACAGTTCTGCAATTTGATCAAACTTCTAGAAAATGCAAGTCAATCAATCCTAAGTAACCAGAGCCCTGTCCCCCTGGGCGAGACGCCAAGCTGATGGCCTAAGGAAACGTACACGGACAGGCGGGAGCCCAAGCAAAACCACAAGATGCCAGAGATAACGTGACCGTGACAGAATATAAACTGAAACCTTTTTTTTTTTTTTAAAGCCTCAGACATAGAAAATTGATTTTAAATCTCACCTGAGATTACCGGTTTGATAATCATCTCTCCATTTTGGAAACTAATCCATAAAATCATGTGTTCAAGATCTCGCCAGGCAACTCAGAGGTGAGCGTGGACAGCCTGTCCCACCCTGGTGCCTGGAACAGCAGGCTGATGCCAGTCTTCTCATCTGACCATCCCTTGTGTCAGAGCAGAATGAACCGTGAAGGTACTGGATTCTAGAAAATCTCAAACCCGACTCGAGGTAGCAAGGCGGCAGGACTCGAGTGACACCACGCTTGTGGTTTCCGAGCGGTTGGCGCTGGAACCCCCAGCCGCTGCAAATGCCAGGCCAGGACCTTCTAAGCTACTGCACATCTAAGAGCTTCCTCATCTGACATCTGTGTGCTGAAAACACAAGAGAACTTAGATGGCAGCAAAAAAAAAAAAAAAAAAAAAAAAAAAAATCAGTACGAAGGAAGGTGAGTCATGGAGGAGGAGGGATGCATTCATTGGAGGCTGAATAAACAAAAAAGGGAGAAGGAGGCGTGACAACAAACAGAAGAATGGAGAGGACAAAAGACAGGTCGGGGGCGCCTTGAAAACCACACCTTCGGTTTTCTCCTGTCTCCCACATTAGTGACGAATATATTTTTTGTTGCCTGGTCCTTCGTGTTATTATCAAGAATAGCAGGAGACTGATCTGCGAAATGAATAATCCAAGCTTTCCTCTGGGCAGTCAGAGGCCGGTATTTGAGGGGGTGAAGTGTTCCCAGCAGGGTCCCCCAAAACCTCTCCCCGCTCAGCGCCTCGCCCCTACCACAGTGGGACTAAATCATCTCTGAGCTGACACTACAGAGGAAATTGCAAAATGACTCACAACTTCTCAGAACTTTTCCAACAAGCAAAAGCAGCTACCGTGTGGGGCTGGGACATTATCAAAAGGTGAGAATCTGCTGTGAGTAACAAAGGCGCAAAAAGAAAGCACAGAGACTCAGACACGTTTGCGTTCGTGCAGCACAAGCGAGGTCCTCACCGGACCACAGCGTCTCACGCACAAGAAACGTAACGAAGGCATAACAGGACGTCTCAGGCCTCTCATCAATGACTGACATGTGGGAATGCCTTTCTGGAAGAGATCCCAACAAATGATTAAACAAGTAGGTGACGTTATGCCACCCCCCATTCTTGGTAAATACTGAAGGTAAGACAGGTGAGCCTCGTGGTGCCCCAAGAATGGGCAGCCAAAATTAGATAACTGTGGCTCTTATTCCTTCCAAAGACAAGGAAAGCGCTGAGCAGCATGCCTTCGCAGGCTGGCTGACGTGATGGGGTCAAGGTGAAGTTCCTTTGGTGCCCTTGGGGAAACCACGGGATCCTCTGCTGTCTGATCATGCCCTGAACTAGGCATGTAACCACCCCTCTGTTCTCACAAACAGCTGTTGATTTTTTACTAAAACGAGTTCCACACAATGTTAGGGTGGGGGTCAAGATCTAAATTTATGCCTCCCCCCACACAAAAAAAATCACATTTTTTCACTAATTACAAAAAAACGAACTCCTGAAATGTTAGAACACCAGCACATAACGTTGCGATTGGTATTCACCACTGTAGGGATGTCTAACCAGCACATTCAATACCCTCCTTGGTCTCAGCCTCACAGTTTTTGCACCTGGGGTGGGGTTGTTATTATGTAATGTTCCTCAAGGTCTCTCAGCACAGAGATAACGAGGCATTAATATTGCCAAGCCTACCTCACCAACCAGACCTGAAGATCAAGACAGAGTTCAAAATGCCACTTGACTAAAGAAACACAGGGCTTTTCATTCTGTAACTACCTGATAATTAAGTCTGTAATGTTAATGATGTTGAGTCAAGACAGAAGCTAGATTACTCAGAGGCTCACCAAAGTCAGAATCATGAACCTAGGGCCCACAGAGTCCTAAGGGGGGAAATCTGTGGACGAGAGTCGTAAGATGAGCGAACTCCCCAGAAGTGCACACGGGTGGCTTCTCAAGGACATGAGCGATTTCCTGAGGGTCCATCACTTCTGTCAGCTGCTCAATGATCCGCCCCAAGTAATTTTTCTCAACCAGGTTAAGAGAGGAAAAACGTAGAGTGGACGTGGGAATAAAGCCCCTAACCATCCTCAACGTTACTTTCCGTTACTTTAAACCTCCAGACATCTTACAGGTTTTAACTTGAGTAACTGCGAAAAGGACAATATAATTAACCAGTGTTAATTCTAACTGGGTTCTTCCAGAATCTAGTTTTCTTTTAAGCATCTCTCTGTGTTGATGAGGAGAAGAGGCTGTATCAAGCAAAAGACTGCTTCAGATCAGGTGCTGAGGCAGAAAGACAGACAGAGCCAGGATGGGCCTCCACAGCTGGTAGACCTACCCGCCAGTACACAGATGTAAGAAGTCTGATGACCTCTCCAAGGAAAAAGGATTGCCACGTGAGACTTGGAGCCAATCCCACGTGCTCTTCTTCTGAGACCAGCCAAGTCCAGAGGGCCTCCCCTGAGAACATGCAGGAGTCTGCAAATGGTATTGACTGAAAGCAGGGTTTGGCCTGAGACTCTCTGCTCAGACTCCCTGCTTTCTTCTCCTCCAAAATGGGGGATAAAGGGCACCTGGGTGGCTCAGCAGTCAAGCGTCTGATTCTTGATTTTGGCTCAGGTCACGATCTCACAGTTCGTGAGTTTGAGCCCTGCATCAGGGTCTGTGCTGACAATGTGGAGCCTGCTGGGGATTCTCTCTCTCCCTCTCTCTCTCTCTGCCCCTACCCTGCGTGCTTGCTCACTCTCTCAAAACAAATAAACAAACTTAAAAAGGGGGGAGATTATTCTGAAATTATTCTGTCTCCAATCCAGGAAGCCTAGAAAGAAAAGATGGAGAAACGGACGGCTGAACACCATGGAGGCAGAGGATGAAGGCAAAGGAACGGGACGGCCTGTCCTCCGTGACCATATCCAAGAGCGTATGACCCGCTCTGCAACCACCATGGGCCACAGGGAACCTGCCACCCACCGCAGTCCTGGCAGGCCAGGCCCAAGGGGAGGTTCCCAGGAGCACGGCTGCGGGTCCCTTTCCGCCACCCAAGATACAGGGAGCAGGCTGGCTGCTCTTTGGACACGGGCCTTTGCTTGCCTCGGAAAGGTCGAACACAGCCTCTTACGGTCTCCTCTCGGAGAGGACGGGGGCAAACTCCCAGCCCCCGCTGTTTAGGGAGAGGAAGGGCAGGGAGAGGTCTGCACCAGAAACCAACGTGGCGAGCCAGGGTCACGTCTGGAGCACGCAAGCCACGAGGGGGCCTGCGGCTCTGGGGAGTCTCGAGGCACCTTCCTGTGAGTCACGGACCCGGCAGCGTGAGGAAGGGGTGTAATTATCGCTTCAGCGCTGGGGCTGCTTCCGCCGCCAGTTCATTCCAGAGCCACTTCTACCCGACCAGCCCACCCGCCCGCGGGCTGATTCTCACTGCGGCGTGGGCATGGCCTCCTAGCAACTTCCTCCTTCTTCCTCCCTCCCTGTGCGACTCCCAGGGTGACTCCCCGGGACCACGCTTTCTTGCTCCCGTAAGACCGGGACGAAAGGTGAAGTCTGGAGGAGAATGAGGAAGCAGGGGCCAGAGAGAGGCAGGAAGGAAAGGGCTGGGGGTGGGAGGTGGTAAACAGGAAGAGGAAGGAAGGAAGAGTCTGGAAGTGAAACCAGTCACATTAACGAGAAGGGAAGGGGAAGACAGGGACTAAACAGCCTCACTGGAGTCAGGTGCCGTTGTGCCCACAGCACAGATGCCGGGACAGAAGAGCAAGAGGGGCGTGGCCAGCCCCAGGCCAACCCCCAGAGAGAGCTAACATCCTACAGCCTGGCTTCCAGACCAGCTTCCTGGGTTCCACACGGCCTGCTGCCTGAACGAACGTACTCTAGGCCAACACAGGGCACGCAAGTATGGCTCCCTGTGGCCCCCACACCCCGGCCAAGCCTCACCCGACAGGCAGCCTTGGCCCCTGAGCTTCCAGAGTCTCCCCGGCAAAGGCCCAGACAGCCGAGGGCTCATTGGACGCCACCGTGTTGTTGGCTCCAGTGAGCCCACCGCTCTGCCAATGGCAACGGCCGCCTTCCCACTTCCAGTTTGCTGGCTGGTGCCCAGCGACACACTGGCCCAGCACAAACCCCTTTAGGACCCACCCACCGCCTCCCCCGGCCATGATGGCAGCGTGGCAGCTTGTGGCAGAGAGTGGAGAGAAGTCAACACCAGCAAGATTTCTCCCCACTGCCTACTTATTGACCCCACTGTTTGTCCTGTGACCCCCTGGACGAGCTCTCCCGGCCCCAACTGCCTGCCATGAAGCCCTGGGTCAGAGGGTTCACTTCTGGTTCTCGATGCCACCCCACTTCCGGCTGCCGGCCTCCCACTGTCAGCCTCCCTGCACCCTGAGCTGGGACTGGATTTTCTTTCTTTCTTCCTCTCCCTCTCGCCCCTCTCTCTCTCTCGCATCCAACACCGAGGGTGACATCTCTAACGGCTGAATAGGGCACATAAGTGATCCCTGGCAACAAAGATGACAGGGCTCTTGTGTGTTTCACGTGGCAGGGATGTCCCTTCCCGCCACACCCAGGGAAAGAGTTGGCATCCTCATGACGTATCAGCCCAAGAGCAGGGTGCTAATACCCTGGAGCTAGAAAGATAGTCAACAAAAAAAAGCCAATGGGCGCTAGAGAGATCAAATGGCCTTTTAGTCTCCCAAGAAAACTAAGCGTAGTTGCTTCCGACAAATCCACCAAGTTGCCACCAAGTCCCCACCAAATGGATGTATGGTGTCAGAAATGCAGAACAGTGTGTTTGAGAGCTGGGCAGAAAACTCAGCTCAACTTGACCCTTTTTAGCCTGTACCCTGGGCACCTCTCTATGCCCTGAAGAGACACCTCTCCTCCAAAAGGCCCAAGTGTGTAAGACCTCCTGGACGGGCCGTGCCTCGGGCTTCACTTAGCCTCGCGGTATTCACGGCCCACTCCCGCTGAAGAGAAAGGCAGACCTAACATATACTATTTTGTTTAATCATTTGAAGCCTAGCACTCTGAGTAAGAAACACCAGCTCAAAGGTGGGCGGGCTTCGTCTTTGTGCAAGTGACAGACAGCTAAGAGGACCCAGCTGCCAAGCCCTTGGTTTCCAATTCTTTTCTATCTCCTAGCACAGCTCAACGGGATGTGACCACCCGACACTCGCTTCGGGAAGTCCGGGTAGCAGCTGAGATGGGCAAGTGGCGTGTTAGGCGCACAGAATGAGAGAGCATTCCGAACCCCGTACGTGCCTGAGACGCGGCAGGAAGGACCCCTTAGCCTAACAATCTCTCACGCGTGTGCCCGTGATGGTGCAGAATCCACTCAACAACACAGGGCTGGTGGCATTGTTATTTTTGCCCACAAGTGAGGACACAGAGGCAGAGAACGGTTGGGTCCCTTGCCCCGGGTCATGCAGCGGCACGGCCTGGTGGACCGGAATGTAGAGTCAGGTTTCCAACCATCGGGTCTGGCACCACTGCCTGCCTGGATTTATTCTCTGTGCAAGATGATCGTCTCCCCACTGGAGACCGTCAGACCCCAAGTCATTTTCGGGCACGATGGGCTTGCTTGGCAGATGCTATCGTTCTGTTCATTCACACGGGGATTATGTCAGGTAACGTGCATTTAGAAAGAGGTACGTTTAGTTCTTTAAAAAAGGTGATGATCATCCTAATCCACTGAACAGCCACCATGTAGAAAGACCACAACTTATAAATAAATTATACTTTAATTTCACTTTTTAACTAAAACATCTCTTCAAATAATGCAAGAGACTCAAAGGAAAGTAAGAAAGATGTACAACTTGAGAGTGCTAGAAAACAAATCATGTGTTGTCCAATAACCTTTTCCATTAGCCTCTCAGATAGGCAAGCTCCGAAAAGGAATTCATGCAAAAAACTCAAAAGGTTAAGCTAAGTGGGTGAGCAGGCCTTAAATATTAAATGCAAATTATGTTCCTGCTGCGTTGTGAAACCTAACCATTAGTGCATGTCCCTTTTTTCCCACCTTGCACAAATAAAAGGACACAATAGACCTTGAGCATTATTAAATTGCAAAGAGGACAACACAGTCATCACGCTGTGTATCTGCAGATTCCCAAATGCTCTCTGTTCTATCAACACAACGCCTACAAACTGCAAAAATAATCACTTCCAAAGCTGCACTAGGTGATTACATAAAATTCTTCTAAAAGGCTGGGGAAAAAAAATATATTTAATCAGGAATAACTAAAGTCAAAACTCCGCTTACCTCACAGAAAATGGTTTCAGTTTTGTGGATTTTCTTTTACAGCATGAAGTCCAATACGAGCAGTGTGCTTTGCTCCAAGGAAATCTCACAAAGCATAAAATTATTTACCATCCTTAAATTATTCCTGTCTCTTGTCAGGCGGATTTTACAGAGAAAATATGTGGAATTTCCGGGCTTTCTGACATGTTTCAAAAGGACAAAACTACTTCAGATATCCACTGAAAAACCCTTGCCACATAGGAACGAGAAGGGAAAAGTCGACGATGCCACGGAAACCCTAGAACCCTAAAGAAATTTCCGCATCCTTAGCTGTAAAGAGTGTTACAAGATTACAGTCAGGATCCCTTCTGGAAAGAAAGGCATGTCTGCTCATCCGCCTACCAATCTATAGACATGTTAGAGTAAAATCAACTTTCAAGACAGAGAAAAAGGAAAGCATGCAAGCGAGCCCACACTTGGATCAGAATCCACCCCCTGAGATCAAAGCCCTCGCTTACTTACACGCTGTGCATCGGAAGGTCAAGTTCAAAGAAACCTGCTCCCTCTGGGAGAAGCGATTGCATCTAAGGTCTGCCTGCCGTTGGGAAATGAGGAAGAGGCACGTTCTCTCCCTCTGCTCTCTCCCTCCCAAACTGTTGTTCCAAGTCACATTCGCAAGGACGTCCTAGCGCCACCAAGCTCTTCCTCCGAGGCAGCGCTGCTGGCTGGGAAAGCTCACCCCCCTCCTTCTAGATTCCCACCCCGTGCCCAGCCGTCCGGCTCTGGGCAGACGCCGGGTTAGGGCACACTCAGAGCCCCCGGAGCCGCAAAGTACCACAGTTTCAGAGTCAGCTCAGAGAGAGGGAAACGGAACACAGGCAGTATTTCCGCAGGGACTGCTTAACACACCTCAAGCTCCCAGAACAACCCAGAAACTCTCTCAACCCCCTCACCCAAAGAGAAACTGTTTATTCCTTTCAAAATCCAAACTATTACAATAGTGCAGGCTAATTGCTAACAATGCTAGGGGGGAAAAAAGGAGCCCCCACACGGGAGAGGTTGACGAGGGCACACAAAGAGCTGTGACAGTAATAGGCACCCTTGAAGAGAAAGAAGGCAATCAATTATGAACCATTTGTAGAAATTGTGGGGCTGTCAAAAGCCCCACTTACAGCTGTGCTTCATCAAGCCAGGCTGCACTCGCTTTTCAAGGGAAATTATTCCTTATTTCAAGGTCTAGAATAGTATTAGTAAAATATCCCAAACAACTCGGGTTCAACCAGGGTCTAATCTGAAAAGAAGTTAATGACCCCTGAGAAGACTCGAGGGGCCAGAGTGGGAAGCCAGGGAGGCAGAGGCTGGTCTCCTCTCTGGAGAATGACCACCTCCCATGGGCACTCATGGGACAGGCCTGGGCCACGCCCAAAAGATCCACACCCAATATGTGGACACACATCGCAGAACTCTAAAACCACCACTGGAAAACAGAAAAAGACTGCTTTCAGACATAACCTGATGTTCCCAGGGGGCTGAAAATATGAATACAGAAGACGGTGTCTTTTAGTTCTCAAATTCCAAACTTTCTTTTCACTAATACACATCACAATGGTTACTTTTGATGGTCACCTGAGGGACAAAGAACGTGTGAACTAAGGAACTGCCAGGCATTTCACTAGGACTGTTGAGAAATGTACTGAAATCCATCGTTACAGACCGGTAGAGGGGCTTCAGATCTGACAAAGGAAAGATGATGGTTACTCCAGGCTTGAAAGCCATTGACAGCAAGGCTCCCCACGATCATGTTCTTTCGATATTGTTTTCTTCTGCGTTCTTCGCTTTCTCCTTTAACCACGTTAGCAATGACAACCAACCTCAGATAGCTCCAGTTTCAGGCTGAACCACAGCTTTCCTCCTTTTCCTAAAATTTCTACCTAACGTGCCGATGTTCATTTGGTAAACGCTCTGTTTAGCTGTGACCGGCGTTGTTAACTGACAGAGTTGGGAATAGCCTCCACGCGGGTAACTTTTGCGTATTTATGTTATGGAATCTTAAAATAAAATTCGAAAGAAGAACTTAATTTCCTTCTTAAGAACTTGAATATGGAACTCAAGTAGACTGCAACAGAGAGGAAATCATTATCCCTCGTGGTGTTAAGTGATTTCCCCCAAGCTGCCACACTGTGCCAGCACCCCTCAGGCACACTTACCCTAAATAGACAGCCTAGCTTCTAAAGTTTTTCAGAAATATTTGGGTTGTGTGTGTGTGTGTGTGTGTGTGTGTGTGTGTGTGTCTGTTTATTTACAAATTTTAGCCAAAGCGATCGAAACACTTCCAATTGGTGCTCTGGGGGGCATTACTTAAAAAAAAATAATAACTTAGCTATAATTTTGGGTTCCCAAAAGTAAACAACTCACTAGAGACAGAACAGAGACCTACGACTAAAAATGTGGACAATTTCAGGCTAGTAGAAGAAACTGCATCCTGGGGGCACAGCCAGACCAGAACAGGCACCTGAGTGTTTTATGGGAGGAATCGGAAAGAAGAGAGACTTCAAAGGAGGTGAATCAGGAATGGGGGCCCAGTGCAAGGAGGGTGAGAGGAAGAAGAGGTGGGAGGTGAGAGCCCATCACCTGAAGCGGGCAGGCTCCAACCTGACTCCCTTTTCCACAGTGACCATCACCAAAGGGTGTGCCACATGGCCGCTCCCCAAAGGGACTGGCCCTAGCAGTATTAGTCTAACTGAGCAGACCGTACAGAAGTTTTATTTTGATACTTGTCATAGCTTATACAGCTCTGTTCTTATTTCACATGTAAGACAAAAGCAAGAATTTGAAAAGAGGGTTATGTCAAAATCAACTAAAACTGGACTACGTATTAAAACAGATCATGTCAATTAGACCACTTCTGAAAGGAGGTCTATGAACAATTGAAAACGTAGGAGGGGCGCCTGGGTGGCTCGGCCGGTTAAGCATCCGACTCTTGATTTCTACTCAGGTCATGATCCCAGGGTTGTGAGACTGAGCCTCAGCATACGGTCTACTTAAGGTTCTGTCTCTCCCTCTTCCTCTGCTCCTCCCCTGTGCACACGTGCGCACGCGTGCGCGCGCGCTCTCTCTCTCTCTCTCTCTCTCTCTCTCTCTCTCTCTCACACACACACACACACACACACACACACACACACACACAAATGTAGGAAAGGCATGGAATATAACAAGTGTCAGCGAGGATACAGAGAAATTAGAACCCTCATACATGGTGCCCGTCAGTGTCACGGAAAATGGTGCAGCCCTGAAGAACACAGGTGGGCTGTTCCTCAAAAGGCTAAACAGAATGACCAGGTGACCTAGCAATTCCACTCCTAGATGTATATCCAAAAGAACTGAAAACAAGGATTCAGACAGATATTTGTATACCAATCTTCACTGCAGCATTATTCATAAGAGTCAAACAGTGGAAACAAGCCACATGTTTACCAACAGATGAACAAATACACAAAATGCAGCATTTACGACAATGGAATATAATTCAGCCTTCAAAAGAAGTGAAATTCTGACACCTGTTACAACACGATGAACTTGAAAACATGCTAAGTGAAATAAACCAGACACAAAAGGACAAATAATGTATGGTCACACTTATACGAGGGACTTAGAACAGGCAAATGATGCAGGAAATGAAATAGAGGCAGCGTGGGGTCAGGGGTGGCGGTGGGGGGTGTGGAAGCTGTGAATGGGAGTTATGGTCTGATGGGTGCAGAGTTTCTGTTTGGCCTGATGCGAAAGTTCTGAAATGGGTAATGGTAATGGCTGCCCCATATTGTGACCTTATGTAAGTAACACCACTGCAGTGTGCACTTAAAAATGGTTAAAATAAGGGTATCTGGGTGGCCCAGTTGGTTAAGCATCCATCCAACTTCAGCTCAGGTCATGATCTCATAGTTGATCAGTTCAAGCCCCACATCGGGCTCCATGCTGACAGCTCAGAGCCTGGAGCCTGCTTGAGATTCTGTGTCTCCCTCTCTCTCTGCCCCTCTCCCATTCACTCTCTGTCTCTCAAAAATAAACATTAAAAATGGTTAAAATACAAAAATTTATGCTTATATATATATTTTACCACAACAAAGTGACAACATTACAAAAATAATTTATCTTTGGCCAAAAAAAAAAAAAAAAGTAGGAAAGAAATGAGACTCATTAAACATGACTTTCAGAAAGCCTGAGCTTAGGTTTCCTTTGTCAGTCTGTCCTAACGTACTTCACTTCGACTAAATAAGGAAACTATTGGGGCGCCTGGGTGGTGCAGTCGGTTAAGCGTCCGACTTCAGCCAGGTCACGATCTCGCGGTCCGGGAGTTCGAGCCCCGCGTCGGGCTCTGGGCTGATGGCTCGGAACCTGGAGCCTGTTTCCGATTCTGTGTCTCCCTCTCTCTCTCTGCCCCTCCCCCGTTCATGCTCTGTCTCTCTCTGTCCCAAAAATAAATAAACGTTGAAAAAAAAAATTTTTTTTAAATAAATAAGGAAACTATTTCCCTTAAGGCAAAAACAGATGTTTGTTTCCGGTGGTGGACCTGGGGATCGGATAACCCTATGTTGTTTCCCCACCTCAGGTGGAGGTGGGAATTCACCCTTGTCGGCCGGGTCCCTCTTTTAAGATTTGGGACAGCATCTTACCCCGAACGTCTGCCCCGTTTTCTCCCCGTGGGGAACCTGGGCCAGGGCACCATCAGTCTGACTCCTTTTCAGGCCACTTGTGATGTCAGGGACGTTGCTGAAATCTGCATAGAAAGTGACAAAACACACATAAAAGTGAGTTGGCCCTTTGCAGAGAATAATAACGGCTGGTGTAAGGGTTCAGATAAACAAAGAGATGAAAGGAAAAAGCAACCAACAGCCTAGCGGGCGGCGCACAGCCGTGAGCCTTAACGACACAAGCTGGTCTTCTGAAACGGACCTGGGCTGTCACTAACGAAGCAGCAACATCTCCTGCCACTTTCAGTCAAAGGTGACCAATGACCAATCAAAACAGTGACTTAGGGGCACCTGGGTGACCTTGTCAGTTGAGCGTCCGACTTCGGTTCAGGTCGTGATCCTGCCGTGAGTTCGTGAGTTCGAGCCGTGCATCGGGCTCAATGCTGTCAGCACAGAGCCTGCTTCGGATCCTGTGCTGCTCTCTCTGCCCCTCCCCAATATGCTCTCTCAAAAATAAAGAACCATTAAAAAAAAAACAAAAAAACAGTGACTTAAATGCCTTGTCACTCTGCCGATTTCTGTGTAAACAGTACTTCACTAAGCCCTGACCTTGAGTAATTTATTTGGACCAAAAATCAAACACCAGTGATCATTGTTGGCACTTCCCTATTTTTGGCAAAGTGAGGGCAAAATCACCAGGACTATCTTGGGAAACCAATGATACAGTAACACAGACTCTTATTACACCCCAAAACTTGCTCATTTGAAAGCTTAATTCTTCTTTTTCTGACATCAATTTTATCCTGAATTGAAAGTCCCATAAGGAATAGTAAAACTTTGTCAACTTGCAGAGTGATGATTAGGAAGTAATATCAAAGGTAAGGAGAGCTTGCACTTTTCCAACCTACAGCCATACACGCCTGCCAAGCCCAATTCTTTCCAATGGCTCTCAAATTAACAAATTTAAGAAGGACAGAGAGACTAGTCTTTGTCAAAATAGAACACAGGTTTCTATTCTAACTCTTGTATTTGGTAGATTGTCCCCTCAAACAGGTGAAGCCAGATGGTTTCTGATCCCAGCTACAACAAGATGTCACTGATCTTAAACCTGTCTGAGGTGATCTAGCCTGACCAGGCATAGATAGATGTTGACAAAGAAACCATCCAGCATGATGGGAGCCAGGACACTCGTCTCTAGGAGATCTTTGGAAGCTATGGGAGCCCTAGAAAATTGGTGAAACTCATGCATAGGAATGCTGGTCCATGATCCATGCTGATATAACCAGCCAGTACACAGGCACTTGCTTCTAAGACAAGAGGAGACCTAAAGAAAACATCTGAACGGTCTACAGAATTCTGGAGCTCTAATTTCTTCTTCCTTTTACCTCTTCCAAAATTCCAACCCTACCCAGAAAAGCAGCAGATAGTTCAAGTCACACTTATTTTTGGAGTCAGTTAGCCTGGAGAAGGCAGTGCTGATCACAGATGCAGGAGACATCCCTGGGAAAATTTCAGGCAGCAGTGACAGGTGGGGATGCTCGGGTTTGCTTCTTCCAGGCCCCTAACACCAAACCGCAGAGGCAGTCCAGGCACCAGCAGGCAGACTGCATGGGAAGATTGGTCCCTGAGCCAAAAGGAGCCCAAAGTTCCTCCCTCACTGCCTCGTTATGCTGCTGTGTGCACCTGTGTTTTAAGGGAGACCAACCGACAAGAACCACAAAAAACAGCCAGTGTTCCTGGTGTATTTAGCACAAACGCACCTTTTCATCCATCCGTTCAACATTCCCTTTTTGAGCACTTCCTGTTTCCCAGGCACTGTGCTAGGTGCTAGGGATACAAAAATGAAGGAGACGCGATCACTATGCTTAAGGTGAGCTTCCAGCCCTGGAGGAGGTGATGCGTTACACGTGATATGAGAAAAGTCCACACGGTGGGGACAGTCAGAAAGTTAATTCTGCAAAAGACCCTGAAAGATTTAATAGCAAAGGAAACTCTGCGTAAGCAGAGTCTTTAAATCTCGGAGGTATCTATTTGTCCTTAAGGCTGATCATGACCAGTGAGCAGTGGGGAGAGAGGGTTCCAGGAGCAGCAGGCAGCTGAGTAAAGGCAAATCATAGGAAGAGCCCAGCACCGTGTGGAAATGTGTTGAGCGTGACTGCAGTGGAGAAGGGGGGAGGGTGCCCTGTGACAGAGGGGTCGACAGAGGGCAAGCCTTTGGGAGAACAACAGTTAGAAAGTCACAGCCACACTACAGGTACGAGGTAGAAAGACCCAAATGAACTCAGTATTCGATAGAGGAAGAGCAAAGAAAAGAAGCAGACACAGAAATCTGAGCAGGTAGACCCCACGGGTGTCCTCTTTGCTGCCTGTCTCATCTAAGGAGATCTGGAAAGGAGATAGCACAGGACCTGGTTTTATGCCTCAGGTGACAGGATGGATGGGCAACAGGAAGGGTCGGAGTAGAACTCATGAGCTTAGCTGTGGCAGTTCTGAGTCTGAGATGCATGTGGGCCGTCCAGTGGGAGACGGTCAGGAGTCCGGCCGTCCAGGAAAGTCCACATGGGAATGTGGGTCTGGAGTCGTCAGGTTGTAGCCGGCAGCGAAGCTACGGGCAGAGCGAGGCATGAAGGAGACCAAGGAGAGAACCCCAGTGAGGCCAATCAGAGCGTGTGGGGGAAAAGAGGCCCTCAGAGGACACACCTCTCTTCATTCAGAAATAACAGAGGAGCGTAAGGAGACTAAGAAGGAGCAACGTGACAGAAGCCGTACGGTGTAACAGCACCTTAGCGAGGCAAGAGGATCGGGTCGCCATTACTGCTGCCTTTACCTCGTAAATAAGGAGTGTCAGCATCTCCAAAGAGTTGTATCAAGGACAAGAATGAGGACAAAATCAAGACGTTTATTCATGACGAAGAGGTCTAGAGCACCTGCTACGTAGCAGGTATGTCCTGAGTGCTGGGGGTACAAAGATGAAGGAGACCTCGAGTCCCCCGAAGATCTCAGACGTGGCACGGGCATAAGGAGCCTGGAGGAGCCAGACGGATGCTGGGGAAAATGACACGGCTGGTGTCAAAAGTGGGTGTCAAGTGAATTCTGAGTCATCTGTTCAACATATTCACAAAACTTCAGAACTGAAACACTGAACGCTCCTGAAGCTTTGCCCCTCTCACAAAGGCAAAACGGTTACCTGGGAACAGAACACCGGCTACCCTTTCTGAGGTCAAAACTCCGCCCACCTCAGGAAACAAGGCTTTGCTGTGCATCGGTGAGGCTCCCCTATCACCCTTGGTCCCCTTTAACCTCAGAGAGCCATTGGGTACATCTTAGATCCTCTGTGAGGCACGAGCGCAGACAGACTGGATCTCGGGAACCAACTCCCACTGAGGCTGGCCCCAGGGATCTGAGCCGTGGAAGCAGTTCCGGATGGCTCCCGAGTAAGACGGGAAGCCTCAGAGCTGTTACACCACCTAAATTTCACAGAGGCGGGATGGTATCCGGGCAGAAATCGAGTCTCTGCGGTGACCGACTCCTGTCCCTACCCACCGGCAACGCACCGATGCTGTCCTGGACACAAGGCACAGGGGAAACCAAACTGGAGGGCCCACAGGTTCGGACCCCAGCTTGGGGAGCCTCAAGTTTCGCCAAGACCTGTATCCCCATAAAAACTAGTGTGCCCTTGGTGTTCGAGAGGAGAAATGAGAACAAAGTAAGCCTTGGGAGAAGAGCAGACCGGGCTCTTCAAAAAAGAAAAAACAAAAAAAGCACAGGCCAGTAAAATGCGAATGCTTACTTACAAAGCTGTTTTAAACAGGCGCCGCACTGACATCCTGTCCTAGGTGCCAAGTGCCTACGTGTAGCCCACTTATAGTCCGCCCACGTCCTGAGCACCAGCTGCCAAAGTGAGTAAATATATCCTTCCCGTCCCAAGCGGAAAACTGGCCTCTCACCTTGGGACAGCCTCCTGGTGTGGCTGTACTCGCCAGGACACGTGTTAGGGCACTTTTCCCCTAAAACAGTAGGCATGTGCCTCCCGCCCTGCTCATGCTCAGCACACTCCAATTCGGAAGTTCAGACCTGCTCCGGAAATCTCGGGCGGCCAAGATGATTATAAATGATGAAAAATAGCAAAATCATAAATTCAACTCAAGATCTCTATTTGTATCTGGTAAATACACCCTATCTCTCTCATCTTATTCGTCGTGGAAATTAACGATTTGGGGTGAGGGCAGGCCACGTGACACATCTAACATGCAACACGACGGACAGGGCCTTCGACACGGCGTGTGCGCGACAGAGCTGCAACCAGCCGGGCCATACGTTTGGACCTGCTCGTTCCATTTAGGTCCTCCCTCATCGGATGGCTGCTGAGCTCTGCACACCCCCTGGGTACCGGGTACTACGTCAAGTGCCGTGCGTGAGACCAGCCTCAGACATCTCCCTCCTCCAAAAACAAACGTATCTCACGAGTGACGACACACGAGGCAGGCTCTCCTGGAAGGTGACCGACCGTCCCCGCCCTCCCGTTCCCTATGGCCAACCAAGGAAACGTAAGGGTCCAGGTGGGAGACATCTAATAACCCAGTGTCTTCCTGTCCTGTGTGGCAACAGAGACCCTGCTGGTACCACCGTCAGCCAAGCAGCTGGGAATCCCAAGCCCTTTACAACCACAGAGCCAAAACTGTGTTCAAGTATCATCCTGGGGATCAACTTAAAAACAGAAACGTCAGGACACGCTAATGTTAAGGTTGCCTTGCCCACACAGCTGGTAGCGTGAATTCAAATCCAACGTAGCCCAGCTAATAGGCAGGAGGGCGGGCTTTGCCGTTTATTTCCCCCATGGCCACAGGAAGCGCCAGGCCATACGGGTGCTGATGCGGCAGGCACGTGGAGTGGGAAGTCTGTGGGACTGGATGCCACTGGGAAGCCTGGGAAGGGCTCGGGCTCATGGCGGTGTCCCCGCCGGTCTCCCGTCTGCCGCTACCACTCAGGAACTCTCACTGTGCTTGCTCAGCAGGCAGCCTGGACGTCTGGTTCACCGCGCCGGGCCGTCTCATAAACCTGGTCTTGCCGGCTGCCTGCTCCTCCTTACTCAACTAGGCGGAGCAAGGGAAGAGACAGGAAGTTGTTCCCAGTCCCAGGACAGCCACCCAGGTGGCAGAGCCACCAGGCAGCTTCTGGCTGCGAGGAGGGCGGGCGAGGCACACTGCCCGCAGTAGCCAGGAGTGGCCTCCAGAGGACGGAAAACTGGCCCCTGGGAAAGAATGATCCAGAACCCCCCATGGCAAAGGCTGGGAATGCCACTTGCGTTCTTAGAAAGAGCCACTATTTGAGACACTGAGCTAAAACTGCAAGATGATAGCAAACCCCGAGGCTCCAAACAAGAAACCAGAATGTTTTCACCTGTGAGCTACAATCAGACGTTTTGGATAAACTGATGGCGGTAGTCCTACCATCAGGGAACATGCTTCTGGTTTGTGGGCTAAGAATTCGTTAGAAGTACACTAAAAGAGGAGGCAACGAGAATGGAAATCATTTTTAAACGATGCTTTCTCGTGCTTTGAAGCACGCACTGTGGTGCAGCTTCTCCGTTATCACCACATCCAAAGCCCCTCTTTCAATACTATCCTGAAATAACAACATTCATACATAATATAAACTACCTCAACAGGCAGTTTCACAAAAAGCAATATCATGCCCTAATGGTAACACAAGGAGGAAAAAAAAAAATGGAAAGGAATTTGCCATTTTTAAAAATGTGTGTTTCCATATGAAAATGCTTGGTTGCAACCACTCTAGAAGCCTGTCCAGCATCCGCACTGCAAAGAATCACAGTGAGTATCTCTGCTTCATCACAGACCCAAGCCAGTGCAGTGCGCCTTGGTGGATTCAAATGCATAAGAGGTGCTGCCATCAGTGATCGGATTTTCCAAATCGATCAAAGCTTTTGGCCAAGCTCTGACCAAATAAAGGACAAACTTCCCTTGGTTTACTGGTCTGCTGCATTTCTAGAAATTTCCAAGTAGCCTACAGATGTGGGGTAATAAATACTCTGCGTTCATTTGTAAAATGAAGCCAGTTCTTGGCTCAGCTAATTACACAAGTATTTCACCTACACGAATATCCCGGGGAAAAATTCTGCAGTGTGAGAAATTCACTCGAACATGCAGGACATCCAGCAACCACGTCCCCCGACCACTAAATGCTATGTTCCTTCCATTCATTAGGAAAACCAAAACGAATCCCTAAACTTCCAAAATGTCACTGATGGGCAGTGCGCCCGCCCCTGCCGAGAACCATCTCTGCTTCTCCCTGTTGCCAGGTCTATAACCTCATCTCTGTGAAGGTCCGTGACATCAGAGGAGGCAAAATGCACCACAGGCACGCAGCTGAGAGCAGGTGCAATGGTAATATTAGCTCCCTTGCTTCCTGAAGAAAAATGAAATATGCTTAATAAGGCAATTAAAAAGACAGTACCGTGTTCAGATAAATAATGTGGCATATTTAACTGGGACTCTCATCTTAGGCTCAAAAATGTTTCAGTTGATGAATCATTAACCCGTAGCCGCCCCCCCCCCCGCCTCTGAGGTGGAAACAATAGAAAGATAATATTCTATGAAGATGAGTGAAAAAAAATCTAGAAAATAATATCAAAGAATTTACAAGTAAATAATAAATGGTTTTATTACGTTTGTAACTACATTATCCCCAGTGGCATTACAGTTGTACGTCTTTGACTTTTAATAATTTTACACCCACTTACATTCAGAGAACGTAGTTTGTGGGATTTATGTTCTTAATCTACTCAATCTATTCAATTTCTGTTTAATTTCTCAGAATTTCTACCATGTAAGTCCACAAATGAACAGCTTATAGAAAATCTATAAATTTTAGACCTGAAGAGAATCTTAGAAATTACCCAACTGAATTCCTTCACCTTATGGATCTCGTGTTTTCTCCAAGCTTCACCCACTGTTGTAAAATTCTGCGTTAGTGCCCACAACACACAGTTTCTCACAGAGCCAGGAGCACACTGGACACTGAGTTTCTTTGCACAGAAAAGCTTAAAATCTCTCAACTTTTAAGGTTGAATGTGCAGACCTTGTATGGCATTATTTTTAATTAACTCAGACTTCCCTAAATTTTACGCATGCTTTTACTTAAAATGCAGTGATTCGTGACACTTTTCATTAATGGCGTGTGCTGTACTCCGTCATCTAGGCAAATACGACTCATCATCGGTCAGTGAAACAGAATGAAAATAAAACCATTTAATTGAAAGAGACGGACTCTTTATTCAACGAGAGAAAACAACTCTGAGTTGACTGCATTCCAAGGCCAGTCAAGGCCTCCTGCACCATTAACAAAGACATCACCAGCGACACTATGGACTTCTGACACAGACGAAAATTGATCAACTTTTCTCAAGATATCTGGGACTCTACATTTCATTATTGTTACTATTCCTGTGTCAAGAAAAAAAATCAAAGCATCTGTCTGAATGTCACTGTTAAGCTGGCAAAGAAGTAAATTCTATCACAGCACAAATACCATGCCAAAAAATGTAAATTTCATAAATCTTCCAAATCCATTTCACTTGAGGTCACATTCCAATTGGTGATGTTCCTGACAATGCCAAGGTCTCTGGTGATCAACAGAGAAGTAAATACTGATAGGAAATGTTTCTTCACAGGAGGCTGCCCTGATTTGAGTCAATTATCTTATTATAACTACCCCCAACACCTGAGAGAACCTTTAAAGGAACAGGAAAACGGCAGCTGTTTTCAGGGCAGGAATGGGTTGCAGGCCACCGCCAGGCCAAATAATGGAGGAGAGCCTTCCGAGAAGGGGCAAGAAGGGAAGCAGGTATACCCACATCCTCATTTTCTAGGCAGGCTATGGTTGTGACAGAGGCACGCACGCAACCCAAGGAAAGAAGGCAAAGGGCCTCGCATCGTACCTTATCAGGGTCCCTAATGAAAACCAGTCAATGGTAAGAGGGATCTCCAGCTAAGGTTTCGGTTCTACAAGAAACTGGTATCCGCCAGAGCTAGGGAGACCCCCAGATGCCGCACTTAATCACACCACAAATACACACCGCTGTATTTCAGACACTTAAGAATTTGAATAAAGTAGAAGTTAAGTTCAAAACCCTTCCAAACTACTTAGGTGTACTTAAGGCCCCCGAAAGGAAACTTCTAACAAGAGTATGCCCACGATTCTATTAGGGGATGTGCTACAGGAGAAAGGACACCTAAGGAACACCTTCCAGGAAGGGCTACTGCCCAGTGGGACTGCGAGAGGGTAAGACAGAGTACCCATTCAGCCATAAAGGGGAATCCGTGACTGCCTCATGCTACAACATGGACGAACCTAGAAAACGTCATGCTAAATGAAAGCAGTCAGGTACAGCAGGCCACATGGCATGCGACTCCACTTACGTGAAGTAGCCGAAACAGGCACATCCACAGAAAGAGAATGGATTAGTGGCTGTCAGGGGCTGGGGGGAGGGGCAGTGGGGGTGGCTGCTGATGGGCCCACGGTTTCTTCTGGAGATGACAAAAATATTCTGGAATTAGTGGTGATGGCTGCACAACTCCATGAATATACTGAAAACTACTGATGTGTACACTTTAAACGTGAATTTTTTGTACGTAAATACTTATTTTTTTTCAAAAAAGAAGGTAAGACTGTTAATGTGGATTTTACAGGAGAGAAATTAGAGTTCAAGTCCACTGTGTGAGTGCCAAGGAACTACACAAAATATACAGTCACTTTACTGAAAGGGTCACGAAAATCAGTGTGAATTATTAAAAAAGACATTAAGAATGATGACAGTGAAACTATTACTGAACAAGTGACCTTCCCCTAAAGTGAGAAAGCACCAAACACAAGGCAGTCTGCTCCAAATCGCCATCCCAGCCTTCAGATAAGAATACAGATAATACGGAGGGTCATTACCAATTCGGTTAACACCTGGATTTGTTTTACTGCAGCACATGTTATCACTAGGTTTCAGTCTCCGTAGGTATGTTAATAGACAAATATTTAAAAGGAGGGGTGCCTGGGTGGCTCAGGTCATGATCTCACAGTTTGTGAGTTCAAGTCCTGTGTCGGGCTCTGTGCTGACAGCTTGGAGCCTGGAGCCTGCTTCAGATTCTGTGTCTCCCTCTCTCTCAGCCCTTCCCCCACTCATACTGTTTCTCAAAAATGAACAAACGTTAAAAAAAACTTAAGGAAAAAAAGGAGTTAAAAGCCTTTCCCCTACCTAGACGGAGAAACACGAAGATACACTTCTCTCCCTACCACTGATCATGACCTTGTCCAAGTTACCAGCAGTTTAATGTGTCTCTGTGCCTTGATTTACCCAGCTGTGAAAATGGTAATAACACATCTCTGCTCCATCAGGGTGATGTAAGGGGTAATTAATGCTTTTAAACTTCTTTGGGATCTTTAGATTCAAGTCAGCCTATCATTACGAACCCTTAACAAACACCTTCTCTGTGGCAGTCAAAACCTGATGCTATTTAAAGAGGTGATGAGGTTTGTTGCGAAACCAAAATGGAATGCTTGATCAATTACTTTGCTTTTTTCACTTCGCAAGCTTTTGTCAGAAATGCACATTCCCGTGTCATTTCAATTGGTGCTTTATGCCTATTAAATAACTGAGTTTCTGAGAAAAACAAAACAAAATAAAACACTAAATTGTTTTGTCCGATCCTTCATTTTAAGAGTTGAGAAAACTGGAGTTAGAGTAACCCACCCAAGGTCAAGCCCAAGGTTGGAGCTACAATCCAGATCCCCTCACTGCAGATCCAATCTTGCAGACATGTTACTACCCCCATATTCATCTTGAAACACATCTCACTATCCACATGAACCTACAGTGGTGACACAGACTGTTCCCTCTTAGTTGTGGTTTGGGTTTATCTGCCAAAAGAATCGTATGTCAAGGGTACCAATCAGCCCCTGGAAGTTACAGAGCAGCACAGACCAGGGTAGAAGCCATTCTTCTGAGATAAGCAGTCAAACTCGTTGCAGCTGGGGCATATGGTTCAGCGAACAGCATCATGGGCCATCCCAGAGCCCCTCAGACATGTGTGCAGATGAGCAGAGACTTGAACTCTGAGAAAGTCCCAGCATGCCTCCCTTGCAGTCAAATTTGTAAGGAGGAAAACTGGGAGGCTTCGAGGAATGCTCCAGGATTCTTTTTATCCCCCAGAACCCACTCTCAGGAACACCTCCTTTACTTCACATTAAGAGACTCCTATGAACCTTACTTTCACTTAATAGATATTTGAGGGACACACCTGCTGTTCCCAAGAATCGTGCTGGCTTCCATGTCTTAATCTTGGTATTCATCAAGGTCTCTGTTTCTCAAGGGATTTTCAAGCTAGTAGATAAATTACATTAGGTACACAGTGATACTACAAGGCAATAAGTCATAACTGCCATATCAGAAAGACCAAGTTCAAAAGAGGAAGAGTCCGCAATCCCCCAAGGTGACGTGTGGGCAGCCCCCTACTTCTCACAGAATACAATCCCAAAAGCGTGAAGACTGAGTTTGTGGGTTCTGTGAAGACTTGTATTCCCAGAGATCTTAACAAATTATAACATGTCTGTTCATAGTCACCGGCCACATACCTTAATCTTCTGCTTCCCCAGTGAACACATACTGACCTACTGGAGATTAAAGGACATCCGTGTGGCACTACGGGCTCCCTGGCTGGGGCACACCTGATGACTGGCATTTCTGGGGCACAGGTATTAAGCTTATGAAACCTAGGCTTCTTATCAGCATTTTTCAGCCTTTTCCCCCTCGTTTCTATAACATCTGAATGACACAATTCAACAGACATTCAAATAACGTTGCTAACACTACTATGCAAAAGTGCTTCCACTTCACAGAAGCGTGACAGGGTCATTTACCAACTGAAACACTAAAGTCAGAATTAAATTCCCCGATGACAATCTAGGAGTAATTAGCGTTGGGAAGGTAAATGTAAAAAAGCTGAGAACAGCCATGTTTAGAAGCTTCTCAGTGCTTCCCTGGAAATTCCAGATTCTATAGGAAGCCTGTTGAGAGATTTGGGAGGAAGGAGCATTCTGCACACTGTTCTACGCGGTCCCGCGTCTGCCCGCTCTCCAGGGGTGGCTGGTCAGGCCTCCGCACAAAGGACACAAAATAATTCTTCTAACAATTTCTCGTGTTTCTTTCCAAGTAACTTTTCCCAGAGCTACTCACAAGTCATAAAATTGGATAATGTGAACTTGGTCACATTTTCTCTTAACGTGTTAAAAGATGTCATGGGAACGAACAATTTATAAACAGATAATCAGAGCTGAGAACCGTAGGATCAGAAATAAATTTATAAGATGTAACCAATCACAACCCAACTGGGTCAGAGGAAAAGAATTTGCTGCACTATTTCAAACTTCATCGTTTTCTCTTATAAAGGAACATGTTTTTGCCCCTATACTATGCCTGAAAACCTTTAAAGTAGGCAAGATGTCATTCAAATCTCCTCCCCCCTTCCCCTTATGTTGCTAGTTTTGATGAATTTTGTGGAATTTTATATATGACCTTTCAGTATAAGTCATTTTAAAGCCATTTTGGAAGCAGGTGGAATATTCACTATAAACATAGAGGCTTAACACAAGGTGTTCCAAAGTAAAGTCCTGGTCTTCCCCCAAAACCACTCTATCGACAGCTTCCCCATCTTGGGTGATGGCAACTCCTCGCTAACAGTCGCTCAAGGTCAAACCTGGGAGTCACCCTTGCTTCCTCTCCTTCCTGGACACCCACACCCAATCTCTGAGCAAGTTCTGTTGTCTGTACCTCCACTGCCGCCACTGTGAGCAAAGGCTCCATCGTGTCCCACCTGGATCGCTACAAAAGCCTCAACCCACCCTTGGCCTCGGACAGCCTGTTCTCAATAGTCAGTGATCCTTTTAAAATCCTGGTCAGATGATGTCACGTGTCTGCTCAAAACATGGACAGCCCCTCCTATTCTTCAGACTCTGAACTGGGCAAGTCCTCCCTGATCCTGCCTCACATGTCCTCTTGGGCCTCACCTCCCCAGTCCCCTTTCTCTTACCCAGGGACGCTGGGCTATTTGCCTTCAACGTGCCACTTACATCCCCATCCTGGGGCACCTGTGGTTGTTCCTCCACCTGGAAAGCTTTGCTTCCAGATGCCCCCAAGGCTCCATCTTCACCTCCAAGCCTGTTCCAATGCCTCCGTCTCACCGACAACGACTCGTGCCCTATTTACAACTGCAACCTGCCCCCATCTCTACTCCTGGTCCCGCCTCCCCTGATCTATTTGTTTTCCATCACACTTATCACCTGTTCGTACACGATATAACCTACTTACGTTTACTGCTTATATCCATTTCCACACACTGAAATATAAGCTCCATGTGCTCAAGGAGTTTTTACCTGTTGTGTTCACTGCTGTATCTCCAGCACTTCTAAAACAGCGCCTGACACAGAACAGGCAGCCACCAAATTTATTTGTTCAATGAATAAATTAAAGCAAAGTTAAAAAAAGAGACCCCAGGTTTCTCCACTTGGCCTCGGACACTCTCATGAGTAAGGAGTACTCACCGCGGTAGGGGGGTAGAAAACGGCAAGTCTCACATCATGGACAACTTTTGTGTTTGAATTCAGGATCAAAATTAAAATCAAGCATCATGGTTCACTTGCCAACTTCATGGAAAAATGTTTTTTCAAAGTCAAATTCTTTCCGCCACAAACTCGGCCTCCTGAACAAAGCCATGATTCCCTTCCTAGCTACGAGGTGTATTTTCTGCACTTTAAGCCACATTTTAAGATATAATGTTAAGTATTAGCATCTTGTTGAAAAATCAGTATTGGAAATGCAAGACCTTCGAGGGTTTTGTTTTGTTTTGTTTGTTTTATTTTTGAGAGAGAGAAAGACAGAACACGAGCAGGGGAGGGGCAGAAAAAGAGGGAGACACAGAATCCCAAGCAGGCTCCAGGCTCTGAGCTGTCAGCACAGAGCCTGATGCGGGGCTCGAACTCTGAACCGTGAGATCATGACCTGAGCCGAAGTCGGACACTTAACCGACCGAGCCACCCAGGCGCCCCATTTTTTAAAAATTTTTTAAAGCTTAAAGTCCTGTCATTCCTATATCCTTGATTCATTCATTCCTATGATTGAGCAAAATATTTATTGAGTGGCTCCTCTTACGTGTCTGGTGACTTACTAGTGATAAAATACAAAAGACCCTGTGCTGAGGAAGGACAATGACGTGTGCCAACCTAAGTGGAGGGAAGCCCGGGGACTGTCTCGCCACCACAGTGCCCCCCACTCCTCAACCCCATCCCGGCCTGGCCCACACCTGTATCATTTCTCAGCTGGACCATCAGCAGCTTCAGTGCACCTGCCCTCCCCTCCCCCGGCTCCTCGTCACCAGGCCTTCCCTGCCTGACACACAAGACCCTTTGTGACCTGGCCTTCACCAGTCTTATCTTCTCCACCTCCCCCGTTCATACGTTACTGTCCAAAAACCGTGAATGACTCCCGCATCTGCCACAGCCAGACCCTGACCCCCACCCTCTGCCACTTCTCTGTACCCAGAATGCACTGCTTTCTTCAGGTTTAACACAAGTGAGACCCTCCCTCAGAAGTGGCCCTGAGAACCTAGAACATGAGTTATCACTGCCCCTTATGTACACTAACAGCCCTTCTCAGAGTGTAGTCTGTAGACTCCTGGGGGGTCACTGAGACCCTTGCAAATGGTCTGCAAGTTCAAGATGATTTTCATAAAAATGCCGTCATCTGCCTTTTTCTGAGGACATCTGCAGTGGCGGCACAGGACAGTCATGGGTGGACCTTCTAGTGGCACAGCACACGTCAGAGCAGCGGCAACAACCGTACTGGTCACCACTGACGCCGTTGCCCCATGCTTACATCAGGGAACACGCCAGCGTCCATTAAGAATGTTCTGGGGTGCCTGGATGGCTAAGTCAGTTAAACATTCGACTCCTGGTTTCCGTTCAGGTCATGATCTCACAGTTCGTGCCCCTCCCCTGCTTGCACTCTCTCTCTGCCTCAAAAATAAATAAACAAACAAAAAATGTCCTCAATGAAGCAGAACAAAATGGCTGATTTTACTAAAACTCAACACTTGGGAACACGTTTGGGAAGTATCCATATGGCTCTCTGCCATGGCTGTTCCAAGAAAATGCACTCACACCACTGGGTTGCAAGCTGAACTAGTTGCATTTTTTGTTTGTTTTCTATAAAACTATGTTTACTCAAAAAAAAAAATAACTGACAAAATATTTTCTTTAAAATGAACAAAGTGAGGGCACCTGAGTGGCTAAGTCAGTTAAGTGTCCAACTCCTGATTTTGGCTCAGGTCATAATCTCATAGTTGTGAGATGGAGCCCCATGTGGAGTTCCACAACGAGCATGGAGTCTACTTAAGATCCCCTCTCTCTCTCCCCCCCCCACCCTGCCCCGCCTTTCCCCCACCTGCACACAAGTGCTCTCTCAATAAGTAAATAAATAAAATGAGGAGCACCTGGGTGGCTCAGTTGGTTAAGCATCTGACTTTGGCTCAGGTCATGATCTCACAATTTGTGGGTTCAAGCCCGTATTGGGCTCTGTGCTGACAGCTCAGAGCCTGGAGCCTGCTTTGGATTCTCTCTCTCTCTCTCTCTCTCTCTCTCTCTCTCTCTCTCTCTCAGCCCATCCCCCCCTCACACCCTGTGTCTCTTAAAAATGAATAAACATTAAAAAAAATTGTTTTATATAAATAAAATGAAAAAAAAAAGAGCCTATCACTTCCAAGAAAAAACATGACTATTATAGATAGAACTCCAACTTTCTAGCAAAACTTCAAATCTGGGAAAACTTGTGTTTACCACTGTGACCTTGATAGCTTTCCAATACATCAAGGCTTTTCCACAGGAAACTGGTGGTGATATTAATGTGATTTTAATGTTGTACAGTGAAATGTCCATATTTGAAAGACCTAAATAACCTAGCAACCTAATATTTTCCAAGTAGCTACTGCATGTTACAAAATCACATGATTAAAAGATCCATTCAAAGTGTAAAGCCAATGGATTTTAATAGAAGCAAGTAGAAAAGTCCACCATTTATGTTTCAGACCCCACATTGCAACTCACTTTGAAGGAATTACCACTTGTTGAGTTTTGGTGTAATATTAAAGAAGGATATCCACAATTATCTGAAAGATTATTAAAATACCTCTTTTGCAACTATGTATCTGTGTGGGACTGAATTTTCTTCATATCGCTTTCATGAAAACAAACACTGCAATAGGTTGAAACACAAAAGCTGACCTAAAAGCCAGCTGTCTTCTAGCAGGACACCCACTGAAGAGACTGCAAAAATGTAAAACAAAACTATTCTTCTGATCTTTTTTTTTCTTTTTTGGTTTGGAGGCCAGTTCACTAAAAATATGCTCATCATGTTAATGTGAACTAGATTCATTATTCTTACTTTAAAATAAATTTTAATAACTATTTTTTTAAATGTCTAACATAATAAACATTGATAGATAAAATCTGCATAACAATAGCTCTTTGGGGTCCTTGACAATTTTCTAGAGTTGAGGACCTGGAGACCAACAAGTTTAGGAGCTGCAGGACTAGAGCCATTACTATGGCGGTTTGTGACTGTGGTCTGTCAGCACATCCGCTCCTCCCCCACTGTAGCAGCCTCAGTAGGACTGTGGTTCTTTATTTTTGTACCTGTTCCATCAAACACAGTGCTTGACACTTTAACTCAAATTTATTATCTTACAGTTCTGGTGGTCAGAAGACTAAAATGGGCAGCTGGGCTGCATTCCATCTGGAGGCTCTAAGGGAGAATCTGTTCCCATGCCTCTGCTAATTCGAGAAGCTGCATGCATTACTTGGCTCCCAGGCCCACATCACTCTAATCTGCTTATGTCCTCACATCTCCAATTCTGACTCTCCAGCCTCTCTCTTTCACTGGGCCCGTGCGTATAATCCAGGATAATGTCCCCATCTCATGATCCTTAATTTAATCACATCTTTGAAGTTTCTTTTGCCATGTAACTTCTTTTGCTATATTCACATAGCCGTGTACGAAGATAATGTAATAAAACAGAGCAGAAAAATACCCCACCATATCCCCCAACATTTAAGCGTCTCCAGACCAGAATGAGAAAGAAACTAAGACCAACGGTTACCTCTGGGAGACAAAATGGGTGACTAAGGACAGAGGGGGAGAAATTCATCTATGTTATTTAGTTAACAAACACTTATGTGGCCTTCACTATGTGCCAGGCACAATCTAGTTCTTTCCAAAAATTAGCTCATGAATCCCATAAAGATCCTAGACTGTGTTACAGTTGCAAAAACTAAGCACAGACCAATTAAGTGGCTTGTCCAACCAAGATCACACAGCTGGTAAGGGGGCAACCCTGGAACCAAGACTGAACCCAGGTCGTCTGCCTAGTGTCCACACTCTTAACCACTTCCCTACACAGCTCAGACTGTGTAACCCTTCATACTGCTGGAATTTCGTACAAGGCACGTGTACTACCAATCCGAACAATTAGAGATACAGTCACAATATGGCTGTCTCCAAAAGTGAAAACTAAAAAGAAGATATCCCTACATGGTCCTTCCAGATGGTCTCAATTCCTGCACAAGAAAGAATAAGGTCAGGAACACAATTCATCTTTAAACCCAACGCAAAGCGCAAACACGGAAATGCAGACAGGCATCGTCTAGCCGTCAGTAGTCATCATATCCACAGGAACAGTCAGATCTTTTTCTTCTTTTACGTAACAGGCTATAGAGTCTCCTCTTTCCAACACCACCTAATGGCTTCCCGGAAGTACTACTGCATAGCACCCCGGCTCACTGCACATGCACAGGAGACTATATTTGATCCAGTCATCCCAAACTTTCAAATGCCTATTAAAAGTGACATATCCCACAGAAATTTCATATAGTGTTCTTTAGAGAAATTCTGTCAATTTTTACCTGAAAGAGGAATTTGTATTTAAGGTCAGCAGAGATAACCTAGGACTGGTTTTTAACTCACAATGCTGGCAAACTTCACTTACCAGCTTCTCCCTCAGTCCCAAGATGGCCTCATCCTCCATGCTGCAGGGCATCTCCTAACCAGCACCCTCCCTACCACAAGCCAGCAGAGCATGGCTCCTCCCACCACTCCCCTAACTACACCACCTGTGAGGACCATACCATTCCTGGCCACGGCTTCATGTGCTGAGGCACACCGTGGTTCTATAGGACACCTATGGTAATTCATTTATTCATTCTTTCCCTCTCTCCCCCCAAAAAACATTCATTTGAGTATTTATTTTGCAAGGGGCTTGTGGTCGTTAAAAACAATACTTTAAGACCCAAAGGAATGAAACCATAGTCATGGAATAATAAAGCAGATATGCAAGGGGCAGAGTATCTACCCAGAAGCGTTTCAAGCTGTGCATTAGTGGTCATAAAGTGACCAGACAAATCCTCTGCATTTTATACAAGGCAGGGGTAATTAATGCAATAGTCACCAGGTTTTTCAGACACAGGCCATGACATGCTATAAATTCCTGAAATTTAGGGTTTTCTACAATCCCCAAAAGACTTTCCAATTTTATTTCGTGCTCACACACTGGCGAGGTGACCTCTACATGCGGTCTGGGTCCCAGGTTGCATGCTGTACGTGAAATGTCCCCCGGACCCCACACCACACACCTCCCAATTGGTAACTGTCCATCGGCAGTGCTCAAAGCAAATGCTAAGCTTTCTCCAATTTTGCATGCCTCTGTTTTGGACTCTTTGCTCAAAAGAAACAAAAACATCAGTGAGAATTCTACTTGAGCTGAACTCCTAACTCTTTATTGAAAAATTTCTTTTCTTTTTTTAATTTTTTTTTTAACGTTTATTTTTATTTTCGGGGCAGAGAGAGACAGAGCATGAATGGGGGAGGGGCAGAGAGAGGGAGACACAGAATCGGAAGCAGGCTCCAGGCTCTGAGCCATCGGCCCAGAGCCCGACGTGGGGCTCGAACTCACAGACCGTGAGATCGTGACCTGAGCTGAAGTCGGACGCTTAACCGACTAAGCCACCCAGGCGCCCCGAAAATTTTCTTTTCTTAAACAGTGAATTATTATTCACAAGTGTTTTACTTTTCCCACTCAACTATAAGCTTCTTGAGGATAGAAAATAATGACTAATTCATCTTTATGTACCTGCAACATTTAGCAGAGCGTTGTCTAGTTGTTAAATAAACAAGTGAATGGAGGATGAAGAAAGAGAAAAAGGGGACCATATTCCCCTACAACACGGTTTTATACAAGAATTAGTATCTAGGGACCACAGTTCCCTCCTCCGCTCAGAAATCCACATGCTCACTTCCACTGATGAAACGGAAAATGACCTTTGGCACCATTATAAGGAACAAAGATTTCTGATACCAAAGTTCTCTGTGTCCTGGTAAAAGTGGTATATTTCTCACTCATTTTTTTAAACCAAATTTGAATGCACCAGACACCTTTAGGAACTCATATGCTTTTACATCTGGGGATCTGGGGTGTCAGCCAGTCAGACTCAGTAACAGCAGTTTCGCGCACAAACAGAGCACTCCCTGGGCTAAGCGCTGTTCGTCATCCTATACCAGGCTATGGAAGCCCAAGCGCCTTCATCCTCATAAACAGGAAATTAGTGAGTTTGCCACATCAGAGCTGGCTCTGGAATTCCTCCGCTGGTGGAAAGCTGTAGAAGGGGCACGTTCAGTCCCAGGAGCAATTCCTTCCAAAGAGCAAATCTGCATCTAAGTGGCTTCTGGTAGTGTGACCTACACTACTCATACATCAATTTTAGAAAGAGACTGATTCAAAGCTGGGTGAGGAATTAAAAAAAAAAGAACCTTAGGCTTCAACTACCTTCATCATCGGATAAGCACCGCTGGGCTGATATTGTCAAAGCGGGAGCAGGAACACAGGTCTCTATTTGGCTCCTGTCAAGTATACCTGGACCTTCACAGCACAGTGTTAATCGCTGTTTATGGACAGAGACTACGTTAATGACACAACAAGCTTGGTGTTGACAGAAAGACTTTCTTCAGGAACTCTATGCCCAAGGAGACTCTCTTAAAAGCTGTTGGAATTTCTCAAAAGATGGTATACCCCAGAAAAGGATTTTCCATATAAACCACAAAAATGGCATTAACAGGAACCTGGTGTGATGAGGGCTCGCACACCCAACTCACTCAATGGCGGCCTTGTTGGCTCAAAACTAACACCAGCCTCTTTGGGGGATTCCGGTGGCAAAATTAACCTCTCTGTAATAAGTCTTTACAGAGGACTTTTCTGCTCAAAGTCAAACACAGCCTATATATACATTTCCTCTCTTTCCACTGTGGGTAAGCCGAACAGAAATTCAAACCCTTAAAAGCAGGGATCAAGTGGTCATCCATTCTAAGGAAACCAAGGAACTTAATACTGAATGCTCCTCAATTCTCGACGCGTTCCTATCTACTCCACTCTTCACAGAGGATCACAGGAAGATCACAGCCAAGCCAGTGACTCTGCGAAGTTCTTCGCTTCTCGGTGTACTCAACTGGCTGAACCGGCCAGTGTCTCCTGAGAGTGGGCTGCGGAACACTCGAGCTAACAAGTCAACTTGCCGCATCCTGAGCCACTTAGGACAGTGGTGGTGGTTTGGGGAGTATAACCCTCACTGAGAGAACACCACACAAACACAGCAGCTATCATTTGCTGAGAACTTCACACAGATGATCTCATTTCATCCCCAAACCCTTGGCACACAAGGCTTCAAGAAAAGGTAGGTCCTACCTCTCAGGTAGAGACCTGCCTCCTTTAGAGTAATGGCCCCAGGGCCGCGTGAATGAGCCCACTTAACAAGGAAGCTCACGGTACCCCAGACTTCCGAAGGAAGCTGACAGCCAGACCCAGGAATGTGCATTTCAAGTTCATCAGGTTGAGCCTTAAGCATCACAAAGCCTGGGAACCATTTTCCTCAACATCATACATACCAATGAGTCCTAAATACCAGTAGGATGCTTCTTTTCTAGAAAAGCAAAGATGCTGAACAGCGAGCTACAATCACTGCCCTGGTTCCTCAGGATCTGCTACTGTGGCCAGCACTTTTCTTCAGTCAGGTACGTAAAGAATAAAGGGTTTTGTTTTGTTTGCGCTAACCTGATCAAGAGACTAAAGCTAAAAAAGATAAATTTCGGGGCGCCTGGGTGGCGCAGTCGGTTAAGCGTCCGACTTCAGCCAGGTCACGATCTCGCGGTCCATGAGTTCAAGCCCCGCGTCAGGCTCTGGGCTGATGGCTCGGAGCCTGGAGCCTGTTTCCCATTCTGTGTCTCCCTCTCTCTCTGCCCTTCCCCGTTCATGCTCTGTCTCTCTCTGTCCCAAAAATAAATAAACGTTGGAAAAAAAAAAAAAGATAAATTTCTGGATACCTAACAAAACCAAAAGTAGACCAAAAGCCCTAAAACTCAATGTGGCTTGTCCCCAGGGCCTCACACATTTTGAACACCCAATACGGGGTCAGTAAACATTCCTCACGGAGAGTCAAGATAGGATCAAAACAACAGCTCAACAACTTCTTTTATCTTCTGATATTCTTACGTTTCTAAACAACAACAACAACAAAGACAGGTCTTCCCGTCCAGAGCACCAGCTGGGTTTTGGGGTTTGGTTTTTTTTTTTTTTTATTTTTTGTTTGTTTCTTTTAATTAACAGGTAGAGGAAAACAAAATGGGAAAATCTTCCTTCTTTTCAAGTATTGGGCTGCCTTCGGGTAATGCCAAGGGAACATGAAACTGGGGGAAAGGCAGACTCTGAGATGCCCACTCCTAACTATAACTCAAAATTATATAAAAATTGCTTATCAAAGTCATTTAAGTTGTTTCCTTTGTGTAATTTTTAATTTTTTTTTAGCAAGAAAATGGGACTACCTTTTTCTAATTCGATGGCCAAAGGACAACAGGGTAATTTTATTTATTTTTTTTTTATTTTTTTTTAACGTTTATTTATTTTTGAGACAGAGAGAGACAGAGAATGAACGGTGGAGGGGCAGAGAGAGAGAGAGGGAGACACAGAATCGAAGCAGGCTCCAGGCTCTGAGCCATCAGCCCAGAGCCCGATGCGGGGCTCGAACTCACAGACCGCAAGATTGTGACCTGAGCTGAAGTCGGACGCTTAACCGACTGAGCCACCCAGGCGCCCCTAGGGTAATTTTAAATAAAACATGAAGCTACATAGGAGAGGGAAGAGGAGACTCCATGTTTGGAATTCCTGCCACGTAAGGAGCCGGGCTGGACACACACAGATGTGGACTCCCTCACGGTGACCCATTCGGCTGAGGGGTGAAAGCTCGTCTTCCAGATGATAAATCAAGGTTCAGTGTCTTCAGTACAGGCTCCCCCGGAAGCAGAGTCCAAGCCAAGGGCAGGGGTTTACAAGTTCATTTGGAAGGTGATCCCAAGAGGCCCAAGTGAGGGAACAGGGAAGGTGAGACCAAAGGGGAGAAATCCCATAAAAGGTGTGCAAATGGGGTTGCTACATGCAAGTGGGGCTCAATTCCTCGGGGACCACCTGAGGAACTGGTCCACACCTCAGGACTGTCCCCACGGTGGGTAAGGAAGCCAGCGCGTCTGGCTACCCACCTGTCGCACAACCGGCAAGCGCAGCCAGGACTCGAATCCAGGTCTGACTCAGAGGCTGCGTGCCTGCCACCACGCCATCCCACCTCCCACTTCACAAACGCAGGCTCCCGAGTATAACCGTGATACGGTGCACAAATGCGGGACTCAGTCTTTTCCTCTTCCAATTCCCCACCCCGTGCTACCCCTTAGTTTCTTTTTCCCCATCCTTAAACACACACACATTTCCTTCTGAGATGCTCACTCGCAGGCATCTTCTTTCTTTATAAGCTACACAACTACTTCAAAAGAGTAAATAGGGGCGCCTGGGTGGCTCAGTCGGTGAAGCGTCCAACTCTTGGCTTCAGCTCAGATCATCTCTCAGTTTCGTGCGCTCCAGCCCCACACAGGGCTCTGCCCTGGCGGCACGGAGCCTGCTTGGGATTCTCTCTCTCCCTCTCTTTCTGCCCCTCCCCACTCACACTGACTCTCTCAAAATAAATAGACTTAAAAAAAAAAAAAAAAAGAAAATGAAGAAAGCAAATAAATTTGCCAAGTGTTTGGGGAAGCAGCCCATTATGACTGTTCTGTTTCCAACATAAACACGTTATTGTGGAACAGCAAGGGGCAGAGACAGCAGAACCCCAGGCACAGGGTGGTGGCGGGATCCTGGGGAGAACGATTCAGCCCCGCTGGGCACACGGTCTCCCAGGAAACCAGGGAGGGGTCAGGGGGCTCTCCCCGGATGGCAGGAGAGCGCCGTCTTGGGACGGACGAGCAGACGGACGTACTGTGGCTGTGGAGGGACCTGGAAGAAGACCAGCTGTGGAAAAGCATGACCAGTCTGACCAGCTGAGCCACGTGTATACACAGGCATCGGTATCCCTTAGGGAAGTTAGAAAGGCTTCGAGCATTAGAATGGCTACCTGGGATAAATAATACAACAGCTTTCTGACCTAGGACCTCTTTGTACTGTTTCTGCACAAAACAAACAAATGGGGTAATAAATAAGTTTAGCTGACCCGCTTGATCGTTACTATTTAAAAAAAAAAAGGTAAATTTGCCACTTTCGCTGCTTTCTACAGAAATTTATTCTTACAGTACCAAAAGTGCTACAGACTCTGCAATGATTTCTTATTATGATAAAATACATAGAGATATAACAGGCAGTGAACGTATCCCTTAAGAATAATGAATCCAATGAACGGACATAGGCATGTGTTATACAGAACACTCAGGCCTGTAACAGAGCCCAGGGTCACTGAGTGATGGCCCTAATATAACCAAGTAATTAATTAGTTCCATCATGATTTTTGCTTTATGACACCCGTTTTTGTATGCCAAGAGTCAATTTAATGGCATTTTAAATTGGAGTACAGTCCCAAGAGAGGAGGAGAAAGCACTCTACACCTTATTGAATCACAAATCTTACATCTGATGTTTTTAGTTCCAAAAATGACCTAATAAACTTGCTTTATAATTAAATCTGAACAACTCCTCTTTTTGTGTTTTTCATTCATTTCTGGTAATCATGCAGAGATGTCAGTCGGAAATCTGTTATCACCGCAATTAAGAATAAAAACTCCCTTGTGTGCACATAACAATAAAGACCCTATGCTCAGTCTTGTGTGGGGGCTTGACCAGCTTCCCCCAGGAATACAAAGGGAAACTACAGGTTTTCAGTATTAGCTGGAGCCTCTGACTTACTTGCCTGCAACATATGAAGTACGCATGAATAATAAGCTCAGAAATCCACACCTTCAGATTAATTCCTCATATGGAAATTTTACCTTTAGAAAAATAAGCTGGCATACAGCTTTCCATTTTTAAGCGTTGGCAAAATTTTAAAATTTATGGCCTACATTAAAAGTTTGCAGTTGGGGCGCCTGGGTGGCGCAGTCGGTTAAGCGTCCGACTTCAGCCAGGTCACGATCTTGCGGTCCGTGAGTTCGAGCCCCGCGTCAGGCTATGTGCCGACAGCTCAGATTCTGTGCTTCAGATTCTGTGTCTCCCTCTCTCTCTGCCCTTCCCCTGCTCAGGCTCGCTCTCTCTCAAAAGTAAACATTAAAAAAAAATTTAACCTTTAAAAAAAAAAGTTTGCAGTTTACTGAGAAAACAGTACTTAACAAAAGAGACAGAATTAAATTGTATCAACTCTTCTAAGAACCTAAGAGATTGCTGCAGAATGTTTTTGCCTTAGAGTCGACTGAATAGAAAATCAACTTTGGCATTTATGTTGGCTTTTGTTTATCTGCAATCACAGAGCAATTACAATACAAAACACTGTGGGTGATTTTTAAAGATTCTGCGATTTTAAAGAATATTATTTTGTGCAGAAATTTATTTTCTTTTTCGTGAAAGTGTTCCAATTTCTACAGTGCATGGGATTTTTATTAAATCTACTTGGTTGGCATCTGTGCCCCCCTAATAAGTGACAAAACACTCTTCGAACAGCCTAAAAAACCTAAGTTTGCAAGCAAAAGTACAGCTTCAAAATATCAACTGTTGATAGCAGCAATGAAGAAGGGAGAGGAACAGAGCCTTACCATTGGTTGTATTCTTTTTAAAGTTATTCAGGAATTCCTCCAGAAGCTGGGACTGGTTTGGAGGGGGCAGCAGACTCTTCTGGTCCTTTGAGAACAAGTCGCTGTCTGACCGGGAAGAACACAAGTTTCCTTTTGTCTCTGGCGGCCGGGCGATGAGAGTGAGCCCCACGCTCTTCTCAGAAAACAGGGTCTCCATCTGCTTAAGGTCCAGATCAGACACAGCTTCCCCATTTAAGGTCATGATTTCGTTGCCCTTTCTCAACCCTGAGAACAAGCAAGAGGAAACAGAGGGAGAAAAAAAAAGAGATGACTGGAAGAGATATTTTAACATGAAGGAGGAGGACGGCTACGAGCTCAAGCCATGTGTCCGCAGGGACCGTTCCGCTGAGGTCTTCAAACAAAGTGCTGAAGAGTACAGCATGTGGATGCCACTGATAACAGATTTCAGCCCACTCAAGACCGGGGTTGGAAGGAACGGTTCTGTGGGGGCGCCTGGGTGGCTCAGTCAGTTAAGCGTCACCTCGGCTCAGGTCATGATCTCGTGGTTTGTGAGTTCAAGCCCCGCATTGGGATCTGCAATGACAGCACGGAGCCAGCTTGGGATTCTCTCTCTCCTCCCCTCTCTCTGCCCCTCCACTCTCCCTTCTCAAAAATAAACAAACATTAAAAAAAAAAAAAGGAGGAGGAGGAACAGTTTTGGGTTTTCTGGGGGCAGGGGTTAAGTAAGCTTCACACCGAATGTGGCACTTGAACTCACAACCCCAAGATGAAGAGTTGCATGCTCTACCGAACGAGCCAGCCAGGAAAGCTCTTTGTTCCTCTACCTGATGTTAAATGCCCTGTGAAATAACACTTGTTTTCTTCCACTTTCTTTCTCCAACTGTCTGTACACATGCATGTGTCTGTGTGTGTGCGTGTGTGTGCGTATATGCATATATATGTTGTCTCTGTATGTGTACGTAGTCTCTTTCAAAACACATGCCCCACACACAAATACTCTATGCACATACATATGCATATGCATTTTCTTTTTAATTTTTAAAAATGTTTTATTCACTTTTGAATGTGACAGTGTGAGCGGAGGAGGGGCAGAGAGAGGGGGGAACAGAAGATCTGAAGTGGGCTCTGCGCTGACAGCAGCGAGCCTGATGCAGGGCTCGAACTCACAAACCATGAGATCGTGACCTGAGTCGATGTTGGACGCTCAACCGACTAAGTCACCCAGGTGCCCTATGCATATGCTTTTTCAATTAAACTATTAAGTTTACTTTATTTTTAATTCTAGAACAAACCATTTTCTGACAGAACTGTAAGAAGAAAATTTCCCTAGGCAGACTGCATTCCATAGTTTTGAATTAAGAGAGAACAGAGACACCGCGTGCCATGCAGACCTTCTCCATATGCCAAGCCGTCAGGGAGAACGTCACTTATAAATATTCGGCTGAGATGCTGATGCTCGTCCACCTGCGCTGTCACTGCAAACCCTAGGAGTGAAAAGAAGAGAAAAAAACAAGTCTAAATTCAGCACACTAATTAATTTCTCCAACTCAATCGGCAGTATTCCCCCGGACATCTATTCTCACAAGTACACAGTGTCAAGAAAGTCAAATCACAAGTAATTTGAAAACACACATTATCTAGCAGGGGCAGGAAAAGGGGAACATGTCAGATCAAAAGGTTTAACATGAGCGCACAACCCTATTCAAAAGTGGAGACAATCTACCCATGTGTAGAGCAGCATTATCTGCAATAGCTGAAAGGTGAAAACAAGCCAACCATCTCCCACCAGATGAATGGAAAACAAAACGCAGTGTAGACATAGAGAGGAATTATTCACTCATAAGAAGGAAAGAGATTCCAATGCATGCTGTAACACGGCCACACCTGGAGGACATTATGTTCTGTGAAATAAGCTGGTCACAAAAGAACAAATACTGTAGGTTTCCACTTAATGTAATGTACTCAGGGCAAATTCATACAGACAGAAAGCAGAATGGTGGGGGGCAGGGGCCGGGGGAGGAGGAATGGGCAGTGATTGTTTAATAGGTACAGAGTTCCAGTTTTGCAAGATGAAAATAGCTCTGAACATGGACGATGTTAATGGCTGCACAACGTGAATGTATTTAATGTCACTGAACAGTCATTTTTTTTAATTTTTTTTTCAACGTTTTTTATTTATTTTTGGGACAGAGAGAGAGCATGAACAGGGGAGGGGCAGAGAGAGAGGGAGACACAGAATCGGAAGCAGGCTCCAGGCTCCGAGCCATCAGCCCAGAGCCCGACGCGGGGCTCGAACTCACGGACCGCGAGATCGTGACCTGGCTGAAGTCGGACGCTTAACCGACTGCGCCACCCAGGCGCCCCCTGAACGGTCATTTTTAACCGTGCTTAATGGTTACAGTAGTAAACTCTGTTATGTGTATTTCACTACATTTTCAAAAAAATTTTCTAGAAGTTGAAACCAGAGGATATTCTTACTGAAATAAATAAAATTCGAATACAAAATGTTTGTTAAGAAACAACTCTATATGGGGTTAGGCATTTTAAGTAGGTAAAAAACCACTTGGATGGATACCATACTTGCCCTAAATGTGACCACACGCAAAAACCCAGGTGAGACAGCTCCTCCTCAGAACGCACTCGGAGAGGGCCTTTGTCTGGGATTCCATAGTTAGGAGCACTCGTTTCCCTGACTAGGTCCCAGAATAAGGTGAGTTCTTTGCCAACAAAAAGAATGACGTTTCCCTGTTTCCTCTGTGCCTCAGGCAGAGCCTTGCAGATGGTGGTCACGAAAGGGGATCTTTGTAAGTATCTTCAGTTATTCAAAACACAAAGAAGATTCACAAATACCCACCACGGAAAGTAGAGTGGAGGCCACAAGAATACAGACAAAATGCTAAGAAGGCTTCAAAGGGAAAACCAACACAGCATTGGTCAGACTATGTAAATTAACAAACAAAGAGCATGTCCATTATAGCAATTAAAAGAAAAAAAACCAACAAAGAACAAATCACAAGAAAACATTAACATATTACAATGACTGGAATTTGATCAGGTGGATTCATTTCAAGGGGAAAAATTACATCAACGTATCCAACAAGAAATAGTCTTTTATGGAGGTGTGTACTGATCACGTCTAATTATTGAGTGCCCATGGTAAAAGACAGAACAAAATATTGAAATGAACATTTAGACAAGAGCACAGTCCATGAGGAGCTCAAAGCCAAGTTTAAATACATACACATGGAAATGCAAGGATCAAATATTACAAAGTGACTTGGGTAACACTGACTATTAATTTTTAAATTGAAGGTAAGGCAATTAGATAAGCATTCTTTACGAAAGTTAGAGCTTCATGGGGTGTCTGGGTGGCTCAGTTGGTTAAGCGTCCGACTTTGATTTCGGCTCATGTCATGATCTCATGGTTTTTGGGTTCGAGCCCCACATCAGGCTCTGTGCTATGCTGTCAGTACAGAGCCTGCTTGGGACTCTCTCTCTCTCTCTCCGCCCCTCCCCCACTCTCTTCTCTTCTCTTCTCTCTCTCTCTCTCTCTCTCTCTCTCTCTCTCTCTCTCTCTCAAACATTAAAAAAAAAAAAGTTAAGACCTCCAGTTAGCTCTTGGAAGGCATGGTGGATTTACACAGAAAAGAGGAAATGGGGCAGGGGAACCGTGAGGGGCAGCATTCCAGGCAGGTAAAAAGCTGAGACCAAAGACATGGGGGGTGAATCAGAAGTTACCCAGCCTAGAACAGCACCTCGCACGCAGGAGATTCGTTGTTACTCTTAATCACCATCACTTCAAACTCATCGTTCCTTTTAATTACTTTGGCATTTTTCCCCAGTGTTAATGCCTCTCTTTTTAGCCCAATATAAATAAACAGAGATGAAAGGAGAGAAAGGAAGTTCAGAAACCAGGGTCATAGTTTACACTAAAACGTAAACATAAATTTTAAAAAATGAGGTCCGAGATCCCGGGGCAAACTAAGTGAGGATGGACAGGGGTTCCCTGACGGGGGATCCTAGGCTCACCGAAGTCAGACACACTGCCGGTCTTCGTGAGCTGCACATCATAAACGCTTAGGGGAAAGATTTCTATTTCATCATAAACCTACAAAAGGAAAACAACAAAATCAGAAAATTTAATGTCACGGTGTCTTGGAAACTTACTTCGATGATTTTCAAACTAGATGCCAAATTCAAACGAAGACCCGCCCCCGCCGCCGCCCCCCCAACCACATACTTCTAAAATCAAGAGGCCATGGATGGGGCTCAAAGTTCCCTTTCTAAAGCCTTTCTAAATGCACACCACTTGCCTGCTCTTGCATACATTCGTATGGCGCGGGGACGCAGTCCTCGACGTTTTCGTCTACTAATCTTCGAAGCTGCAGGCCATGGTGGCTGGGTTCCAGCTGCCGCATCTGTGGAGAAAATGACAGCTACTCAGATTTTGCATGTTCTTTCTAAACTCATCATGGTTCATTCAAAATCAAAGTGGAAATCCCTGAAGGAGATACCGTATGTAGCTTGTGGAGTTTAAACCCATATATGAGTTCAAATTTAAATGTGCAAAAAAAGAAAGAAGGCACAGATCATTATTTTTAAGAATGTTTTCTCTAAAGGGGCACCTGGGTGGCTCAGTCAGTTAAGGGTCTGACTTTGGCTCAGGTATGATCTCACGGTTCATGGGTTCGAACCCCTTGTCGGGATCTGTGCTGACAGCTCAGAGCCTGGACCTGGTTCGGATTCTGTGTCTTCCTCTCTCTCTGCCCCTCCCCCACTCACACTCTGTCTCTTTCTCTCTCAAAAATAAACAAACAGTAAAAAAAATTTTTTTTTTAATAAAGAGGTTTTCTCTAAATGATACTGCTTGTCACTAAAGAAAGGCAGGAGATGTACTTTTAAGAAGTTATGGTAGTATACACCTGATAGAGCTTACCATCTCAGCAAATACTACCCTTTTATACATTGGTTTCACCTAGCTTGAAGTTGTTTCTCATTACTAATTTGCGAAATGTGAACAGTCACAGAATTAGGATTGCGTACTACAAAATTTTTTCAAAAGGAAAGGGTATATGCACGCACTCATTTGTTCGTTCAGGAATTGATCCCAGGCCTATGTAACTGGATCTAATTGACCCACTACTGCTTCTGGTATCCTCCGGCATTTAGAAGACTTATGAACCTCATAACTGACGCTGTGGGTATAAAGCAATATTGTGGGCTGTCTGAATAAAAACCTTACATGACAGAGCGAAAGGAAATTTTCATAAGAATGCAAGCTACATATATAAATGGTATCCTAAGGCTGCAGTCAAAGCAAGAAAATTAAAAGATAAATAAATTAAAGATCATCCACACCTACTGTGTACCTGGTAAAGAGTTACCAAAGTCTACATGCTTTTTCTTACCATGTATTTGATGGCATTTTCTCTGAAAACTTAAAAATAGCTCAGCTCTGCTACGCCACCTGGTGGATTAAAAACATCTGCTCTGACGTGGAGTCTTATCTCAGAAGGTTTTTTAAGACTTGGCATAAATGTTCTTTTCGGAAGGAAAACCCAGTTTGAATAATGAGTGAAACATCATCTCATGACAATCTCCAGGCCGCAACTGTGAATGGCGTATCAAGTTACTTGTTCAGTCTGGAGAAACTCGGTAAAACTGTTTAGGATTAAATCAAACTACTTCCAAGTTTATGCCACTTTCTTCCAGAGCAGCGTCTCTAAGGAATTTCAATAACAACAGTCTTCAAAATTATTCTAGATGTTAAAAATTATTCTAATACGTCTCCATTTAATTCTAAAGGCATATATAAATTTCAGTAAAACAGCTCAGGTTCTCTTCACGAAGGCAAGGGGCCATAACCTAACAACTCATTCTGCTAAAAGACGGAAGAGGAGAATGCGAATTAAGTTAATAAACAGGACTATTAATAAGCATGTTGATTAACAGATGTTAATCTTTCGGCATAGGAGGGCAACATTAACGATTATTTCTACGGAGACACAGTTCTGCAGCCAAACCCATTACCTTGCACGCCAGAGTCAAAATATCTTCTACTCTATGTTCTGGCTTGATCGTTACAGTAACTCCTTGATTATCTTGAAAATGAACACACGTCTGGACTTCCCATGTGTTGTCTCGGGGAACGCCATCAGCTGTTGAACCGTATATATGCAGCAGTTCATCAACCTGTTTTCAGACACCACAAGGAAATATAGACAGATGTGATAAACAAAGGACAGACACTACTAAAAAAATGTCCCCCGGGGGCGCCTGGGTGGCACAGTCGGTTAAGCGTCCGACTTCAGCCAGGTCACGATCTCGCGGTCCGTGAGTTCGAGCCCCGCGTCAGGCTCTGGGCTGATGGCTCAGAGCCTGGAGCCTGTTTCCGATTCTGTGTCTCCCTCTCTCTCTGCCCCTCCCCCGTTCATGCTCTGTCTCTCCCTGTCCCAAAAATAAATAAACGTTGAAAAAAAAATTTAAAAAAAAATGCCCCCCGGATTCATGGTGTATTTTATAGAAAGCCCTGACGCAGTTCTTGCATGTCTGGCTTCTCCTAAACCTCTGGGACAGGCAAGCCCGGTGTCTCTTCAATCACTGGACCCACAAAAACTAAAGCCCAGGAAGGCTGACTGGAAGACAATGGATTCCTCATCCGGTGTCCTAGCCACGTGCCATCTGCCACTCAGCCCAAGTTAGAACACGACACTGTGGCTACAAGCGTGCTTGGCATCCACGCTCGCGGGTCTGGAACTGCCTGTTGACAAGGGCCCTGTGAAATCTGCATTCCTGACCCCAGTGAATTTCAACACGCTCTTGTTTATGGCCACTGATGCCGGCCCACAATTGAACCTGAACTGCACTTAATCCAAGCATGTTTCTCTTCTCTCTCATTTCTACTTGCTTTTTTCAAATCAGCCTCTAATCCTGGAGACATTTTTTTTTCTTTCTTTCAGTTATTTCACATCTAGACACTTAAAAATCAGCATCTCCAAACATACCACCTTTAAAAGGAAGCTTTTCCCCAAGATATTTACTTCCCTAGACCCCATTATCATGGTAATTTGATAACCTCATGCTAACATGATTTATAAACAAAAACGGTTAACATTTATTAAGCAACTCGGAAATGTTGTCCTCTGGTTAGGTTCTTACACTAGCCTGGTAGAAAAGACTTGGGGATTAGAAGTAAAAAAAACCCTGATATTCAAGTTACACACTCTACCGTTTAATTAATAGTAGGACAGGACATTCACGTACTGAGCCTTGTCTCCTATTCTGTAAAAGGGGACATTAATAATATAATTACTTAAGTTCATTAATACAGATTCTGCAAGCAAAAAATATAGATGTGAAAGTACCTGATGCACTAGAAAATGTTACATATAGATTCAATATGATCACATTATTATATCCTACCTATCATACATTAAAGTTATCATCAATGGATGACTTTACTTTGAATGTCATGCATTAAAAAAAAAAAAAAACCCTGAGAGCAAAAATTCCTCCAACGCAGGATTAAAAAAGTAGAATAGGTACGTTAAAGATTTCAAAAGAACAGGTTTAAGAAAAGCAAAGGAAGAATCAAGTTGTCTGTGTTGCCTTTTGGAAAATGTGGTATTCTTCTTTACAGTGATGTTTCCAGATCTGTCGTGGATCTGTCATTTTCTGGGAAGATGATCATAGCCCAGAATGAGTATCCACCTCACGTGCCAAACCAAAGAGAAAAAGAGAGGAACAGATAGATGCCTGCAGCCAAGGAGCAGGAAACCAGCACGGACCCGCTTTCCCCTGAAGGATCCTATCTCATACAGATGGCTTGTCCTTCTCTGATTCAACCTCCGGATACTTTGTCTCTGGGGAGTGATTTCAGCCAGGTGCATCAGCCATGAGCAGGTACCGCCTTAAAGGTACAGACCTCACCTCTCAAACCACGCTTGCTCGGAAGCAAAGTAAAAGCCCAGCAGAGGTCACTGCGGAGTAAGAAACCACACAAGAAGCCAGGCCAAGAGGAGGGAAGTCCAGTACTCCTGCAAAGCAATTTAATCCTGCACTTTGAGAGCAGAACAGGAAAAATGTAACTGAAGATCGACGGGGGGGGGGGGGGGGGGGGGGGGGCACACGAGAAATGCAAACTCACGACTTTCCTGCCCTCCTGTCCCCATCCTTCACTGTCCATCACAGAGCACCTGCCTTACGCGGGGCCAGATGGAATAAGCCTTTTTGGTTTTTTTAAGTAGGCTCCACACACAACATGAGGCTTGAACTCACGCCTCTGAGATCGAGGGTCGCGTGATGCTCTACTGAATGAGCCAGCCAGGCGCCCCTGGATGGAATCAGCTTTTCACATGCTATCAGTTCGCTCACTACTAACACCCCTCTATGCATTGTCCTGACCCTCTGTGGAACAGCTGAGGAAAACGAGGCTCAGCAAAGTCTAGAAACTTGCCCAAGCCCAAGCCCAAGCTCACACGGTGAGCTGGGATGGTTGGTACTATGGGGGTCTGAAACCTAGAAACCTGGCTGCAGTCTGTGCTCACGACCACTGCACTACAGAAATCTCAACCTGGCAGTTACCTCCCCACGAAATGGACACACAACCTTTCTGGATTCTATTCTGTTATTCCACCCACACACACTACCGTTCTAACTGGACAAAATGGCTCACCTGACACTCCCAGCACCCTCTGGCCTCCAGAACCTTATTCATTTTCATTTCCTTTGCCTGCTTTATCTTCCCATAGCTTCAGGGCTGAACCCCATACATCCCTCAGCCTTGTTTCAACTGCTACCCCCTCTGCCACTAATGAAGTCTCTCCTGCTCCCTTCCCTCGCACCCCTAATTCTACTCAATTAAAGGAGTCTACTGTCAGGGCTCCTGGGTGGCTCGGTTGGTTAAATGCCCAACTCTTGATATGGTTCAGGTCATGATCTCATGATTCACGAGTTCAAGCCCCACACTGGGCTCTCTGATGACAGTGTAGAGCCTGCCTGAGATTCATTCTCTCTCTCTCTCTCTCTCCGCACCCCCCCCCACTCTCTCAAAATAAATAAATAAACTTTAAAACTAAATGAATAGGGGCACCTCGATGGCTCAGTCAGTTAAGCATCTGACTTTGGTCCAGGTCATGATCTCACAGTTCATGGGTTCGAGCCCCACGTCGAGGTCTGTGCTGGCAGCTCAGAGCCTGGAGCCTGTGCTTACCTCTCTCTCAGCCCCTCCTCTGCTTGTATTCTCTGTCTCTCAAAAATAAATAAATGTTAAAATTAACTAATTCATTAATTAATTTTTAAAAATGAGTCTACGGTCTTTATATCCCTGTTGTAGCAGTCAGCTATGCCCAGCTAACTGGACAGTCATTTTCAGGCCACTGTCACATCCCCAAGCAGAGAGCAGAGGCTGTCTTTCCAACTCTGAGTCTCCCTTGACCCTTGACACAGTGCATTCTGCATCCACCACATATCCAGCACATGGGTACTGAATTGGATGCAACTAGAAATTCACAGTCATACATAGGCTTGAAAGGCGAAAGCTGCCCTATTTATACAGTGTCAAGATTTATACACTCAATCTTCCCTAAGTTTCAAGAAAAGAAATAGGAGATTATTGAAGGGGAAGAAGTCCTGGACCAGAGAAAGGCTGCAGGTAAAGGCCAAAGTGGAAGGAAGGACAGACTATTCACATTCTATTCAATTAAACAAGGCTTTGTGCCTACAGCTGCTCCATGGAATCCTTTCCCGAGTCTCACCACTGACCTAAGATTGAGTAAATGATGGAAGAGATGATGCCTATCAAAGCCAAGGCTCTGGAAGATTCCTAGCCTCTCAGGAGATCCTGCAATGAAAATTCAAATGCAATTTTGTCCTGTGCATAACACACAACCTCAAACATGCAGTTAAAGAAAGGTAAAAATCTGGTTATTCCAAAGAAATATCAGGAATATGGAGCTGATTAGTGAATTAGAATGAGAAAAAAAGAAAAGGCTAGGTGTTTACAGACCTCCTACGTTGTCGTGAGCTTTGCCCACTTGGAGTGAAAACTAAACTGATTCCCTCAAGGGTCAGTGCTGTCCATCCAGGCCGAGAATATACATACATGGCTTTACTTTCAATAAGCCAGACAAAATATTCTCCCGTATTCTTTTTCCTAAGACGAACAGAGAATCTTGAAAGCAAGCAAACAAACTAAGCCATCTGGAAAGCTCTGTTGCCAGACTATCCTTTGCAGAGGCGCTCTGTGCATCTTTGAACCACTCATCCAGAAGCCCATGGTCGGCTTCTCCACCAAGGCTGTGCACCCCCAACCTGCCTCCTCCCCCAGCTCTCCCCACACTCCTCCCCACTAAAAACTAGTTCCCAATTAGCCCGCTCAAGGTTTCCCGTTCCTGGAGAAGATGAACATAGCAAAATTATAACAGACGATCAATCCGGCCAAATCCCAGCGTTGGGGTAGGCTGCTTATCTAATGTCTCTGGGCTTCCGTTTCTTCACATTTAAAGGGGGGCTAAAACCTTCCAGCTTCATGGGGAGGTCAGGAGATTGGTGTGAGGAATGGCGTTTGAAGGCACATAAACTGTAAAGGGCTGGTACAATGCAAAGGCGCTGTTCTGAAATTCAGTCGGGACTGCAGAATCACATCCTACTAGCCTTAACCACCAAAATTCGACAATGGCCGCTGTCAAGAACTGCCTGAGAACCATCCTTTGTTTCAAAACCCTGGGGAGCTACCGGGGCCCAGACCACCGTGTGGTCAGCTCTGGCCATCCACGAGATGATGGGATCATCATCACTGAACCACAGGCATGGCCACTACAGACCCACTAGCTAAGGTCTGCCTTCCTTGGAGGCGACTTCTACAGAAGCGTTTATTATTACTATTCCATTAATGGTCCTGAAAGCACATGTCAAATTACTTATGCTCAGTGTGCCTCAAGGAGAGAAAATTGAAACTCCGCATGTTCTCACAGCAGATGCTTTTGGATCAAATGGCTTGTAATTACTACTTGGATCACTGAAGGGAAGTGAGTAGCAAAATCACAATCTGGCTGTCACAAATGGGCCCTCTACCACAGTTGCTGATAAAAGGAAAGTCTATTAGCAAGTGAGATGAGGAGAAAACACAAAAGGAGTTACATGCTCTTGGTTTTCTTAATAACAGTAAAATGTCATGGAGGAGAAAAGTGTTTATCTCCTTCTTGGGCCGATGCCCAAACATCAGTTGATCTGAAAGGCAAACAAAGACCTATCTATCTGTACACGTATGTAGGTTGTGGAGGATTCCACACTCCTAACTCTATTTCAACAGACTACTAGGTTATGTTCAGGAGTAAGTGGGTTTCATTCACATTTTCCATTTAAGAAACCAACGTTACTAACGTTGGAGCTAATGACTCATGTGACAATACTTCATTCACTCGCAGCCACAGAAAGTTGGGACGCCCCAAGCCAATTTTCCAAGACAGACAGCCAAGGCCTCCGGGCTCCACTATTTCTGCAGTGAAGCTGCTGGGGTAGCTGTGGGCCAGAGCCCCAGTAGGGGATTTGTTGTCACTATCTCCATAACAAACACCTCCCTTCGAACACGAACACGGCTTGCGACTCATTATTGCTCATCAGAAAGTACTCTATGAAAAGCTTTCATTTTGGGCTCGCCAAAATGTCCTTTCAAAAATGCTCAAATAAGACTGGCTTTACTCCAAACTTAACAGATTTTGAATGAGGATGACTCAGTGTTGGGACTGTTACAGGATGCACCAATTAGACAGGAATATTTAAAAATGCCTGTGACCCCTCCCTACCAAGGCTCAGGAGAGGCTGCCTTTCTGTGCCGCTCACGGACATGATACACTGACTATATGCAAATAGATGTGCAACTTGTAAATACACTCCAAGAATGATTAGCAGAGGAAAACTAGTGAAATATTATTCAACTAGCTATAGGCAGAATTTTAAGTCCCAGAGACACAAAATACAAATATCTCTAATTCCACCAGCAACTCAATTTAAACCTAGTTATCTGAGTACTGTCGCACAGAAATGATAAATACACCATTAAAGTAGCCGTAGAAGTCAAAAGAATTTTTTCAGTGTCCCTATGCTACAGGCAAATTTTAGTGAAAATAGGAATAAATGTTTAAGCTCATATGCTTTAAAAAACAGATTGAATATTTGCCTCTCATCCACGATAGCACTGGTGGGACCTAGCAATTAAATCACAAGAAGATCATTTGGTAATTTGAGCCCAATTTAAATAAGCACTAAGCTTAATTCTGGCCATCAATAGCTTTTTTAGCAAAATTTCTTTTTTTTTTTAATGTTTATTTATTTTTGAAAGACAGAGACAGAGCATGAGTGGGGGAGGGGCAGACAAAGAGAGAGAGAGACAGAATCCGAAGCAGGTTCCAGGCTCTGAGCTGTCAGCACAGAGCCCCCCCGTACAGGGTCCAAACCCATGAACCGTGAGATCATGACCTGAGCCAATCGGACGTTTAAGAACCAACCCCTCCCCCAGGCTCCCCAGCAAAATTTATTTTCAAAGTCTGACATAAGTTCCGTTAATAAAAAATGCTTTGGTGGATATAATTTCTTAACTTCTAAAGAACTTTAAATTGTTATTTAATGAGGGAAGAGATACAACCTTAATATTATGGTTTTTGTATTGCAGATCAAACACTTCTCAACTATTATTAAAGGACTATATCTAATACAGACAAAAGGCAGGGGCACCTGGGTAGCTCAGTCGGTTGAGCATTCAAATATTGATTTTGGCTCAGGTCATGATCCCGGGGTTTTGGGAATGAACCCCTCACTAGGCTCCGCACTGTGCATAGAGCCTACTTTGGATTCTCTCTCTCTCTCTCTCTCTCTCTCTCTCTCCCTCTCCCTCTCTGCCTCTTTCCTCCACTCGCACTCTCTAATAATAAAAATAAAAAATTCTCTAATAGAGGAAAGGAAAATTCATTAAGCGATACTATATCCTTAGCAGGGTGCTACAGACTAAGAATATCTATATAACCATTAAATATAAACTATACAGAGCAAGGGTCCCTATTACTAGCCTCCCCAGGAGACACGGCTGGGTCGTATCACTAAGGGTTAAAGGTACTAAGAAACAAGGAAACACAGGTGTCTCCCGCTTTTCCACAGTTCGCAATGTGCTACTTTGCTTTCATGCAAGACCTACATGTGTACCTGTTACAGCTAACTGAAAGAAATCTATAGATTCTCACTTTGATGAAATCAGGTGAAAAGCAAAAACGTGTTCAGTGTCTGTTTTGCAAAAAGCCATTATAGAGACAGGACGCACACCCCACAACCAAGAGCGGCACCACCAGCCTCCTTCCCTGGGAGCTACACTCAGCACCTGAGCACTGAACGGTCTCGTGTCTGGGAGCATCTGAGCTCTACCTCCGTTTATTTTGCGCATCCTTTAGCAAGATGTGCCCGAAGGTATCCGAAAAGCCTAAGAGGTTATTTTTGAGGTCTGGGAATGCTCAAAATTTTTTCCATATAAATTAATCGTGTCTGCCTCTTTGCTTTAGGACACTTCCTCTTACAAAAGGTTTCACAGGAATCCCCTACTTTCAATCAGTGGGGAAACCTGTAATGGTGATACAATTTTTTTTAATCAAGTGAAAAAAAGGATGGTGACTCCGTCTGGATTTTGAAATAGGCTGTACATGGGTATAGAAGTAAAGGGGCAGGGAATGGATGTTGTTTACTGACACTTGTTTACAGAAGTCTGACGTTTTGATGACGCGATTTATAAAAAGGGAGATTTGGATTTGGCATCCTTGTGGCCCCACGGCTGGTCAGATCTAGCGAAAGGAGAGCACTGGGAACAGAGAGAAACAACGCAGCGACACGGCCCCTGGCACCGGCCATTCCCTCTCACACCACCCCCTCTTGCAGCCCCTGACCTCTGAGAATGGGAGGTCAAGGGGAAAGGGGTTTTGGGCGGACGTTTTCTGTCCCATTTGAGGACACCTCAGGCAGAGCAGCCCGCTGGGAGCAGGGTCAACAATAACAACAGCATACTCAACAGCCCTGGGGCCCACAGTGGGAACCGAACTCACACGAAGGCAGAAGAGGGAGTTGTCTGTGTTGTATGATTGAGAATCACCAGAAAGCACCTCTCTTACCCCTCCCTTCAGGACCCATCAACAGTGTAACACTCAACCATTTCTCGGTTTTGTCTAGTCGAATTGTCAATTGACTGAATGATCCCAATTAAGTGATTGAAATAACACTTCCTACTTCTGCAAAAGCGTATTACAATTGTCCAAGCCTGTTAAAATCAGGTTTCAGCCTCAACAAATAGTTTAGAGGTTCACTGGACATAAAACCCAACATGAAATGATCTGGTGAAGATGACAGAGCAATCATTCCGTAACACAAAACACAGCTTTCAGGGGAAGGTATGAATTTGAAAACAAAAACAAAAACAAAAACAAAAAAAAAAAAAAAACAAAGAAAAAGCATACACTCATCCAGACAACCTTTAGCCTACTCCACGATTCCATTCAGAAATGGTTCAGTCGAGCCATTCTGGAGACTAGAAATGACCCTTTGCTCTCCACTGAGGGCACCTGGTGAGCCACAGCATGCAAGTACTATCTGTGGAGATCTCTGACAACCCTGAGGGGCAAATGCGATTTTGGATTCACTACACTCTCAGACAAGGTAAGTATTGCTGAGCAATCAGGATGCATAAGTGAAAGTCGCTATTTTGATTTTAGTCTAGCCATGCCATTTTCAAGAGAGGTTCTCCATGAATTTAGAGATCTTCAAAATTACTTGGCACTCTGAGAATATTTCTTATTTACCCACTAGAGACCATCTGAATACTAAATTTATTTTCAACAGATTCACGTAAAGATTCTGGACTAGCACTGTCCACTAACCTTAGCATTTGCATCATCAATGTAAAACAAGATGGCTGCCCCCTACAGGCACATTTCCCTCACGGGAGTTACAGTTTTGAGATGGCAGAATTCCAGAAAATCCTTAACTGCTACTTGGTTCAAATATCTGATGGACAGGAAAAGGCCGGGGGGGGGGGGGGGGGGAGACAAATGAAATGGCGCTGCAACGTTCATTTGGCAGCTACCCCTTTTCAGTATTTAAAATTTTAAGTTCCATAATATTTACAGGATCTTCACATCAGAATTTACACTAAGTGTTAACTGTGCTACATTTAAAGTTTTAACTTTAACGTTGTCTTTTTTTTTTTTTACTTCCCATACGATTATATATTTCACTTTTCTATAATGTCATATATTATTCAAGTAATCCTGAATCTTCTTGATGTTGTTTTTAACCAAGCAGTACACATTTCTGAAGATGTGAAACAGAGCTCAAAGCGGAGATCACAAAACCACCATGATCAAGCTTGTAACTATGTTCCGAATGTGCACAGAACAAAAACTGTGAAGAAATACAGCTAAATATTAAAAGTGGTTGTGTTTGGAGGTGGGTGGCTCAGTTGGTTGAACACCTATCCAACTCTTGATTTCAGCTCAGGTCACGATCCCAGGATCATGAGATAAAGCCCCGCATAGGGCTCTGTGCTGAGCATGGAGCCTGTTTGAGATTTTCTCTCTCTCTCTCTCTCTCTCAAATCAAAAAAAATTAAAAGAGATAAATAAAAGGGGTTGTATTTCGGTAGAGGAACAAGGAACAATTTATTTTCTCATTTTTGTCTTCTAGATTTTGTAGTAAAATAATAAACATTAAAGGACTGGCCATTTAAATGGATACCTACAGCACATCTATTTCATTCAGTTATATAAATAATAACATCATAATTTCATATCTTTTTGAAATAAACATATTCAGGAGATGGGCTAAGTGGGTATCCTAAGAAGGGCACTTGTGACGAGCACTGGGTGTTGTATGTCAGTGAGGAATCACTGAATTGTACTCCTGAAACCAGTAGTGACTGCACTGTATGTTAACTAAAATTTAAATATTAAAATAAATTTTAAAAAGTAAATAAGTAAATAAATAAAACATGTTTAAATGCTTTTTTCTCAAGAAATCTTACATTAAGAACATTTACCGCGTATGATGGAGTAAAGACCATATTATGCTCATATATAGTTAGTTACATGTCAACATTTAAGAAAAATAAGCAAGTTATCAAGCTATTTATCATCATTACATAGAATGGACTGTCTTGGGGAGCCTGGGTGGCTCAGTAGGTTGAGCGTCCGACTTCAGCTCAGATCATGATCTCACAGTTCATGGGTTTGAGCCCCATGTCAGGCTTTGTGCTGACAGCTCAGAGCTAAGGACCCTTGGCTCTGTGTCTCCTTCTCTCTCTGCCCCTCCCCTACTCACACTGTCTCTCTCTCTCTCTCTTAAAAATGAATAAACGTTAAAAAAAACAAACAAACCAGAATTGACTGTCTTGACTAAAGCCAAAATTTGACTCAAATAACATTATTTAAACTTCACAGAAGTTCAATTCAAAAATTAAGCCCAGCATTAACCAATGGTCTACTGTTGAACTACCATCGATAACAAAGAAATATTTTTCCCTTGATAACCAACACAAGAGAACTTTGCAATTAAAGAACAAGTCGAACCACAAACTTTAAATTAGACATTCTTTCCATCATACAGGAGTATATAAAGATTGTATGGGAGTATGTAAAACAGAGGCCATGTGACAGAAGGTTCATGTGTCTCCGCCCCCTTAGGTCAACCTAACCACCCCCAACCCCCTCCTCCTTTATTGTTTCAGGGCTGTGAACAGGTCAAAGGAGTGGGTTCTATGGGTTATTTATGCAATTCGCAAAACTAGGATACACAATCAAATATCCATAGAACATTATAGAGATGTTACCGGAAGCATATTCAGAATAACAACATGCTAAAAGTAAAAACAAAACTTCGTCAGCCTTAATCACATTGTTCCTTCTCACTGAAATGATCAGAATATCACAGGACGACTCATCTTTTCAATAGTCTTGGAAAAAATAATAATCCTAAAAACACATCAACCTGCAATATAAAATCCATCATCTTATACCATATTAACTAACGTCATTAGGAAATGTTTCAGACAGGAATATTCAAAATGTTCTAAAAACCTTCACTGTCCACGGGCCCCATTTCAGCAAGAGGGGCTCAGATTATTTTTAAAATATTAGAACAGGTGCCCTGCTTGGTCAATAAGCAGGCTGCAATAGCCCAATGCTGCAGACCTCTGGATCCAGGTAGGTCAAGGCCAGCCCTGGCCTGCGGGCGCTGTGCGAACAAGCGTGAGGAAGTGACTTCACCTCTGCAGGTCTCTGGCTACTCATCTATAAAATGGGATGACAAAATGCCTACTTTGTATCATAAAGATGAAGTGAGAAAAGTGGCACAATCGATAGAATTTGGTTGCCGTTAGTCTATTATTAATTTCACGTGTTTGTTTTAATGGACACTCTTATGCGGGGGGGGGGATTCTAAAGGCAATGAAGAGTGTGAATTCTTTTCTGATTAGTGTTATTTTTGTGTTCCTGGCGCCGCAGGTGTGAGCAAGGCGAGAATACCTTTACAGAAGCGCCAAAAAGAGGTCGAGCCACTTGCGTGCTGTCATTTGGAAAAAGCCCGTGCTAATGGCTGCATTCCTTTGAGTCAACTTTTAGCTCATTCTTAATGGATGGTGAACATCTATGATGTGCTGACTATCAAGGATTTTCCACTAAGTCTGCTGTCCCTCCCGTACCGAGGAACTCGCCTGAGTTACGGAAGGTCTTTTCTCCTTCCCTTTTCTTGCCAGCGTGTCCAGTCCTTTCAACGAAGAAAATATGCCCTTCTTGTTTCTTGCTCGCTGGGTCAGGGAGAGTGTTCTCTTCCGGAGAGCAGAGTCATCTCGAGAACATACCTAATTGGAAACACAGTTTAAAAAATCTTAAAGTGTCATTATTTGGGGGACAGGACTCACCGTTGCCTGAACAGGAATAAACCTTGCTCGCTTAGCCTGTGTCCTGACCAGCACCGAAAGCTACCGCATGCCTCACATACCAGAAACGCATGCGCCCTTCAGATGCCTCTTATCTGGACGACACGAACCTAGTTACCACTTTCAGATCTCTCCAGGGTGGGCCGCAGGTGGGCAAAATGATCTGCAGACCCCCAGGCGAGAGCCAGTACTCGCCACAGAAGCCAGCCGCCCAGAGGCCATTTCAGAAAACCCAGAGAGGCTCCGCGAAGCGCAAACAAAATACGCTTCACTTAGTCCTTGAATTCTTCACACCCCTGTTGCTGTTCTTCAGGGTTTTCTACCTTCCTGACGGTACGAAGCCTACCAGACAGAAAGGCAGATGGAGATGCGAATATTGAATCACGGTCTACGAGTGGCTGGCTTCCTCGAAGAAACAGCGGAGAAGCCAGGGCTCTCGATAGCAGGATGCCTCCCGCCCTCCAGGCCCTCAGTGTCCGGCCCCAGGTGGCCCCTGGTCAGTTACTGGGTCAGGTCCTAGGACAGCTGAACCGCAACCAGCTGGGGAAAGGTGAGCATCCACAAGTCTCCCCGAAAGCCACTGAAACAGCCTCTCCCGGGAGCTTACCAGAGCATGGAAAGAAGAAACGGACAAGATGCCCAACCTGCCAAGGGCCAGCTTGGAGGGGCGGCTGGCGGCAGCAAGGAGGCTCTTGGGGTTGGGCAGCTCCCCGCCTTGGAGGCTGGCCAGGTAGCAGCGCGTCCTGAACAGGTCCATGTGCAACTTTTCCAGATTCTGCTCCCACTGCTGGATCTGTTTTGGAAAGAATGGGGGTAACTTAAATTAAAATGAGAAGTTTTCGTGGATCCAAATGAAAGTAGGATGCCTTTCACAAACCGCCAAGGAAAAATTTGTTTCAGCAGGTGCCACACGGTTGAAATCAGCCTTCCCTGCTCACCCCATCTCAAGCCCTCCTGCCTAAACACGCCAGGTCTGACGGCGCTGTACCTCATCAGGAGGGCAAGAACAAAACAAAACCGGGGGTCCCAATACAAAACCACACATGCCGAGACAGCAAGACCCTTGTTGAACTCCGGCACCCTGACCCACGGCAACTTACGGCAGGAGGCACACCTGTAAGCTAGTTACTTCACTTTAATTTCCTTGCACATTTACAGCCTATGATCTTCAACCAGATTAATGGAATTGCACACAGACAGAGGCTGGATAATGGACACAGTGACTTTACACTGTTGTGCATTCTGAATAAATGACTCAACATAATAAGAAACAAACGGGGGATAGGGGGGCTCCTGGGTGACTCAGTCGGTTAAGCGTCGGACTTCGGCTCAAGTCGTGATCTCGCTGTTCCCGAGTTCAAGCCCTGCATCAGGCTCTGTGCTGACAGCTCAGCCTGGAGCCTGCTTCGGATTCTGTGTCTCCCTCGCTCTGTCTCTCACACTCTGTCTCTCTCTCAAAAATAATAAAGTAAACATTAAAAAAAAAAGAAAGCCAATGGACTTCAGGGATAAAGACAAAGAGAGCTTTTACTCCTATTTTAAATGTATAGAGAATAATCACCATCTATACATATAAGCAGCACCTGGGTGGCTCAGTTGGTTAAGCGTCTGACTTCAGCTCAGGTCATTATCTCACGGTTTGTGAGTTTAATCCCCGTGTCGGGTTCTGTGCTGACAGCTCAGAGCCTGGATCCTGTTTCGGATTCTGTGTCTCCCTCTCTCTCTGCCCCTCCCCGGCTCATGCTCACACTCTGTCTCTGTCAAAAATAAATAAACTTAAAAAAATTGTTTTTAAATATACATCTGAATAAATTAAAACACATCTAATTATTTACACAACTGAAATTTCTATGTGCTTCTTCAAAATTGAACTTATGAACTGGTAAAGAAACATATTCAAATTCGGGGGGGGGCACTCCCCCTTCTTCCAAGGATCAGAACACATTTTGTTTGCGTATCGCCTTTGAAAAAGGCTCTAGACGCTCACCAACACCGGACTCAGCGGCAGGGCAGAAAGCTGGCCTTCCAACGGTGACCAGAGCCATCGCCACATCCAGGAGAAGGTCTACAGCAAAGGCTTGTCATTAAGATTCACATGTCACTTCATTTGCAACAGCTGCCTCTCTAGTTTGGCCATGTTAGGCATCCAAGCAGATTTTAACTATTCACAGCAAACTTTCCTTTAAGGCCAATCCTTAATACCGGGTAAATGGTATTTTGCAAGATTTCCAACACTGAACACTATGCTCACTGCAGTCTCTCCGGAGAGAAAAGCAGTTACAAAGTCTGGCATTTCTCCAGACTCCCTCCAAGTCCTCTGGATGGGTACCTCTGGAAGGTCACCGTATACCTTCTCTACATGAAAGAAACACAATGAGGGGCACCTGGGCGGCTCAGTTGGTTAAGCATCTGACTTCGACTCAGGTCATGATCTCACCATTTGTGAGCTGGAGCCCCCCATCAGGCTCTGTGCTGTCAGCTTGGAGCCTGGAGCCTGCTTCGGATTCTGTCTCCCTCTATCTGCCCTTCCCCCGCTCATGCTCTTTCTCTCTCAAAAATAAAATAACCATTAAAAAAATTGTTTTAAAAAATAAAGAAACACAATGGCTACAAGATTTAAAATAATTTGTTGATTCATCATGGTGTGTCAGCAAAACAACAAAGTCCCAGAGTATTCTGAAATTCTCAATCTCCATAGTGAATTTAACCTGTTTAAGCTTCTGCACATCCTTATTAGCGATGCGATAGCCTCCTGGGGTCAGCCTTTTATGAAAACCAGAATGATGTGTTGGCTTTTAAAAATGAACACGTCCAGGCCATATACCTGAAGAGTCTATTCATTAAGCGTGAAGCCCATTTCAAACTCCAACAATCCTGGTTCATAGCCTTAGTGAGGACCACAGCTCTAGACTAACAAGACAGTCCAAATTGAAACTGCAAATCTCTTTTTGAGCTTGCCACATGAGCGCATTCTAGATTCCAGAAGTAACAAAAAGGTATTATGCAACCATGAGCTGACAGCTCCCAGAAGCTGTGAGGCACAGTGAAAACTATACTCCCAGTTCTGCCTCTCAAATATCTTCTCTAGCGGATTCCCGAAAATCCACAGTTACAGATGCATTCTTTTGTCTTCTAATAACATGTAGATGTTTCCAGATTGGGTAGTCTATTAAAGCATATCCTTCATTTATACCTCCATGTGAAACCGTTTATGAGGTCATCTCTAGAGGCTCTGTTGGGGGTGGAAGCATCAGAGGAAAGAAAACCAATGGGGCACTGGATACTCCAAGAAAAAGAAGCCCATGCCATCCACAGTGGATTAGCAAGACAAAAATAAGAAGTAAAATAAAATCTGGGTCTAGGTCAATCGTGAGAGATTAGGGAAGACGAAACTCCTATTTTCACTGAATTCTGCAGTTTGCCAACATTTGTTTTTGTTTTCAATGTGTTTATGTGACTCCACACCAAAACACCACTGGAAAGTGAAGACCACACCAGCTCAGTGATACCCAGCAGTCTTAAAATCTTGTCAGAAACACTGTGATCATCGTCAGCCTAGACATTTCCACCCAAAATGCAGTTAAATTCATGAGAAGAAAATGGATTCAGATGCTTACGTCGTTGGGAGACCCAGACAGCATGAAGATGGTCCCTAACATATGTGATGATGCTTCAAGAGAACTACTATCTCAGTCAATACTCTACATTGTAGAGGTCGTTTTAAAATTGAATTTCATAAAAAACGTAAATGAGAAGGGACTTGATGACTTCTCCATTTCAACAATGTTTCCCACGTTCATCCTGACTCAGCCTTTGAAATGGTTCATTCTGTGTCTGTCAACTTGACTGGGCCATGGGGTGTCCACAGTTATGGTCAAACGTTATCCTGGGTGTTTCCATGAGGGTGTTTTTGGGTGAGATTAACATTTAAATGGGTAGGCTGAGCAAAGCAGATGGCCTCCCCAATATGAGTGGGCCTCATCCAATCAGGTGAAGGCTTGAATAAAGAACAGAAAGGCTGACCCTTCCCCAAGTAAGGGAGAATCCCTCCTGCCTGGTGACCTTCAAATTGGGATACTGGCTTCTTTCCTGCCTTTGGACTTGAACTACCAGCTCATCCTGGGTCTTGAGTCTGCCGACCTTCGAATGGGAAGGACACCATCAGCCCACCAGGGTCTCCAGCTTGCCGATGCTGCAGATCGTGGGACGTGCGTGCCTCCACAGTCACATGATCACGTTCGTTATAATAAATCTCTTTATACATATTCCTTCATACATCCCACTGGCTGCGTTCCTCTGGAGAACTCTGGCTGATACAGCCTTCAGCTCCATAGATTCCTGCAGCAGGGTCAGTCATCATTAGTCACATCTATTCCACATCTAAAGACAATATTTCTCTTGTTTGGAAGGCTGTGGTTCTTTTAAATGAGGATTTGTGGCTGGATAAGAAACAATGAAATATTCCATTTTTCTTTCCACGGACTCACCCAAGTTGTAGGAAAGGAATTGGGAGAATACCAGGTAAAAGTATCAGGAGGGCATGGATTCACATGCTCGGGTTACTTGGAGGGAAGGGGGAAGTGGATAGGCTGATCCACGAGTCCAAAACAGACCCTGTGACACTGAGAAAGTCCGCCGACTTAGGCAATGAGCCTGCAATTACCACACCCTCGTTTCTCAGCGGAGGAAACTGAAGCCCCAGAGGGAAGTGACTTGACCAGGGCCCCGTAACGAGCTAGCCCTTCCAGACCCGCAAAGGCCCCGAGCAGATCCTGAGGTGAGCAGCATGTGTGGAGAAGCTACCATCAAGCACTTGCAAAGCAGCCCCTGAATCGCAGGCCTTCTCACTCATAAGGCAGATGTCTGCGTGCCATTCAACACCCGCTGCGGCAACTCTCCTGTAAATTTTCATCCACCTGTCACCTTTATTTCTCCCCCAAATCCCCAGGCATTCCATGTGGAAGGGAGACTATCTACCCTCTCACTTGGGTGCCCCATTCGTACTGAACACTTTGCTTTCAGTCTCCTTCCAGGTTTGATGTGCAAGTTCAGCCCAAATTTTAAGTGACGTTAACTAAAAAGATAAACATACTTTACAGTTACCCCTCAAAGATGAGACAAAGGAGGAGATAAAGATACGTTTTTATAAAGGCAGAGAAACAGAAGACAGTTTTGTAGCTATTACAATGCTACCTCGGTAAATTTTAATCACCATCATCATTAACACAGTAATGTTATCTGACATCACATTTATTAGGGAATTTCTGGAGACTTTTTTTCTAACATTATCAAAAACTAAAATGCCCAAAATCAACTCCCTTAATCGTGGCTGTGTTTCCCTTTTCTAAATTCCTTAAACACTGATCATTGTCCCTAGATATTTCTTTATCTTTTAAAATAAGTATCAGGACATGAAAATAAAAACTCAAATTCTATGCAGATTGAGCTTTTATTTCTTCTAACATCCTGCACAAAACAGAAAAATGGCATGAAGAAAACTCACTCTAAGGAATTAACTTCCACTGCAAAAGAAAAAATCACAAAACAACATTAAGGAAGAAAACCCCCACTTAAGTACTGTCACAAAAGCAGTACAGAAGTTTCCTCCTTAATATTGCTAATATAGCTATATTTATTTAATGAGCTCAGAAAGATTGTGGTCTGCTGTAGAAAGTGGGAGGGGAGGAGAGGAAGCCTCATACTAAAAATAACAGATGAATAAGTGATACATAAAAACGATGACAAGCACATTCCTGCCACACCCAATACCCCTAGAAAAATATTTTCTACCATTCAGTCATTTGATCACAGCATTTGGTCATTTGTCCATTACAAGGTCTGTCCTCGAAGATCATTAGTCTTTCCTTCTTGGTAGAGCAAGTTGAAGTATTTTCCAAGCACTACAACCTAACCTTCTCAGGAGAATCCTGCTAGCGACAGAGACTGCACTGGAGTTAACGAGTGGGTGGAACACCCAGCTAAGGCTTAGAGAATCTGTTTTGTTTTGTTTTCCTTTGAGAGAGAATTCACACGTCATAAAATTCACTCCAATTTATAATGGATACACTTCCTATCAAACCGAGCCAAAAAATTCAACTTATGGAAATCATTTAAAATCTAATTTCAATTTTCTATAAAACCACGGATCACATGATTAATCAGCAAGCAAAACACAATCTGATTCACAAAAGTCTTATCGAGAGGCAACAGAGCCCAGTGGCTGGTAGTTGGTAGTAGTTTGTAGTCAAATCCCAGCTCCACCACTCACCGGCTGTGTGATGTTAGAAAACTGACTTAACCTCTCTCAGGGTGTGTTCACTCATCCATCCAACAGGTGATATGTACAACTTTACCTCATGGAGTTACGGTGAAATCATACATGATCGTGGCCTGAGGTAAGAGCCCTGGTAAATAAACTCATGGGCCCTGAGGACCGGGAGTGAGGCCAAAGAGAGGATATGTTAGCTGGGAATGAAAAAGGGAAGGCCTGAGGGAAGGAAGGCTAGAGCTGGCGTCAAGGAGCGGGGGCGGGGCCCACACAAAGAAGAGCCCAGTGTACCACAGTGAAGAGGACAGAAGACACAGGTACACTCACACACCACCTGGCGCTTTGTTCGATGGATACAGAGATGGAAAAGTTACAGATCCTTCAGGAGCTCATCTTTCAGACTAAGAGCAACCTTATGCACAAGGCGATAATTATAAAATAATGTGATGAGAGCAATAAGAGACCCCGAAATTATGGCAGATAAAAGAGGTCCCTGCTGGAGTGAGTGGGAAGGAAGTCAAGGGAAGCCTCCTGATAAAAGTAATCCCTGCACCCTTCATCACAGATGAGAAGGGGTGAGCCCAATGACAGGGGGCGGGGCAGGGGACAGGGCGTGTCTGTACATAGATGTGTGGCCCATATGGGTCTTCTCTGCCTGAGGGGGAGTGGGGAAAGGAAGGGGTGGAACCTACAGGAAGTCTGGCACTGCTAGGAGAGGTCATCAGGGGCTTCATCTTATAAGGAGTAGAAGCCAGGAAGGATTTTTAAACCTGGCAATCACATGATCAGATCTGCTTTACAGATGCAAACACTCTGGCCTGGTATAGAAGAGGCATCTGAGGAAGGGCAAAAGTGACGGCCTCTGCCGCGGTACAGGGAAGGAAGAAGACATTCCTACCTGCCCCTCCAGCTCTCACCTGCACACCGTGTGCCTGAAAACTCAAATTGCCACGGTGCCCCGGGTCGTTGCAAAGCACTCTGCCTCTGTTCCTGCTGACTCTTGGCCTGGCATTCCCTTCTCCATTCCTCTCCTGATTAACTAACTCCTCACTCTTCAAGAAGCAATGCAGGCACCCCTCCTCCAGGAAGTCTTCCATGACTACACAGGAGGCTAACCTTCCCATTTGTCTTCCACAACAGTCTGGAATATCATTTGCCCTGGATTCATTAAATTATATTGAAATTATACGCTTAACTGTCTGGCACCCTGCCAGGCTGAGAGCCCCTGAGGGCAAAGACAGCATCTTCCTTGAATCCCCGGGCTGTGCACATTTGCCTGGCCCAGATATGCACTTAATATTCACTGAACTCAAGTGAAAGCCCAGAACCTCCATAATCTGGCCTTATCTCCTCAAATCCCTTTCGCCAATACCTCGCTCACCAGTGTTTTATTCCCCAAATGGCTTCCCACAAGCACACACCCATATCATATTTTCCTCAAGGCCTTGCTTACTTTGCCCCCACCCCCACCAACTCAGTTCCCAACTGCCTAGGTTCAATCCGTCCTCTTTACCGTTTCAGAACTTTGAGTAAATATTTAAAAGAAGTCCACGTTTCACAAAGCCCAGAGCAGACAGGAGCCCGGCAACCAGACTGCGGCCCCCACCACATCCTCCGCCCTATTCTGACTGCCTTCCCCCCACTGCCCCCCCCCATGCCCGGGGCCTCATTAACAAGGGGAAGTGAGGAACACACGGAGGGCATCAGGATGCGGGAAAGCCACCTGGGGGGAAGCCAAGATCCACGAAGGGTGGTGAGGTTTTGTCCCTGTTTGTTTAAAATAATAAGTGGAAAGGAAAATAAAGTACCAACTGGACTTAATTTATAACTCTTCCTCCCTCAGAACTTCAAAAGGCATCCAACGTGTAGACGGCTGCACGGGCCCGCTCCACATTGGATAGGCTCGAATGAAAGCTGCGTCATCCCGCCCCACACAATCTCAGAAAGGCCCTGGGACCAGCCCACGTGATGGTCTCTTTCAAGCAGAGCACGTTACCACCCCACACTATGAAGATCAGCCGTTATTATCGTGATCGCGTCGTTTTATCTTTCTAGTTGGATAGCGTGTACACAGTGATCTCCTCCACCCAAGCACATCAAAGAAAATCCGTTTCCGGAGACTTTACTGTGCATGATGTAACGTACCCCGTAAATTCTGCTATTATTAGGCTATAAATGACCATATCTGAGGTTCTGGGGGGGGGGTGTCTCTGGGGGAAAGTGCTACATAGATAAAATATTTTCTTTGACGTAAAATAAAACATAGTGGCGTGGAGATTTTTAAGCGGTAAGTAGACAAAGCACTACTGCTCTTTTAAAGAAGCTTTTAAAAGGGAGTTTAGAGAAAAGTATACAGTTATGGGGTATTTGGGAGGTCGTGTTCTTATTGGTCTGGATTTGAAAACATCTTTGCCTTCGTAGCTTCACGTAACATTCTCTAGTCAAAGACCATCTCATAAAACTAATCCTAAGCATGTGCTTGTTAGCTGCCTTGACTTTTCACATTCTTTGCGTCTGCAAGTAAAGAGCTAAGAGCTCTCTTTACAACCATCTGGCAAACGAGCTAAGGACAGTGAGCGTAGCAAATATAATTCGTGGTACCCACTGCAAAGACCTCTGGGAAAACAGGACTCAAGTACAACCTTCAAAACTGCCGATATGGCGAGGAGAGTATTTTCAGGTGGAATTTCTAAAGATTAATCCCAACTGTTTACCAAAAATTCTCAAGTGCAACAGGAGAAGGGAACTGTGTATGGGGGGGGGGGGGGGGAGGGGGAGGGTAGGACGAACCAAAATGAAAAAATTAGTAGGATCAGGACAGTGTGCTTCAAATAACTAATGTAATGATTCTGATAAAGAATGCATAATGTGCCACAAGTAAGAATTAAAAGAGCTTCTCTTCAGCCAACCAAACCATCAAAGACCCTTGGGTCTGTATAGGGTTTTATGTGAATGTAACTCCCCTCCCAGAGATATCACAAATTAATCATTGGTCAGCTATAAAAGACACTTAATGAAACTGCATTACGGCATAAAATTACATTTACTGAGAATGTGTATTTTTTTTTTTGTTTGTTTGCTTGGATTTCCTAGGGCCACTAAAAAAGGAAAAGGGAAGGAAAAGGGGGGCAGTCCAAGAGCCTCTGAATGTTGCCCAATTTCCCTTCTTGCCATCGACCCAAACATTTGACATTATATAAGGACCTAAAGACTCCAAGGTGGACATCCCTTTATAGGACTAAAGTATGGCTTCAAAGGTAAATTTTAGAGAGCCAATAGAAGTTAAAACCACATTTTTCCCATATAATCAGCCCGAGACTGTTTTATCGGGACGCCCCAAACACTCTGAGACACCTGAATCCAGGAGTTCCACCTCTGAGGACAGACAGACAACTGTGGCTCCTGGATCCTGGAAATTCAGGACCACACGTGAGATGTGGCACGGGAAAAACCGGAAGAACCATTTCTCCTTCTTCGAAAGCTTTGTGATTTGTCAGGTAACCCTGACCAAGGCTCACATCCCTACACGCCACAGAGACTGAAAGCTGGGAGATCGGGACCTGCCTCTGCATCTGAACTCTTCCCAGACTGAGCAGAGGAGGCTGCTGCTCAGTCCGAAGCAGGCAGAGGGCAGAGAACACGGGGCGAGCTCCTGGGGGTCCTCCTTCCTCCTACTTCCTCCTGTGGCTGTGTTCCTGCCAAGCTCCCGAACACCTGCCACCTCTCTCCATTCTCTGCTGGCAGCTTCAACTTTTTTTTTCACTTCCTTGTTTTTTTTGTTTTTTTTTTTTTTTAATTTTTTTTTCAATGTTTATTTATTTTGGGGACAGAGAGAGAGAGAGCATGGACGGGGGAGGGGCAGAGAGAGAGGGAGACACAGAATCGGAAACAGGCTCCAGACTCCGAGCCATCAGCCCAGAGCCCGACGCGGGGCTCGAACTCACGGACCGCGAGATCGTGACCTGGCTGAAGTCGGACGCTTAACCGACTGCGCCACCCAGGCGCCCCTTCATTTCCTTGTTAACTGGTAGTCTGTAGTTTGCTAGCAGGTCCTCTTTAGACAAATGGCGTATTCCGTTTGAGGAAGAGTTCAGGAGTATCGGATATGCTGAGACACTACAGAATGATAGAAATTCTGTACTCCGAAATCCATTTTCCATATAAATCGTTAAGCTTCTATAGTGTCACCCTGCATCAGGCCCTGGTAACTGCACATCCAGTGCTGTCCCACCAACTAACAGACTTCCCTATGTCATCTGTCCTCCAAATCTGATTAATCTTCTAAAGATACGATGTTCAGCCTGCGCTTAGGAAGACGGAGATGCTGTAACTTTCATGGACACGTGTCTAAGCGTGCAGGGTGCATGCACAAAGGAAAACATATTAAAAAGCTGCTTCTCCTCCTACAAAATGCAAACAGCATAGAAACTAGCTGTTTAATTATGATACGAATGTGGAACTAGACGGGAGAAAGCATCGTCCTTTAGCATCTTATCTGTTGGCAACATACATTTTTTTTTTTTGGAATCCATGGACACGGGAATAGCTGTATGACGCCAAACCAAACTTTCTGAAGCCACCCTCTGTATCAGAATCCTATCTAACTGTCTAGTGGTTTCATTATAGAAATCTCGGTCGGAAAGTGACAACATACGAGACGATCGGCGAGGCACGAAGAAGCCGTTCAAGATTACGAAAGAAGATCTGGCCACAAAACGTTCCGCTGTATGTATAACCGCCACCAAATGTTGTGAAGTCTACCGACATCACCGATGTCACAAAAGTGCTGCCACTGAGTACTTGAAATGAGAAGCCACAGAAACTACCTCCCCCGGAGGTGTAAGAAACATCACCACCATCAGTTTGCATCCAAACTCAGATTTTTGCTGAGTGACATGGGCGATGAGAGAAAACACGTGAATAAATACTACCTGGTTTTCGATGGCTTTCCTGTTCTTTGGGTCGCTCACCACGGACAGCTGTAACTCCGCCATCTTTCTCATTTTGCTGTCCATGTCTATCTTCTGAACAAGGTTTTTGGTCTGGTTCTTCAGCAGGCGAACTGTGTCCTCTTTTCCGTGTTTCTTTGCAAAAAGGGATGCGCAAGCTGAATGTATGGCAGTGACCCAGTTTTCCAGATCTGTCTGGCTAGTGGCCTAAACACAGGGGGGGTGGAAAAAAAAACCTATTTGGAATTGTTTTACCACAAAGCGTTCTCCAAAGCAGGAGGCTGGGCTTTGATGTGTAAAACCCAAGAAGTACCTTCACTTCATAAAAATGGTTTAATTTCAAAAACAGACCCAACCACTCAGCTCAGATTTGCAGACTTCCTGGACTCGGGAGGGTCTGAGAGAATGCCCAGAGCACAGCAGAAATAATCGTGCGGCCCCAGATCCGACAGGAAGACTAACCACAAACAAGCTGTAGGCCAGGAGCAGAGGAGTAATCACACCAGGGCACATCCACTCAGCTCAGGGTCCTTACACTATGCTGTTCTCTAAATGGGAATTTATCTTCATAATTTTAATACAGTGAGAAAACATGAGAGCTTAAAAGGTTAAAGTCTGAAACATGGACATGAAATTTCATCTACAGTATGAACTCTGTTATGAAATCTGTAAAAGAATATTGGGGGGATGCGCACAACATTAAAATAGTTGTCCTGGAGCACGGGGAGTATACAGAATGGTTCTTCTTTCTCTGCTCTTCAGTTAACTTTAGACACGACTACATGCAATTTCCATGTAAGAAAAATATCTTAGAAATAAAACAAGTCTGGATAAAGCAGCATGGGCAAAGATTAGGATTCTAAGCAGGCCGAAAAGCCCTTTCCATTCCCTTGATGTCCAGAAATAACCACACAGATTCAAGCTATGGATGGATCCCCCAATTAGCTCAGGGATCATACAACAGGACCTACTGGGCAAATTTCTTAGGACTAAAGATATTTTGCCTGAATCACAAAATACTCATTTCACACTTGCCCCTAAGATCTCTGTGTGAGTTTAATCCAATGTTCTTACCCTCCCTACAATTCAGATTAACAGCAATTCGTTACTTGGCCTTAAAGCATCGTAGAAAGTCTCAGTAACCTGTGTTAAGAGAAGGAAAGTCCAACTTCAGGCCCTGAATCTTTTAAGTCGGGATAGCAATAAGGCCAGAAGCCCTATGAGTTTACCCGGTACCAGCCACAGGAAAGCCTTTGCAGGGAATTCTAGATGCCCAAGTCAGCTGACAGAACACTATGTTGTTCTGTAGGGCTCCGGGACCAGCATCATCAAGACACCTGAACCTAGGACCCAACAGGTCCTTCCGTGAACCTCTCTGACCAGATACAATCTGCAGCCCCAATTGGGTCTCCAGGCAGGACTGGTTAGACTGGGGAGCACTTGAGAAGCACACTTCTCTTCCTTCACTTCTACCTCTTTTGAGTTAATTAGTAATAACAACAGCACTCGGGGTGAGGATTCCTTTAGCACTTAACACACGCAATTCTTCATCCTCAAAGCAATCCTCTAAGCCACTGTCCCCCTACTGGTTGTGGGCTCCGAAGCTCAAAGCAGTTCAGTAAGCACTCTGTCTACGGTGACCCGACCCACAGCAGCAGGAGCTCCCACCGAAGCGTGACACCAATACTGATGGCTCAGCATCACCACACTCTTCAACTTCGCACTTGCTAGGAAACTGCTAAGAGCTGTAACAGCAGATACTAAGCAGCAGATACTGTAACAGCAGATGTTAAGATACTGCATCTTAACATCCCAAGCCCACTTCCACTGGAAAATGAGACTTCCCAGCACCTGTCTCTAAGGTTTTCCTGAAAAGCTGCTTCTTTTACTCCTGCTGGGATTCTTGGGAAAAGTCTAAAGCCATATTCTGTAGGCCTCTCTGAAAAGCCTCCGCTCTGGGAATTTCAGACCTTGCACCATTAGATCCCGAGCTACTCCAGGATGGGGAATCACGATTTTTCTCTCTTCAGAGCCTCACGATCCTCCTGTGGGCCCCAGCTCAGCACCCGCAGGGCATCCCGAGGAAGGCCTGCTCTAGGAATTACTGGATGTGCCCCGGCCCCGTATCACCGGACAGTGAGCAGAGGCCCAGCTCTAGCTTGCTTAAGCCCCAACCCAAAGCCCAACTGCACTTTTCCTCTACTTCACTGCTGAGCTGTGCCTCTTCATTCTGCTCCTTTCTATCCTCATAGTACACAAGCCCTCGTCTCAAACCCCCATTTAGAAAGCTCGGCAGTACCTGGAAAAGGTAGACATCTCCAAAGGAGTTGCTGAGGCAGAACACGTTCTCCTTCTTGGGATGCTCTGGGACGGACTGCACTATGCTGTCTTCCGCAAACAGGGCACACCGAGGGGCGCTACTCTGGTCCGTGCAATTCTTCCCATACGTCTCGTAGAATAGCAGCGTGCATCCTAGGAGAGAGAAGCAAAAGAACATCTGTGCCACTGTCCTGAGGATCCAGGAAAGTATGGAGAAGCTAGGGGATACATCTAAAAGAGAAAAGAAAATGGAAAGAGACAACCACGTAATACAAAAGGAAACCGTGGCATCCAAAGTATGCCTTGTTGTACTAGCATAACTCAAGTGAAAACGACATGTTTTTGTAAACATGGTATCAGTGATAACAATACCAAGCACTTATTACTGATTACTCTGTGTCAGAAATTCTTCTAAGTTCTTCACTGGCTCATTTAGTCCCTACAGCAGCCCCAACAGGTAGGTGTGGTTATTAACCCCATTTTACAGATGAGAAACCTGGAAGATTATACCATCATGCAGGTCCCACAGCGGGACTGCCCCGGAACTGGCCCCAGAGCTCCTGTTCTTTTTTAAATTTATTTATTTTTGAGAGAAAGTGAGAGAGCAGGGGAAGAGCAGAGAGAGAGAAGGAGAGAGAGAATCCAAAGCACATGGCAGAGCCTGATGTGGGGCTCAGACTCGTGAACTGCAAGATCACGGCCTGAGCCAAAATCAAGAGTCGTGTGCTTAACCCACTGAGCCACCCAGGCGCCCTGAGCACTCGCTCTTAACCACACCACTGAGTTATTAGATCTGAATGCAGGAAGCCAACAGAAGCCCCATGTGCATTAACCAAGGGAGCTTCTACGCTTAAAAATGGGGTAACAAGAAACCAAGCTTACCTGGAGAACTTTGCCATTTATGAGAAAAGTACCCAGTTAATTCTCCAAATGCCACGTAAAATAACTTAATATTAGTGTATTCTTTTATGTCACAGTAAGAGGAAGTAATAGTACACATTTCACTAGTTTAGAGTAAGAGGGGAAAATGAAACTAAACATCCCTCAACTTTAAAACTTTACTCCAAAAATGCCTGCAAGTACACAGCTTTCCATTAAGAAGCCAGTGAAGTATTATAGGTAGAAGTTGTTAAGGATCTACTCTGATAATTAGATAGGAGTGCCTTATAATTATCAGACACAGTCTTCAAGCAAATTCTAACATGCTCACAAGTATGTTCACTTGTTCAAAAACCTTCATCCAAAAAAACACTTTCGAGCACTTCTCATGTGCCGAGCCCTGCCACCCAAATACGGCTGATGAGGTCACCATCCCTCTGCTTTGCAAAAACCTCTTCCACTGATACTAAAGAAGCACCAGCCTGCTCTCACCTACGCTGCGAACGAATGCGGTCCACGGCATGCCTGTCTTACTCTCTGAGTTAGGAGTCCTCATTCACACAAGTGTAAATGTTTTAAAACGCTATTTCATGCTAGCCAGCCTCACTTCTTCCTTCAAAACCCAATCTGAATCTGGACAAACAAGTTCAGATCATGGGATCCGGTGCAGCACAGAAGCCAAGAGAAAAAGATGCCGGCGGGTAGCTAGCTCTGCCCCCAGCAACAACATCACCAGGACACCACTTTCTCCCTCCGTGGTACTTAATGATCTCAAGAAGCATGAGCAATCTTTCTCCCTGCAAACAAAAGGCACCCACACTAAGGCTGAGAGAGGCTCTTGGAAGAAGGAAAACCATGAGCAGGTATCCAGCCAGAGCCGCTTCTGCAGGACTGAGCCAGTCTCCTTTTCCACCCACGGATGCAGTGAGAAACGATGCCCCCAAACGTTTCCATCAGGAAACGCCTGAGGGCCGCTGTGATGCCATGACCTGGGGACCCGAGGACCAGGGTCAAGGTGACAGATCCACGCCAGCTCTGCCCAGTCCAAATTCTTTCCGACAGGTTAACATTTACTTCCCAGTTTCCCTATCACTGTACTCCCAGCAGCCGTGGCTTGAATCATTACATCTAGAGGAAACGAACACGATTTGGGCAGGTGCCAAGCTGCCGCCAAGCCCCACACCCTATCGACAACAGACCGCAGCTCTACCGTGACAGTGTGAAACCAAAAGAGGACATGTCACCCTAGCCCGAGGCCGGGATGTAAAACAACAAGCACAAATTGTGTTGCCATCAAATTTAAAGAACAGCAAATCAGCCGTAAACCTATTACCTCAAAGTTCTCTTCATCTGTGTCTCGAACACTGGGGAGGTAAGTTGGATGGAAAGGGGCCCATCCGAGTCAGTGCCGTCTCCTGCCCCCGCCGCCCCCACACTGCATTTGGGCCATCAGCCCTGCCCTGTCCCCGCCAGGAGCCGGAGTTGGCCTGGAAGGCTGACAGCGGAAGTTCTTCTCACCACGGTAGGAGGAGGAGAAAGGACTGGAACAGCAGTGGGAGGACAAGAACGGGTGAGGTACTGCTAGAAACATTACCAGCGGACAAAAGAATTAGTCGCCTTCCCTCAAAGCCACCTTTTCTTTGACGCCCTCTCAACCCACACGCATCACATCATCCTCATCTGCCCTATCACATGGCAGAACCACCAGAAATCCCAAATTACTCCATGAACCCCTCTCCCGATGTCGTGCGTTCTGAGGGATCAACTCTTCAACCTTGCCAACTGCCCCACCCAGAAGTCCCCTGTGAGCCACGTGAAAAGCCACTCATTGGAGAAGACACAGAGAGAGCAGAATTACCTCTGTTAAAGATTTATTACATCCTCCAAGCCCTAGAAAATGTTTCTACCTTTAGCATACTAGATATTCAACACAGGTACACAACCAGTGTGCTCCTAGCTGCTCTCCCAAGAACACCGTTTCCAATTTATTTACACAAACACTTCGAAGATAATTTTAAAATTCTGCTTAAATGTGCATGTGTGTATACATACATACACACACGTGTGTGTGTGTGTGTGTGTGTGTGTGTTTTTAACAAGGATTAAACCAAATAGTTAAGTCTCAACATTATAACTTGGATTCTAAGCCAAGAAAGTTGAACTCAACCCATTGAATTCCCAGAGGAAAGAGGTGTAGAAAGCCACATGGAAAAGGTTATGCTGGGAAAAAAAACATCTTTATCGCATGCCTTTCCTTGGCTGCAAAGGAAAGGAAGGAATGTGTGCTTGATAACATTTACACTCACAAAGCTCCCTTTATCCGTGGGTCCTGAGGTGTTTTATGAGCAAGCTCGAGACAGCAGCGCGCAGGCAGGAGTGTCGATCCTGGAAATGTCGAACAACTCAGGACCACGCCTGCCGCGGAAGTCCCTGGGGTAGCCTCCACGATGGAAAACAAGAACCCAGACGGGAGCTCTTCCAACAGTGAGTGATACCTGCCTGAATCTCTCCCAGGAAACCTCCGACAATCTGGCTTTGCACAAGCGTCTGCAGGAGCAGGGAACTCGGGAAGATGGTGTCCCTTCCACTTGCTCATCACTCTGGTCACGGTTGTATTTCTTTCTTTCTTTTTTTTTTTTTTTTTTTTTTTTTTTTTTTCACTAAATCAGAATCTGCTTGCCTTCCATCTATTCGTGCCATCCCAACCTCTGGAGAACCAGAACAAATTCAGTGTCTCTTCTATAGGACTGCTGCTCTCCGCCACGCCAGTCCTTATTTTCTGCAAGCTCAATGATCCTGGATCCTTACACCATCCCCCATATAGCATGGCTCTAAATCCCTCTGGTGTTCACCGACGGCCTCATTTCTTACAGCAGGTTATGGACACACAAACACACACCGTCACCAGCCCCCCCCCCCACAGCCCCATGGGGTGTACCCTGGGCGATTTTCAGAGCCATTAAGACAGGCAGGGAATAACTTCCCAAAGCATCGATTTTATTTATTTTCTAATGTTTAAGTTTGAGACAGAAAGAGCCTGAGCAGGAGTTGGAGAGGGGCAGAGACGGGAAGACACAGAATCCGACGCAGGCTCCAGGCTCTGAGCTGTCAGCACAGAGCCCGATGCGGGGCTAGAACCCACAAACTGCCACATCACGACCTGAGCCAAAGTCAGATGCTTAACCAACTGAGCCACCCAGGTGCCTCCAAAACCATCAATTTTAACAAACAGGTTTTACATTGAAAAATAAACATAAGTAAATACAATAAATAAATACAATAACTAAAAAATAGATACATGTCACATTATGGAGTGGAGTGCAACTCTTTCAAACATCATGCAGGAAGGAGGCAGCTTCAGACTGTGATTCATAAACAATTTCATAGGCTCACTCCCCCAGAGGGGACATTTTCACTCCCCTCTCCAGTCAAAAATACCTCAGATGGACCCTATTCAAGAACCCTCATCTTGTTTGCTAACAGGTCTCCTGCACTATCTTGCCCCCAAGGACAGAAATGGCCAGGTCCCCCCAGGGCAGAGGAAGGAGAGGCTCATGTGGTTGTAGAACATGGGACATCTCTAGAGTGGGAGAGAGCCAAAGCATAAGAGACTCTTAAAAACTGAGAACTGAGGGTTGATGGGGGGTGGGAGGGAGGAGAGGGTGGGTGATGGGTATTGAGGAGGGCATCTTCTGGGATGAGCACTGGGTGTTGTATGGAAACCAATTTGACAATAAATTTCATATATTAAAAAAACAAAAAAAAGAACATGGGACATCTCTAATGATGAAGCCAAAGATCACATTTACTCTTTTAAACCACATTTACTTTTATCTTGACTTCATCACATTGGAAACCATTCAATGAACGGCCTCCAGACCAAACCCCCAAGTCTCCTTCACTTGTAATACCCTGGAGCCACATCTCCCTATCCTGTACTTGGGTGGTTACATGATTATGAACCCTCAGAGCATAACCTATCCCTTCGAACTGTATCTTGCTAGATTCATCCCCTTATCCCAACTTTCCAAATCTTGTTCATCATCCTGTGTAAGAACCTGCCTCCCCAGTACGCCCAAGCCAGCTAAGCTCTTGGCCTTCCTCAGCCACCACGTATCACAAGGATCTACATCCACAGCCGGAAAAGAGGACCGCAGTCTGTGCTGGGCGCTGGGTCGCGGATTTTACAAACCTTCCAGTTTGCTAAGGGAAGATGTCACTTAAGGACAAGATACCTTCCAAAGTGCATCCTACCCAGAGAGGCTTATGGGTAATTAGGAAATGGCACCAGCTCCCCAAGGCTGGGGTGGGGGCGTCTTATGATATTTACATGGTGAGTGAAGAAAGGTAGAAAGAGGCACCGTGGAGGGCTCCAGGCCTTTCACACGTATCCTGCAGACGGGATTCCTAGTCCCACTTTCTCCCAGGATAGGGACGGATGTCACCAGATAAGGATAAGATAGGGAAGGGTGTCGCCAGGCTTGGCTTTGAATGCCACACTCAGTTCCTCAGACAGAGTCACAAGACGGTTGTGCAGAAATGCCAGCGGCTGTGAGGCTGCTCCTCCTGTTCGCATCTGTGTAAATCATCTTTACATCTGTGTAAATCCACACTGTATCGACTTAGAGCCTCGCTCTTCCTCAGGACATTTAGATAGCTTCAAATCTATACGCCCATAATGAGCAAGGCCATTACAATTTTTAAGTGGCAATGCCTGCAAGAAATTTTCCTCATCTTAACAAATTCTTACTCCCATTTCCTTCACATTAAAAAGAAGACATTTGTTTGTGATAACAATTAGACTTTCTTAGTTTATAAAGGGTAGAGCACACAAATCAAATAATCCAGAGGAAATTCTTCATCATACAAGCTGAGGAGGATACCTCTCTGGAGTTCTGAACATGCGCAGTTCCAAAGATGGTTACTTATTTGCAATATTTTTACACCCAGAGGCAGGAAAGGTATTAAAGAATGGTACAGAAATACCTATAAAGTAATAAGCTATAACCATTAAATTCAATCATCATGTATCGGAATGAATAACATATGTGAGTATTACATAATCCATATCATCTAGGTTTGAGAAAGTTTTTGTAGCAAAGCATGCTGGGAATTCTGCATCAAATCCCTTCACATTGACGCAAACTAACCCTGGACTGAACGGCACTTCCTAGGAGAGAGGGCAGCTGGGCAAAATGATCCCAGCGGCCCTCGAGTCAACAATGCACTTACCTTTCAGCGTCACCCAGTATTGTTTCCACTTCCTCCGAGCCACCAGTTCAAGCTTCCTTTCCTTCTGCAAAGTGACCAGGGGCTTGAAGAACAGCCATCCTGCTTTCCGGACCACCCCTTGCTCCTTCTCAAAGAGCAGATCAAGTTGCTCCAAAGAGCTGAGTGACCCGCTGCTGGAGTCGGCGGTTTCCGTGGATGTTTCTGGGTTCTCTGTGTTGGTTCTGCTCATTTCCAACTCCCGCATGAAATTCTCATAAATGTTCTGTTGGAGGGGATCGCTGCCAATTGCATGAGTGGATTCGCTTCTCTGGGACAGGATCTGAGCTGAGCCCCCTGACCACAGCGAAGCAGACACCGGGAAGGGCCCCTGCACATCTGCATTCAGTCCATCTGAGCGGCTGTCAAAGTAGTCACTGCCTTCCTTGGACCTCGGCTCCTGCGAGCAATGCAGACGAACACCCATCAGAGGTTACATACATCCACAGTATCCCTTCCCAAACACCGCAAACGTGTCTTACTGTCGGTTGCTAATGCTGCTGCCTCCAAGCAACATTCTTTTAACAAAAATGCACCTTCAATCATCAAGTCACCAAACCAGAAGGAACTGTGGAAACAGTGTTGCCCAACTCAATCTACAGCCAGTAAAGTCAGTGCTTCAAGATACAAACAAAAAATCACTGACTATCCTAAATCTAATCTATGCTGAGCATCAAGAAGTTAACTAGCATATTTAAAACACATCAGCGAAGATTTCTAGGCTGACATTTCTTCTGTGAATCAGTGTCTTCCTGGAAAGAATTCATGCTCTTGGCAGTCTGCCTTCCTCCTGGGTCCCTTTAAAGCTAAGTAGAAAATCACTAGTTCCAGGGTCATAGGGTGGGGTAGGGAATAGGCATGCAGTGTTTTTAGGTGTTGTTACGCAAACTTCTCTTCCTCTGTCAGAAACACAGCCCCCAGCCTCTCACCGCCTCTACCCAAATCAAGACTGGAGGATCCCAGCACCTTATTTTCAACTTCAGGTAGTAAAAACCACACACCTGGAATTCCTGATCTACAAAGGGTATTTGCTACTAACTTGTTTTTCATAAATAGTATTTTTTAGTTAATTTGGGAATTTCTGTCTTGAAAAGACTATATTTCTTGAAAGGAATATATTCCTTACGCACATCCTTTTATTCGAACATCTATTTTGTTCTAGGCATTGGGGATACCAAAGACACGATTCTTAACTTTAATGTTTATGACAACATAAAATCAGACATAGGCAGCTGTAAGTAAAATTAATATTTATGTAGTAACAACTGCCCCCTATTAGACTAAGTGCACTAAACACTGAAGCAGCCATGCACAGAGCTGAAAACATGAATGTTTCCTCATTTAGATGAGAAGTTATTTAATAAAAAGAACTTTCATACAGGCCATTCACTGGTAAACATCAGTAACTACATTTTTCAGCAGAAAGTGACCTTAATCTAAGATGCTAACATTCCAAACTTAGAGCTTAGATTAAGGTAAATCTGCAGAGGGATGCTAACCACACCATCTAATCAGCTACTAGTGGGCTTGCAATCATGTTTCCTTATCCATTTCAATAAAAATGAAGGCAAACTCAATGAAGGACCATCGACAAAGGCCTTATCGTGAGTATTCCACTGTGTGGAGGCGTTTTCTTTTCAGAGATTCCATCCAGATATCAAGTAGCAAATACTTGCTATCTTTTGTAGGAAAATCAACCGAAGAGTGCTTCCAAAATACCCAGGGGCTAGAAACAACGGAGCCCCAAGCACAGCGATTACTAACAAAAATATTATTTTCCACTTGTGTTTACACTGTGTCCCACAGTCATATTTATTTATACACAGATGCTTATGTAACGACAAATAAGCCAGCTGCAGCAGTGAGTCACTTAGAAACTTTCAAAATAGTACTAAGATTTTTTTTTTAATTGTCACTTTGTTGCTCTTCAAAACACTCCTAAGAGGTGAAGAAATACTGCTCATTTTAGTTAGTATTAACATCATTTCAGCTATGAATATGACTCTGACTCACAGACCCCAAACACTGGGATACCTCTGATACCCAGCAAGAGCTATAATGGGATGTTTCAAAATAAGCCGAAGTCCGCCAGGGAAAGACACTCAGGTGCCAAACTTAAATGTGACCTATAAACATTCTTGACTGTGGTTTCTCACAAGAGAGTCTTCAAGTTGTAATGCTGACTTTTAAATGTTCCACCACAGCAAAGCATGACAAATTTTCCCCCATAAAAAATAGGAAAATATTGTATTTTAGCATTTATAACTGATTCTTAGACATAAACATGAACCTTTCCAGTTTCTGATAAATGTCCAAAGCTTTCTATCTAGAATCCCAATAGGCAGTGACTAATTTTCAGGCTGATAAGAAGGAAGGAATGAATGAATGTCCATCCCTAAAGGGGCTCAGCTAGATTTCCTGATCACTGGGCTATGGGTGTGAAACTAAGGAGCCACGTTACACATGTACACAAAGCAGTCTGATTTCCATCTCCCCACAATCAGATAATCCTAAACAATGGATAATGGAACTTCATGACCAGAGCACTGCAGCAAAGAGTGCAAAGCTACTCCAGAGATGTCAGTCACTCCTCGCTGCTAAGGGAAAACTCTTGTATCGTCATTCCTCAATCTTCTAGGAAAATGTGCCCAATTCACACCTTGCCCTTCTTCACAGGCCTTTGTTCTTCATCACATAGGGACCATTAGTTCTTTGTGACTATGCAAGCCCTCAAAGAGCAGTGAGCTCCAAAATCAGGAGGGCCCGAAAGCCAGCGTGTCTGCATCCTGAATCTTCTCCACTACAAACTCTGCAGTACTTGTCGATGCGCCCACCAAATATGCCTGGCCCTCCCCTAGGGCACGTGGCAAGGTGATCGTTCTCTTTCTCTTCCTTCCCATCTTTCTCTTCCTCCCTCAGAGTTAGGCATGGCCACGAGACTTGCTTTGGCCAATAAATGTGAACAGAAGTAAAAAGTGGAATCTTTAGGGGCGCCTGGGTGGCTCAGTCAGTTAGGCGTCAGACTTCAGCTCAGGTCATGATCTCACAGCTCGTGAGTTCGAGCCCCGTGTCAGGCTCTGTGGTGACAGTTCCAGAGCCTGAAGCCTGCTTCAAATTCTGTGTCTCCCTCTCTCTCTGCCTCTCCCCTGCTCGTACTCTCTCTCTCTCTCTCAAAAATAAACATTAAAAAAAAATTATTTTTTTAAGTGGGAGCTTTAAAAGCCAACACATGCTTTTCTTTCTCTTTCTGCTACCATGGCTTGTGGCGTTCCAGATGGAACTACTCTGCGGACCTGGGGTGCCAGAAAGGAACAATGCAGAACAGAGTGACAACACAGGAAAGAAACTTTGCTTGTGTTAAATCTCAGAGACGTGAGAGCATTCTGTTACCTCAGCATAACCTAGACCCAGCCTGACTGACAGAACTGAAAATTCACCCAGGACAGGAACAAGGACTCTCAGTACAGCTCCAGGAACACGAAGAGCTTATTGGCATCAAACACATACTTCTTTCCAGCATGTGTTCTCCTCCCTCCCCCCCTCCCTCCCCCCCCCCATTAGTACGATATTCTTTTTCAGTTGTATATGTTCTTTTACCAATTTGCCTTATTTTAGGGTCTAACTCACCAGACTGGTTGAAAGCCCTATAAAAAAGGGGGGGGGCTGCTCCTTTTATATCTCTTTTTGAAAAGTCAAAACAAGTATGTCTCTCCATCACGGTAAGGGTTTCTGGACCTTAGTCCTGCTGGCAGACACTTCGCTCGCATGTGAGCGAGAGAATATGCATTTGCTGGGTGCTGTGTTGTAACATACAGTCGGAAACTTTACTCCCATGCACAGACTACATTTTTAAGCATCTATACCTGATCTTTGCCATAAATTGTGAACAAAAAACAAAGGGGGGGGGAGGGGAAGGCCAATGGGAGTGGCCTACTTGCCAGAAACACTCATCTTGCTCACCTTCATAGATCAAAAGTGGGAACGCAAGCATAACAAAAGCTGCGTTCAAAGGACACTTTTCAAAACTCCAAAGTAGTTTATTTTAATATTCAGTAAGCCCAAAGTAATATTATTTTTAATATTTATTTAATATATTTAATACTCAGTAAGCCCAAAGTTACTAGTGGCTATCAACAATATCTTGGCCATGTGGCTACGTGGAAAAAGCTCACCTATGAGGCTTAGCAGAAATGGTTTCGGCCCTGGCTTCTCCAACAACTAGCCTAGTGTCTTCAGGGAGGACCTTCAAATTCCTTGAACCTTACTTTCTTCATTTTTAAAATGAGGGGGAAGTCCTTTCTAGCTTTCAAATTTGAATTTTTTGATTATATAACCATCATGTTCTTTTTTCTTTTTTTTCTAATGTTCACTTATTTTTATTTTGAGAGAGACAGAGAGAGAGACATAGTGCAAGTGGGGAGGAGCAGAGAGAGAGGGGGAGAGAGGGAAAGGGAGAAAAGGAGAAGGGGGAAGGGGGGAGGGGAGAGGGAGAGGGAGAGAGGGAGAGAATATCCCAAGTAGGCTCCATGCTGTCAGAGCAGATCCGGACACAAGAGCTCGATCTCAAGAACCATGACACCATGACCTGAGCCAAAATCAAGAGTCAGAGGCTCAACCAACAGAGCCACCCAGGTGCCCCATAACCAGTCTGTTCTTAACTCCACAGGCTTACAACCCATTCAGAGTTAAGCCTCTGGATGATACAGACTTGAAGGAGGGCATCGCCCACGGGTGCAATGGGCAGTGACGGTCTGACAGGGGCAGAACGTGGCCAACACGCAGGGGCTGCCGGTCTGCTACTGAGCTACCCTGAACCTGAATGAGGCTCAGTAGAGCCGTGTGTAAGCCAGACCACAAACGTAGACAGATGAGAAACACACCCTATGCAAACAAGAGATGTGGAATGACTGGCTCAAGGCCAGGATCAATCAGGGGTCACAATGAATGACGACTTAACAGAAGTCGGCAACAGAACACCTGAATCAAAAAGGCACAAAGGTTCTCAGTGTGGGATTACAGCCCCAGAGAAAGCAGAGGACTATTTCAAAACCCCATTAGGCTCAACTGCCATCAGCTATTTGGGAACCAGGAGCAGAGAGAAAAGGTCAAATCTCCACTCGGTGGCGAGGCTTAGCAGAAAGTGAGTAAGGAGTCAGCAAATGACTACATTTGGGGATATGAACAGTTCCGTAGCAGGAGGGTGATCTCTGGGTAAAGGGGGAGCCGAGGACAACAAGGGGTGGTGATATGCTTCACGCGTGAGAAGGGAGTAACTAGCAGGAAGTTTTATGGATCTGAACCCATCTACTCAGGGAAGTTCTATTATTTTTCACCCCTGAAGCTCTATAAAATTTTGCAATTAGACACTGATCCAAGATGGATGAAATGCAGTTTTACTAGAGACAAACTGCCCACTCAAATTCTCTTCAACAATGTGACTTATACTGGGCGAGTTTAAAAAAAAAGGGGGGGGGAGAACTTTCTCCCTTCTACAAGAAACAAACAAAACAGAAAAGACAAGAGCAAAAGAACTGAAAACCTAGCAGTTGCCACTAGAACCTAAATAGGCAACCTATTATACTTTCCTTCCTGGTGACTAAGCCACTTTGTTTCCCCATGACAACTTTATACATCATTATTACATGTCAGTATTATCATCACAATGCTTATTTTGTCAGGCATGATCATATTTTTGCTATTACACATTCTTGGGTACAAGAGATTTTCAAAACTGTTTGCTATCCCCATTAGAAAGTGGTGAGATTATACAAATAGCTCATCAACTATTTTTTTTTAATGTACCAACTGAAGTCTAGAAATTTTAATTTCCCCAAAGTAATGTCAAGTTCAGGAAGGCTACTCATCCCCAAATAACAACATTCTATCTCTCCTTTTTGTTTAGACTTCGAGAGTGAACTCTAGCAAGATTCGCAGATGACTAATTCACTGGGGAATTCTCTGCAAAGCTATAATTTGTTTTTTCATTTTTTTTTTTTTTAAAGACAGCAAGTGTGCACATGAGCAGGGGAGAGGGGTAAAGAGAGAATCTCAAGCGGGTTCCATGCTGAGGATAAGCCTGACACGGGGCTCAGTCCCACCACCCCCAGATCACGACCTGAGCGGAAATCAAGAGTCAGATGCTCAAATGACTGAGCCACCCAGGCGCCCCCCCCCCACCCCCACGCTGTAGTTTCTAAGGACAGTTTGGCCACATCTCGGGGTGACGCCCGTGGAGTTCACACCAGAGTCCCAGGAGGTAAGGTTGCACAGAATCAGAGCCTGAAGTTCTGGGTGAGGGGTAACAAGTGCCCTTCTGAAGCAAAAGAGAAACACCACCACCACCCACTGCTGCAAACAAGAGGAGCCCAGCCTGAGGCTAAACTCTGCGCTTTCCTGAGCCTCCAGCCAGCGCTCTGCGGGAGCTCCTGCAACAAACAACCCGTTTGACAGACAGCGGGCCTGCGGGAACCTTCCCTTCCGCGCCAGGGGTGGCTCACCTGCAGCTTCCGCTTCTTTCTGGAGAGGCTTCCGGTCCAGTCGCTGATGCGGCGCATGCGGGCTTTGAGCGTGTCCTTCTTGGAGGCGTCCTCCGCCGCGGCCTTGGACTTGCGGCAGGGGAGGGTGAAGGACGCGTACGGCCCGGGGTCCCTGCGCTCCACCCGGGACGGCACGTCCATGTCCGAGGCGAAGGACACGCGGTGGCTGAGGCCGGCGCGCGCGCCCACGAACTCGCCGGAGAGCCGGAGGCCCGCGGCCGCGGGGCTGGCGTCCGGGGAGAGGTCGCGCAGCGAGGACAGGGAAGAGCTCTGGTTGAAGGGCTTCGGGGCCCCGGGCGGGAGGTCGGTGCCCAGGCGGGGGGCGGGCGTGCCGGGCGCCGGCAGGGGGCCCTCGGCCTCGCTGGCCTCGCTGGCCTCGCCCACGGGGCCCCAGGGGGAGTCGTACCAGGACGACTCGGAGCTCAGGGAGCTGCCCTTGCTGGAGCGCGGCCGCGAGTCCGGGGGCGAGTCGGGCCCGGGGCCCGGGCTGGGCGAGTAGCGCAGCAGCCGCACGGGGCCGCCCGCGTTCCCCGGGGCCCCCTCGGCCTCCTGGCCGCCGCCGTTGTGGAACTCGACCCGCAGGCAGCCATCCAGCTTCCCCAGCGTCTTGATGAGCACCCTGGGGCTCTTGCGGTCCTCGCCCGGCGGAGGCGGCGGCGGCGGCGGCGGCGTGGCCGCCACGCTCTCGTTGCCCCCGTAGCAGCTGAGAAGGTGCCCATTGCAGTCCCTCGAGGCCACGCGCTCCTCCGCCCGCTGGTGCGCCACGTAGTGGAAGCCGTTCTCCGGGGAGAGGAAGTCGTTGCCCGAGGCGCTGGTCCGGTGCTTGGCGTACGCGCCGCCTTTGGGGGCCTTGCACGTGGCTCCACCGGCCCTCGAGCCATAAGGCTGATTACTCTTGCAGTGAGACAGGCAGCTCCGGGCCAGGGACCGGGACTTGTAGCCCGCGCCGCCGCTGCCGGGCCCCCACCCGTGCAGTGACTTGTCGTCTTTCGCGTGAAGGCCGCGTATTTTCAGCGAGCAAGGCTTCTGCTTAGCACCAGTGAGAGCGTTGCCGTGATTCTTGGATCCTTGAAGGGTGTACTGACTCTCCGAGTTCCCCATGTTAACCTAAATGAAGAAGAGCGGCATCAGTGAGAAACAGGGCCATTATGACAGAATTTTCTTTAAAAAAAAAAAAAAAAAAAGCTCCACACGTTACAGAGTGACTAAGCGACGTTTCTGCTGTGTCTCCTACAACTCAGAAAAGCAGGGACACAAGTTGCTTACCGAACTGGTCTTCTACATGCCATGCAGGTTATCAGCCAAGTGGATAATACTGCATGCCCACGTGCTAGTTAACTTTAAAACACGTAATTTGTCGTATGATGTTAATTCGGAAGCTGAACGGGCACAAAGATCAGCTTAAGGCGGAGACCCCCCTTGAGGCTCAGTGTTGGGAGGTTCTGAATAAAGGATTCTTGAAGGGGAAAATGAGGGAAAAGCACCTGTCACTCCAGTACACTGATTTGTCAGTGATTAGAGAGATTTTCATTCCATACAAAGTACTAGGAGAGCTAACGCCAGTTAGCTAGTATAAGAGATTATTGTTCAAAACCGCCAAGTTTGTAAGAACAGGAGTCCAGGTACCACACTCTGTTGGAGCTTGGGTCTATCACACAGAGTAGGAACACGACAAAAGGAGTCCCCAAAGAGGAGGCTGAGATGAAGAATGGGGGCGGCAGGGGGAGGGGGGAGAATAAAAGCTCTCATTTGGGGCAGAAAGACATTTTCATAAAGCTAATCTCTAGTGCTTCTCAAGTCTTTACGGGTCCTCACTTTAGAACATGATGAGAAAAAATAGTTTGAAGCTGACTTATCAGAAACCGTGCGACTCTTTTTAAAGCCCCACTTTTCTCAATGAGTCTGTTAAGCCAAACAGGCGAGTTGAAATCAGATCTCAATCTTCCCCCTTGGCGTTTCATTCTATCTAGTAGATCACTATTTGAGGCAAGCTGGGGGTCATGTTCTCAGGTCCCTTTCAAAATGAATTTAGTAGGTTTTTAATTGTAATGTTTTTCCGCCTAAGAATGTACAGCCACAAAACAAAAGTCAAATGCATTGACTTTTCTTTGGTGGGAGCTAAGCATACACATATCAAAACAAAAATGACCAGATCAAACAACTGAAGTCACTCATTACCTTAATCACAGTCTTGCAACTTGAGGTGAACCACAACTCATCTGAGCCGGCTGTACCTGAAGTCTAGTCTGTGCTCTGAGGGAGATTAATAGTCAGAAGGCTTCATGGGGTCCTGGGAACAAGGCAGCATGGTTAACAAGTATGGGAAGGGAGTCCATGAAATGATCCTGAAAAACAGAAAATACAAGGGAACCGTTGAGCATTTTACACCAAGCTTCCAAAAAGGTAAAAACAAAGGTTTCATATAAATTCTACCAAGAAACAACCAGTGTCCAGAATCACTGTCAAAATAACAGATGAAATGTCTATAAACCGCTTGATTCATCAGAGGTGCTGGAAGATGTAAAAGAAGCTAGAACTGCCCATCCACTCTTGTAAAGGCCATTAATTCAACACACAGTCTGCAGTCCAATGTGCGCCTTTGTTTCAGGGGAGGGCAGGTGAAGGCTCTAGCATGAGTCACGGCTCATCTGTCACCACCGTCAGGAAAACAACTTGCAGCTTCTGCACACGGACAGGACTGCAGAAGCATCATCCTGATATGAAAACAGTTCATTGTTCTCGATTTGACTCAGCAGTGAAAACAAAACCCACAACGCGGAATCACAGTGAAATAGTCCTTGGCCGCAACAACTTGTGTTACGGAGGTTGACCCCACGAAGGAGATTCAGAGTTGTTCTCCAGCATATGTTTGGGCTTCTCCGCACAAGAAGTAGGGGCAGGAGGCCCAACTTGGAGGGAAGGGGCAGGCTGGATGAGCTGCCATCTGGCAGTGCTCGCTCCCGGGACACAAAGCCTGAGTTTTCTCTGCAGACCTAGACAGCAGAGCAGTGACGGTTTAATGGTGACTTCTTTCCCTTTCAAAAATGGAAATTATTTGTAATTGTGTTACGATACACATAGCAGAAAACTTACCGTCTTAACCACCATAAAGAGTACAGTTAGTGATGCCAAGTACATTCACACTGTTACACATACAATCTCCAGAACTCTTCATGTCCTGAAACTAAAGCTCTGTGCCCATTAAGCAACAATTCCCCACCTCCCTCTCCCGAGCCCCGGCACCTACCATTCTATTTCCTGTCTCCATGAATTTGATACCCTAGGTATCTCACGCAGGTACACTCACACAGCATCTGTCTTTTTGTGACGGGCTTATTTCACTTAGCACAATGACTTTAGGGTTCATCCGTGTTACAGCGTGTGTCAGAATTTCCTCCCTTTTTCAGGCCAAGTAATACTCTCTCATACGTATGGGCCACATTTCGTTTGTCTCCTTATCCGTCAGTGGACACATCGATTGCTTTCCACCTGGTGGCCACTGTGAGCCATGCAGCTATAAACGTGGGGGGACAAACATCTCTCTCAGACCCTGCTGTCCCACAGGTGAAGCTGCTGGTTCATAAGGTAATTCTATGTTTTATTTTTTGAGGAACCACCATCCCATTTTCCACAGTGGCTCCACCATTTTACATCCCCACCAACTGCGTACAGGATTCCCATTTCTCTACGCTTTGACCAGCACTGGTTATTTCTCTGGCGTTTTGATAGTGGCCATCGACAGGTACAAGATGAGACCATATCTGGTTTCACTGTGCCTTGTCTCCGATGGTTAGTGATGCTGACCATCCTTTTATTGGCACACAGCTGGTGTAACCCCTTCGGAGAGTTCAGTAGTGACTTTTAAAATTAGTGAAGCACTGGCCCTGGCCCCAAGTTTCTCCAGTAAGACCAGAGACCCAAGTCTTCCTGAGGCCATACACACACATAGATTTTAAAATTGGGGGACAGGGGGATGCCAAAAAGATTTTTCACTTTGGGGCTGGCAGGAGGATCCAAGAGCTCGTTTCAGGCCACCGGCTCAGTAATGTGGCCCCAAATGGCACCCGCTATGCTACCGACCACTTATCTTTTTAGTGGGCGGCTCTCACAAATATCTGAAAGAGGGAATAGCGCACTGGTTGGGATGCCACTGAAACATGGCCCCCGTGACCGCTGTGAGTCTGGAGCTAGATCACAAGAACCCCACCTTTTAAAAGCTCACAATAGGAGTTGTATTTCTTCAGCTCCGTCTTTTTTAAACGTAGGGAACTACAAGTGGCCAGCGTTGCTCCTGGCTGTCACCACTGGGACCTCTCCCACGAGCTGACTGCAGGGAGACTCTGTGCTTGTTTATTTCCCTCAAGACCAAGGCCCGGGGATGACCCCAAAGGTGAAAGGCTCCAGGGTCCCTCACCCACAGCCGGCCCAGCTTTGTCAGGCCCTTCTGATCTGAAGGTCACATGCCTGAAGACAGGCGCACACAGCCCTGGTGTCAAGCTCTCCAACATAATTGACACAAAACTGCCATTGAGAGGCTCCCTCTGTCAGCTGCTCAAGGCACACAAAGGCCAGGCTTCAAAGTCGCAGAATGGCCCCGGGATGGAAGCTTAGTCCCCAGCAACAGGTTACAACCTACATTCATCTTCCTGCTTTTGAAATTAAGCAGTTTCATTCTTATATCATATTATATTTGAAACACAGAGCCCTGGACCCTGTCCTTTACAAAAACGCTGTCCACCCAAGGCCTGCAACTTTGGGGCCCATACAGCATTCAAGAAGCGTTTGTTGAACTAAGTGAAAGCAACCTCACATACCAGAAGGCTGACTTGAGCACAAAGAGCAGGAATCATTCCCGACTGGGTCTGACCACAGGACTCACACAGACGCCCACGAGGAAACGTTGCGGTAATTAACACGGCACTGCCCAGAAAAAAGCAGAAGAGGGAGCAAAGAGGTGGAGAACAGTGTGCATTGTTACGTATGGTAACGCCTACCAGCTGTTCAACATCTTCAGCCAATCCTGGCAAAAGAAAACCAGCCTCAAACTGGAACGAGAAGAATTATGCAGTATTTATGAGGAATTTATTGACAGGAAGGGTAATCTCTGAGGGAAACGATTACCCCTGAGGAGTTTGGCAAATTGAACAGACACTTACTGGGCATGCTTCAGCTGTGGCTTTTGTCTGGAAAAAGGAGAATAAATAGGTCAAGCGTTCAACACCCCTGACTCCTTGACTGAGGGAATTCTATGGTATTCAAGTTAAATACTTTTTTGTTGTCGTTGATAGAAAGGGGGCTGAAAATACTCAAACAACAAATTTCCTGTGAACTTTTTTTTTAAAAAAGAGACTAGTTCAAAGCTCCCAATATCTTTAAACAGAAAAAAATACATAGTCGGTATACTAATCTGCAATATGTATTAGAAATACTAACACGGAGTAACATGTATTAGGTATGCTAACCTACGATTTATGTCATTAGGTATGCTAATGTGCATTGGGGCCCGCAGCTGACTGATGGAGAACTTAAGGGAAGTCATTTAGCAAATATTGTGTGCTGTATAAACAAGTTTTTAATAATTCTTTATTTATTGCAAAATAAAATACTGCAATTCTTTTAAGAAATGGACAATCTCATGAACCTAAAAAACAACCACCTTGTCTTTTGCTCTCTGCATTCCCCAACCATATAAACCTGCTATGTTGCTTGTTGCTTTTTAAAAGCTGAAATGACAAATAAGAATGGATATTTTTGGTTCAACTTGTGATCAATTACCACCCCAGAAATGCCCAGCAATGTGAAGAAATTCACAAATACATCACTACAATACCAACAGCCACGGTGCCCTACCGAATTCCACAGCAAAACATCTTTCGGGGGAAATTCAAGATTTACCTTTTCTTTATTTGCCTTGAGCTTGGGCTTGAACTGATGTGTCAGATTCCCAAAGTCTCCATTTCCACGTAGTGTAGAGTTTACAGCAGAGGAAAGACTGCTTTGTCTCTGGCCTGAGCCAGCTGCTCAGAAGGAGCAACTAAAGAGGGTAAGAGCCAACCCCCCGGGGGCCGGATGGTTCTGTGGGGAGGACCGGGGCTGAATGGGGACAGCAAGCCGAACAGAGGCGTGGGGACCCTGCACAAAAGCAGATTTATGGCTGGGCGAGGCAGTGAGGGAAGCTGACGTTCTACCACCATGAGACACCAACAAGGCTTCTCACATAATTCCAGAGAGATTTTCATACTGGAATAGGAGCCTCATCCTTGTCCAAGGGCAACATTCCAGATGGTGATAAGAACTAGGAAAAAAGATAAGAATAGGACTAACCATCATTAACCATAACCATATCTACTTGGTTTCCTTCATTGGGGGGAAGGGGGAGAGGAATTCAATCATTAAAAAGACAAACCTCAGCATCCGACTCTGGTTTGTGTCAGAGAACCTGGGTTTAAGGCCTGTTTCCGTCTCTTAAATAGCACAAGTCTTTGGGCAAATTACTTATACTTTGCGTCTCATTTTCTCCACTTACAACTTGAGGATAAAAATATCTGACCTACCTACCTCACGGAGAACTGGGTGTGGAAATGTATGTGAAACCACCTAAAAAACTGAGAAATACAATACAAATATATAGCCCTATTATTAATTGTGGGTTAGAAGTCTAAATTTGTGTACTATGACATCAGATCTTATGACAGTCTGTTGTTTCAGACAGTTTTAATTATGTTAATTATTACATATATATGTAATATATGTCATATATATATATAAATTTGGAATCTTCCAAATTCTGTTAGCACTTTCCTGATTTGTATCAATTCCCCAAATTATAACAGCATATAAAACTACCTAATTTGTCAGAGGTCTGTCAAATGTCAACAGAAACAATGACAGCCATATACTTATGTTATTGGACAGTCATGATAGAAAATTGTGCTCAATGAACAACTAGTATTACCTGAGAGCAGTCACTCTCAACACCCCGTGAATTTTGGCACTGAGGGGACATGTGATAATATCTGGAGATGTTTCCAATTAAACCAACTAGAGTCCTAGCACCTGGTAAGTAAAATTCAGGGATCCTGCTAAACTTCTACAATCCACAGGATGATCCCCACGACAAATAATTACCTGTCCCGATACGTATGTCAGGTTGAGGCTGAGAACCTGTGCCCTCAAGGTTTACTGCCTGTCTTACTAAAGCTACTAAAATACAAGACGATACCTAAAAATCTGAAACATGCATTCATCTCTCTAGGATCCAAACTTACTAAATAAACGCTGTAGATAATTGCCCCAAAACCTGCTTCTCTCATTCCGCATCAGCGAACTACACTCAGAACTTGAGAACTGAAGGCCATGACTCAAAGGAGCTCATTGCTAACCACAAGACTTGAACCCAATTTGTAAAGGAGGCAGGCAAAAGGAACATCTGGTCTCCCTGGGAATGGTGCTCTGGAAGAGTAATCCTTACAAATAAAGTGGGCAGAAAGCAAGCTGCTGCTAAGGTCTCAAAAGCTGATCATCCATTGTGGAGCCCCATGGGTTCTATTTCAATTCGGCAGGACCCCTTCCAACCGCGTATTAACAGATGAATGGATAAACCAGTGTGCACCTCCGAGGATGAGCATGGCTGGTACAGGGGTGGGGGTGTGGATAATCAATTTCCACGGAAACAACAGCCTGGCCTTTGCACAGTTCATCACCTAAGGAAGCCAATTTATCACAAGGAGGGTCTAGGCACTCACACCTGTTTTGTAACAAGTTCTAGTATCTGCAGCATTGCTTTAGAAATGTCTGTTCAACTATGAGTCATGACATTCATTTAATGACTCAATTACCAGTATTTTTAAAAGAACAGAATAGAAACAGAGTGGAGATGATAAAATAGGACAGAAAATGGAAGAGTGCATCCCAGTAAGGGTTAAAACTGTCTTATGAAACTAAATTCCCATGTGTCTCCACGTGTCTGCCTGTATACTGAGTTGTGAAGTACAATCATAGCTTCTTCGTGACCAAAAAAAAAAAAAAAAAACCAGTGTTGAAAACAATGACTTATAAAACCACAGCTTCCATCAGAATGGCACATCCCATTTTAACGAGACCCAAGGACAAACCAAGTCGAGAGAGTCTCAAAACACTTGCTCAATCACTACCCAGGCAAACACCTGAGCTAAAGACAGGAAGACGGAGATGAGGAATAGCCTCTGTCAGCAATTCTGGGCCCCACAAGTTGCGCACGTGGTCCTCACCTACTTCCTTCTACAACTTAAGAGAAACTTCCACTGCATGTGCTAAGTCTTCCTAGGAAGGTTAAAAATTACTACCCCCCCCCAAAAAAAGTTAACTGAAGACCTGAGTCTTGAAGAATGAGTGGGATTCTGTTAGATGAAGACAGAAAAGAAGGGCCTTCCAAGGAGAAGAAAACCACATGTTTCTAAGACACGGCCACTCTGTGGCCACAAGCTGAGTCCCTAAGCTACCGAATAAGGAAGTGAACTAAGTGGAGAAAGACCCCAGCTTGTACGGGGAAAGGTGACAAGGCAGCAGGGCCTGATCACAGGTGTCAGGGACAAAGTTCAGAGAGATGGGAGCTGGGAGCGGAGGGGAGGCTGGGGAGATGTTGACTGTCGTTAGCCCATCACCCCTCCCCATCCCCCAACTGTCCCAGAAGCACCGCAGTGTGAGCCATCTCCTAGGGACACTTGGGGAAACTGTCTGGAGAAGGAGCCCACAGGTCACACCCCAAAGACAGCATGGGGACAGCACTGGCACAGGAGGTAAATGTTCTTAGTGTTGGCAGAAACTCGGGAGCTAAAAGTGACAAAGAGTTCTACTCATGGCTCATCAGGAGTTTGGAGACCCCTCCTGCAGATCCCACCCCCTCCTGGGCACTATGAGGGAGACAAAAGAGACATATGGTCTGATCCCGTCCCCAAAAGGGTTTATCAGCTTGTGCGGGGAGGGGCTAATTACCAATGTGAACCATGTGTAGAATCAATAAGCGAGTGTATGACAACTTTAACAGCATGGAGTTTATGGGGGGTGGGGGGGAACCAACATTCCCACAAATATTACTGGTATGTTGTTGGAATGTCGGGGAGTTGAGAGGCCCAGCTCCATCTGAGCCATCACAGAAACTGAAAATATTTCGGGGGGGGGGGGGGGCGGTGGCAGGGGGAAGGGGAATTAATCACCTCTTCAAGCAAAATTACAGAATAGTTTAGAATAATCCCGGTGAATATAAAGTTGTTTTATTTTTCTTTTAGAAATTATCAAACTGCCTTTCATATACTTTTATCCATGTTCTTTCTAGTGTGTGTGTGTGTGTGTGTGTGTGTGTGTGTGTGTGTGTTTAATATATCAAATGTTCAGTCCCAACCTTCTTTTTCTCCAAAGTCTGCTTCAAATCTCATCCAAAGTTTGGCCAACATCCTTGTCCCTACAGACCGTGAGCAGTGCGTTTGTTGACTGCCAAAGATTCACCGGGTTCAAAATGTGCTAGCCTGACTTTTAAGTAACCTCTCACCTTCAACTTTGATGAACATGAACCCTTCCACAAAAAAGGGGAGTTCAGGCATGGGTCAGTACTTCCCAAGCTTCGTACTCAAACAGAAGACCTTGTACAGGAACCCGGGCTGTAACCACATGGCTTCTCACTGACTCGGAGACCTGCACGGACGGCATGTGCCTCAGTAAATCAGAAGCAGGCATCATGCTCCTGAACCTCAATCACATTCTGTGACCAAAATATACCATGGTAATTGTACTGAGTGATTCTTGGCAAAACATTTCTTCATTATACACTGTTCCGTTTAAGTTACAAAACGAACAGGCTTCAGCCACACATTTTTTCCCTCATTTAAGTAGGTGTTTTCCTCGCCCTCATAAATGTGTAACTCCTACTTCAGCTCAGCTTGCTGCCTGATTTGAGAGCCCATTTCTCTAAGGCTTGAGGCTACAATAGAAGTTGTTCTGGGGCCCGCAATTAACCAATTATTGCTGAACTTTTCCTTAAATTCTATGATAATTCACAACAAACCTAGTAAGATTTTAGCTGGCAAATTTACGGAAACCTTCAGGAAAAAAATATGAATAGCGTTAGTAGGTATAAATTTTATAATTTATACGAATTTACAATTTTTTTTGTTATCTAAAGTAGATGGGCACACAGAGGGAGAGGGAGGGCCTAATGTGCCCTGAGCCGCTGTGTGCCAAGGCTGACTGGGGCACAAGAACCCCCAGAGCTTGCAGGATCATCCCTGTCTTACAGCTTCCAGGGATTAAACAATTTCACCAAGATCACTAAGGGGCCAAAGGCAGGAGTCCAACCTGGATTTTTTTTTCACCTTTTTTTTTTTTAGCATTACATCAAAATTATTTTAAATGTCTCTTTTCAATCTGAAATTATCCTTTTTTTTTTTTAAGTACAACTTCACGTTCAGACTTTTCTTCTAGAAAAATAGCTGTGATCCATGTACCTTTCATAAAGAAAGCACTGAAAAAGTCTTTCTCTGGAGGTATCCTTTTTCCAGGCAGGAAAGGCTTGCACAGTTGGGAATGAAGACAGGAGAAGGAAATGAAAAACTCAACTTTTAAGTTAACTAAGGAGCTGTAAGGTTAGAATGTAATCATTCTATTCCACTTCACAAAGAACATCACACAAAGGAAAACTCTGTTTTCTTGGTGGCGTAAACGTCATCATCATTAGCCTAAATATCCACTGGAATTTAGAATATACGTCCCCAAGGCTGTGGGGATGGGACATATTGACCAAGACCAGGAGGTGGGGGGTGGAGGGAAGGGCAATCCAGAAACAGAACAACCAAATAGCATCTTCCTGAAGCTGCAACTTCATCTAACGCTAAGTAATTTAATAATTGCTTTAATAAAGACATAGATCATGAAGTAAAATATAAAATTTACATTTCTAAGGTAAAATACAGGAGTCCAACAGTATTTAGCATTTGCATTAAGTAGCTGTAGCTACTACATCCGGCATCCTAGGGAAGATACACTTTCACTGATTAACCCAGTACGTGTTTACTGAGTAAATATTCTGTTGGACACGGTTACAGGCCTTGAGGATACAACAATGGAACCCCGCCCCCCCCAAAAAATTCCTGCTTTCACGGAGCTTTAATTATAGGGGGGGAGGGATGAACAACAAACAAGGAAAGCAAATTGTTATAAGGTGACAAGTATTTTAGCCAAAAAAAAAAAAAAAAAAAAGAATAAGGGCGTGGTAGGCTGTGTGGGGGAGGGGTGCTGTAATTTTAGAAAGGGGAGAAGAGGAAGGCCTCACCGAGTGGTGACATTTACCCAGACTAGCAGAAGACAGACGACATGGCTTCTGGGAAAAAGGCACTCGAGGCAGAGGAGAGAAAGTGCAAATGCCCCGAGAGGTGGAACAGGCAGGCCAGTGTGGCTGGTACAGAAGGGGTCAAAGAAGGGACAAGGAGCCAGACTGCAGCCCAAAGGGACATTTTAAGGCCACTGGCTTTCGTGTTGAGACTGAAAGTCATGATTAGAGGGTGGTGACTCCAGAAGGCTCATCATGGGCCACATTTCAAGAGGACCACTGTGGCTGCCCTGTGTTGGGCTGTCTGCAGCCAAGTGGAGGCTGGGGGTGGGGGGCGATCAGGCTGCTAGAGGGATCTGGGGGACAGAGGACACGCGCTGGACTTGGGGGGAGTGATGAGGAATGGCCTGAGTCTGGATACAGTTGGAAGAAGGGCCGAGAGGATTCCCACATGGATGGGCATGAGGGGCAACAGGTCAAGAAGGCCGCGGTGACTTTCATTCTGGAAGAATGGAGAAGGCACAGTAGAAGAGGTTTAGGAGAAGACAAAATACTGCGTTTGAGATGTCTGTTGGACGTTAAAGTGGCAATGTCGAGTTGACAGCTGCGGGGAGAAGCCGGCATTCAGGGGAAAGGTGGGCTTGAGGTACAAGTGTGCTACTCATCCTTATGAAGATGGTATTTAAAACATAAAATGGATGAGCTCTCCGAGGAAGTAAACAAAAGGAAGAGAAGAGGCCCTGGGCACTCCCAAATGAGGAGGTCAAGCAAATAAGGAGAAGCACACAAAAGAAACAGAAGGAGTAGCCAGTGAATCACATTAAGAGGAAACCAAGAAAACATGTTGCCCTTCAAGCCAATCAAAAAAATGTATTTCGGGGGCACCTGGGTGGCTCAGTTGGTTCAGCGTCTCACTCCGGGTCAGGTCATGATCTCCCAGTTCCCAAGTACAAGCCCTGCACTGGGCTCTGTGCTGACAGCATGCAGCCTGCTTGGATCCTCTGCCCCCCTCTCCCTCTCCCCCCCCACCTCCCTCCCCCCGCTCAAAAATAAACACTTAAAAAAAAGTCTATTTCAGGGAGGAGACTGTGAAGTTGCCGAAGGTTTCCGACAGCCCAAATAACGAGGATCGATAGATAAAAGAGCACTGAACTTAGCAACATGGAAGTTTATCCATGAACTTGACCAGAGCGGAGCGGAGCAGGGGTGGCGATAGCCGGGTTGGAGTGAGTTTGAGGATGAGGTCAATGACACTGAAGATGGCAAACAGCAACCGCTTGCTCTGGTTTGACTATAAAGGGCAACAGAGGAACAAACAGTAGCTAGAAGGATAGAGGAATCCCCAAACGAGTGGTGGTCCCTGGGGTGTGTCCATCTGTCTGTCTGTCTTCAGGAGAAATTGCAGCATTGAATGGGAACCGTGCTGTGTGACAGAGAGAGGGGCAAATGCTCAAATGTTGTCCTTAAGTAGCCAAAGCAGAACTCTCATGCACAAGAGGAGGACTTGGCCCAAGAGCAACCACCCTGGACTATTAGAGAAACTGGAGAAAAACCCTTCGAGAACAATATATGGTTATACAGCAGGGCATTAACTCCAGCGCAGAACTCTTTGGGAGACTACTTATCACTGTGTCTTCTTATAATTTCCACTTTTCCCCTGTAAGTCATGTTGTGTGTGTGTGGCGGAGGTGGGGGGGAATAAAGGTAAGTGAAGGTCTCTGCTAGGTACCACTTATTTCTAGGGTGTTCTGTTGTGGTTTTGTATGTACCTTGTCTGGCTGTTTTTGATTCATCTGTGATCATCCTATCAATTTTCAATGGAATACATATGCGTGTTACACATACCTATACATGTGTGAGCGCACGTGTATCCCGTGACTTTACGTACACTTTTCGTGAAGCTCTCTACTCCTTATTAACCTTTACAACCATGCGTTTTCCTGGTTTATGATTGTCTGTGTATAATGCTTCCTTTCACTGGTCACTCCGCCTTCCAGGAATGGCTACAGACGACCTGAAAATACTTTCATTCTCTCCACCCAGAATTCCTTTTCATTGGCTTTCATCATACGAACTTTCAGCTTTTGTCGTTCCCAACCCACAGACTCTGCAACTCTTGAGCCCGTCCGCACATCTCCATTTTAGAAGCCCTGCCCTAACAATTCTGCCACCATAGAGATGTGTCGTGGTCAAGTACAAAAACAGGATAAGGATTATTTTCACTTTCCAGTGTTGTCCTAAAGATAGCCAGGATTTTTAAACCTTTATTTAAGTCTTAGGAACGCCCTGGACCAACTTCTTCCTGGCGTTATCTGTAGCACCTACCACATCCCTTTCCTACAGTGAAATGATAACTCAGTCTATCACTGTATAAGTGTTTATTTTTCCAAAAGCGCCTTGCATTACCTTGGCACTTAAGTAAAACCCATCTGGTGTTTTTCTGTTCCCTTCCATGCCTCCCTCTCGTAAGTTACAGAACTAACAAATCCTAGACAGTCTTCTATCGGGATAGGATGGCGGGGGGCAGGGTGGGGGGAACTGCTTCACCTAAGGCTAAACCAGGAAGATTGCCAGATGAAGTCTTATCAGAGCTGTGTTGTCAGCAGACGTTAGGGCAGCACACGTACACCTAAAATTCTCTCTGGTAATAAGTCAGTGCGAATGATGGCCACCAAATGAGTATACGACTTTGAATTTCACCAAGATACAAGAAAGACAAGTCTTTGGTCTCCGACTAGAGCTTTGACAATTAGGTAAGCAAATGAAAGAAAGGATGGAAGGAGGGAGGGTAACAGATGCGTGTAAGAGGTGTGTGTGTAAGCAAATATACATACACCTACAAGCATATGTATACACATATACGCCTCTATCATTTACAAAGCTAGGACGGCATATACCAAATTATTTCCAATGAAAGAAACAGGTGGTATAAGGAAGGGACCAACAGGACACGTGGCATCGCATCCCGGCTCAGCAATTAACCATCGCAGTGACTTTGGACAAGCCACGTCAGTTCCGTGGTTTCCCAGCTTTCCCATTTGAAAATCCTCTAAGGTCCCTTCTCAACCTGACAACACTCTGAGCTATAAATAGCTGACAGTAGTATACGATATATTCCTGGGATACTGACATTACAGCTCTTACCATCTGTAAGCCTGTTTTAGGTAGGGCTGAGTAATAAAGACCCTCACCCTGCCATTATCAGAATTCAAACGATCACAAACGCGATGTTTAGCACGTGTGTGCGTCAACAGTCTGAAAGTCAGGATTGTTCCATTACTCCTACATTTCCCTGCTTTAAAATTTTGTTGCTATTACTTTTCAAATCCACACCTTTTTTTTTTTTTTTTTTTTTGATCCCTCCTAATAAAGCCATCTTTATCTTGGCCCTTACCTTAAGGTACGACACTTAATGTCAAATAAAAAACGCAGGCTAACGCTTCAGTTTTTTTCTTTTAATGTCCAAAAAGATCTTTTTCTGAATGAGCCATGAACACCATTGTTTTTAAGTCTCACAGCAGAGTTGAGGGGTCTCACTCACCCAGTTTATCATCTCCACACAAACGAATCTTTCAAAGCGGGCCAAACCCAGAGGTGCACACAGGCATGGAAAAGCGTCCCGCCCGAGATGATGGAAGGAGCCCATGCTTCTGCTTCTCAGCCTTCCCTCCCGCCGTTCCTCCCACATCCTTCTGACATCTGTGGTAAGGAGTGGCTACAGCGACCCTGCACTGACTTTAAATCTCTGAAAGAGGGAATGTGTCTCTTCGCAAACACAATTAGAGACCACCAAGACAGAAATATCTACTTTACTTAGGGGTTAAAGGAGGGACCGCTTGGGAAGGATCGTCTCTTGGCAAGGGACCTAGCCCTTATCTTCCGCTTCTAGGCATCCCTGAGCAGGCCCGGCCTGAGGAGAGGGCTTTGCAGCTCACTCCCTCTGCACTGAGACACGGAAGGAAGACCGTTATCTGCTTGCATTCAAAACCCTATTTACTGTCTGGCTAGTTTGGATCGGAGGCATGGGGCGGGGGGGGGGGGGGGGGGGGGCTCCAGGGGACTTCAGTTTCTGTCTACAAGCTCCGGTGAAAATCAAAGCAGTTGACAAATGTTCATCTGACTAGAGGAGGAGACGGTGCTCCGTCCCGGTTCTAAATGTTTGCCGGCTCTGCCAGAGCAGCACTTGCCGGATCCAAAGGAAAAGTAAGAAATGTTACCAATGTTTCTATGAACTCGAACCTACCTGAACTGTACTCGCCACGGCCCCATCCCTAAAAGACATTTCAGCCAAGGAACTAAAGGAATGGACGACGAACGATATATCCACAGGGAAGAAACACACTGAAGACGCACACTGCCTATCCTAAAATAACTCGTAGCCCCGTTATACTGAAAGTAAGCAAAAACTCTGGAATCCCTAAGTGTGACAGAGGGCCACGGTGAAATACTTCAACGTGTTAAGAAAAACCCCAGCGGCTGTTCAGCAATACCCTTACTTTCCAGAAATTCTATAAATAATCTTCCAAGTTACAATGACTTCAAAAAAGCTTCCTATTTCTGTCTCTCCACCTACCAATTTTCTGAGAATTATATGCTTGGCCAAATTAACGTAAAGCTGAGAAAGTACTAGGCCAAGCCAGGGTTCCTCAATCCCCGCTGATAAGCTCGGTATTCAGACAGACACTTAATGAATGGACAGCTTCTGAGGGATTGGAACACGGATCAATCATCCCACCTGAACTAGGTACCGCCCCCACCCCCCCCCCCCCAACACACACACGCACATGGATTGCACAGGATTTCATTCCTTTTTTCAGAAAGTTCAAGACAAAAGGACAAACATCAATAAACAGTGAACACCAAATTACAAGTTTGAAAAGAAACTCTTAAACCAAGTAGCTCACTCGGCTCAAAACTAAGGCCTGATGAAGTTACATAATAACCAGAAAACTACAAAATACAATCCCTGAGACAGTTTCATTTCCCTTTGTGCCCTAAAAGAATTAACTGGTAAAAAAAAAAAAAAAAAAAAAAAAAAAAGATAATAGTCATTAATGCTTTTACCATAACCACACTGAGAAATGATACTTTTTTGAAATATCAGGAAAAATAAATCCATACAATATATACTATTAGCTTTTGGAGAATTAATTAGTAAAATGGGGTAGGCAACTATCATAAACTCCCGGTAGGCGTCACAAAGCATATACATACTCAAATTTGAGAGTAATACGGTCTTAGAGCAGCCTAAGTACAAAATAACGTCAAACAAAGAAAAAGGGTCAGCGCACAATGAAATATTCCCAAAAGGACTGCTTCGAGAAACATTTGTATCTCACATATAAAAGTAAGTCTCAACTCCAGAAGGGGGGGGGGAAATAAACATTTATAACCTTACCTTTGCCAAAACTCTGGATGTAGCCAGGGTTTCTCAGGCTCTTTCAATTAGTAGAAAAAGTTTCACAAAGTCAGGGTTGATGCACAAATCCACAAACTCTCTCTGCGTTCTGCCCATGGCAAGGCAGGAAACAGCGTTGAACACTTCAAAATGCTCGGCCGTTAAGAGCTAAAAACGGATCCTGTGCAATGCTGGATGTATTTTTGTCTGCGAGCTACACACCCTCATCATGTTCAATTTTTTCCATTGGTGGAGGAGTATGATGCAGACTTAACCAGAAAGTGGTTTTCCACGGGCCGCCTGAAGTGATTAGCCGGGACAGCCAGCCATCACGCCGGGGAGCCGCCAGGCTCACCCATGACTGGGCTGCTGTTGGACCCACATTCCAGAATTACCACCAAAGTTCCATAGGAGCGCGGCCCCGGAGTGCGCTGAATAAAGGTTTACTCACTTGAAGGGAGGCTCGCTGCTTTTTTAAGCCTTCCCGCAGTGAGAATACACACCTACCGTCCTTGTGTTTAGAGCGGTAGGAAACATTCTATCTCCCAAGCCACAGCTGGAATGTTACGGTCATAAAAGCCCTGCTTCAAGAGCAGCCCTTCAGAATAATTTTGCAATTTGCAAAATATTGGGTATACACTGTGTGCCAGAGTTATTTCATTTTTAAAAAAAAATTTTTTTTTAATGTTTATTTATTTTTGAGACAGAGAGAGACAGGGCATGAACGAGGGAGGGTCAGAGAGAGAGGGAGACACAGAGTCTGAAACAGGCTCCAGGCTCTGAGCTGTCAGCACAGAGCCCGACGCGGGGCTCGAACTCACGGACCGTGAGATCGTGACCTGAGCCGAAGTCGGCCACTCAACCGACTGAGCCACCCAGGCGCCCCCAGAGTTATTTCATTTTTAAGGTAGCTGAGCTCCAGTGCCCTGCCCTGGAAGTACTCCTTATCCCAAAAGGTCACTATTGGATGAAAGATAAGCAATAACCTGACTTTCAAAAAAAGCGACACACCAGACGTTCACGTGTTTTCAAGTCTTGCTGTATCTTTTGATGAAAAAAAGATTCGGTTTATATTTCGGTTTAAAGTATACCCAAAAGGTAGAGCAACATTTTCAGAGATTATTTTACGTTCATTATTGGCAAAGGCGTGCTGAAAGGGAGAACAGGATTACATCCGGGTACTTTCAAATTTTTGAAATTACATTCTACAGAAAACAGTTTAAGCCAAAGTTTTCAAGCTCTCCTGGACAAACATGTGACAAACAGCTTTTTGAGGTAATACTTTCATTATTTTTAAACTGTGAATGGGGCGCCTGGGTGGCCCAGTTGGTTAAGTGTCTGACTTCGGCTCAGGTCATGATCTTGTGGTCCGTGACTTCGAGCCCCGCATCAGGTTGTGTGCTAACAGCTCAGAGCCTGGAGACTGCCTCAGATTCTGTGTCTCCCTCTCTCTGCCCCTCCCTACCCTCCCCCCGCCCCCATCTCTCAAAATAAATAAATGTTAAAAAAAATAAATAAATAAAATGTGAATGGATCAGTGGGGCACCTGGGTGGCTCAGCTAGTTAAGAGTCCAGCTCTTGATTTGGGCTCAGGTCAGTATCTCACAGGCTGTGAGTTCAAGCCCCACATCAGGCTCTGTGCTGACAGCTGAGCCCCAGCTTGGGATTCTGCCTCCCTCTTTCTCTGCCCCTCCCCCACTTGTGCTCCCTTGTGCTCTCTCTCAAACGAAATTAAAATAAAGTTTAAAATGTGAATGGATCTATGTATGAAACTGACAAGATTCTTGCTTCACATTCAAGACCAGATTGTACTACAGACATACAAGCTTTTGATTCCCTATCTTGCGTGAAAAATAAATTACATATGCGTACACACATCTACACATAAGAGTACATGGACACACAATTTTTTTTCCCATACAGGTTCCGTGTAGTTAATACACGCTTGAGGGGCGCCTGAGTGGCTCAGTCGGTTGAGCGGTCGACTTCGGCTCAGGTCATGATCTCACAGCTCGTGAGTTCGAGCCCCGTGTCGGGCTCTGTGCTGACAGCTCAGAGCCTGGAGCCTGCTTCACATTCTGTGTCTCCCTTTCTCTCTGCCCCTAACCCACTCGCATTCTGTCTCTGTCAAAAATAAATAACCATTAAAAAAAAAAATGGTTGAAGGTACATGCTTGAAGGTACACTTTCTAATCTTAATTAGCAAATAATAAGAACCATTATATAAGGTCACCTGTCCAATAGTTACAAAAACCAGTCTAACCTCCACAAAACTCTGCTAGTGAACACAGAACCAAAGACTGTTTAGTGCGGGCAGGGCACACCTGAAAAGCCGCCTGCGCCCAATCCCCTCACTTTACGGACAAGAAATGGAGGCCTTGAGTGACTTTCCAAGGTCCCAGAGCTGGCCAGCAGCAGGCAGCAGAGCCAGGACATGCCAGTCGAGTAACCACAACCTCCAGGACCGAAGTCAGAAAAGTCACCACGGAAGCCAAGTCACATAACAGAAAACATGGGAATTCCCAAAATGTTAAGTTGACGTGTGTGTGCGTGCGTGCGCACGTGCTGAAAAATAGCGTGGGTCGGGCCCCTGGCTGGCTAAGTCGGTAAAGCATGCAACTCTGAATCCCAGGATCGTGAGTTCGAGCCCCACGCTGGGCATGGAGCCCACTATAAAATTTAAAAAAAAAAACACCCTGGGTAAACCCAGAAGAAGAAAGAATGCAAGTCATGGAACAGCATTGTTTCTGTTGCTAAAATAAAAGCAAAATGAAGTATCACCGGCTAGCGTAAAAGAAACAGTCTCTTGAGAGGGAAGAAGGAAGTGTAAGACGACGTGCTTCTCAATGTGAAAAATGTATCAGAAAGACAACCAACTGTGTCGAAATACTTGCATGCCTGTATTGTAAGACCTGCCTCCAGATTTTAAGCCAATTCTGACCTTTTCGAACATGTTATATGCAGGTCTGTTTATGCCAGAATTGCCTGTAGGAATGAATGATCTCCAACATTCCCCAGACATTTCCAATGGATTTGCATTGTCTGGTTCCCTTTTTTAATCACCAGGTAACTTTAGTTCTATGGATGTACAATGTCACTTGGGGGTTAAAGAGTTTAAAGTTTGCCCAACTACAATAAAATACTCTCAACTTAGTACTCTGCCCTAAAATGATGAAAGCCAGCACATCTCCAAATCATAAAAGCAGACTTTACCTTTCTAATGCTTCATCCTGAGACAACAACACAACGGGACCTATGTGTTAACAAGCATCTAAGGTTAAATTCCTTGGCAAAGAGCTCCAAGAATTACATATATTACTACTTAAAGAGGTATTCTGTCCTCGAGCATACAACGCAAAAGGACACATAGGAGAGTAATATAGCAAAATGTTAACAATTACAGAATTCAAGCGGTGGTAATATTCACTCTACAATTCTTTCAACTTTCTATATGTTTGCAAATTCTCCTAATAAAAAGTTGGGGGGAAATGACAGATGGACACACACAAAGTCAAATTCACACGAACAGAAAAGTGGCTGCCGGGGGGTGGGGGTTAGGGTGGGGAGGAGGAGGGGTTGGTAAAAACTGTTGTTACAGATGAGTAATCTCTGAGGATCCAACGTGAAATGTGGTGGCCACAGTTGCTAACACTATACCGTGTAACTGAAATTTGCTGATAGAGTAGAACTTAAATGTTCTCTCTCTGACACACACACAGGATAAACAGTGAAGTGACAGGTGTTCTTTTTTTCTTATTTTTTTTTTTTTGTGTGTGTGTGGTTTTATTTATTCTTCGAGAGGGCGATAGCAAGCAGGGGAGGGGCAGAGAGAAAAGGAGACAGAAACCCAAGCAGGCTCTGTGCTGTCAGCGTGGAGCCCCACGTGGGGCTCTGACTCACAAGCTGTGAGACTGAGTCGGATGTTCAACCGACTGAGCCACCCAGGGCTCCCTTTTTTTTGAGAGAGAGAGAGAGAGCAAGCGGGGGAGGGGCGGCATACGGTCTTCGTTAACTGGACGGGGAGATTCCTTTCCCCAGTGCACGCATACATCACGCCAAATCACCACAATGTACACTAACTACCCTTCCATTTTATATGTCAACTACACCTCCAAAAGGTGACATTTTTAAGCTATCACATCTTTGGGGCGCCTAGGTGGTTCAGGTGGTTAAGTGTCCGACTTCGGCTCAGGTCATGATCTCGCGGTTCGTGGGTTTGAGGCCCGCGTCGGGCTCTGTGCTGACAGATCAGTCTGGAGCCTGCTCCGGATGCTGTGTCTCCCTCTCTCTCTCTGCCCCTCCCCTGCTTGCGCTCTCTCTCAAAAATAAACACTGTTTTAATTTTTTTTTAAAAAAGTACTCTTTATTAAGTGAAAATAAAGAGCAAAATCAAATTTTAACGTTTTTTAGAGTAAACTGGAGGTGCCCGCAAAACCAACAGTCAATTTTAAGCTAATTCAACATGCAATAGTAGCATGCTATGTATTGCTTTAAAGCCACAGCAAACCTAAAGTTCATAATACAAGCTTTTTCTAAGTGGTTCAAAGGGACCAAATACGCAAGACACATTTTAATGCAGTCAACTCTCATGAAAATAAGGAATAAATATTTATAAAGTCCAAGTGGCACCTTATATTACATAATAAGCAAGTCTCAAGAACTTAACCAAATGACCAGTTAATTACTTTTGGGAGATGTGAGCAAATGTGAAATAACAGAAAAACTAAGATTTAAAACAAATTCTTCATAAATTTTTCCTTTACATGGACTTTTTTCTATAAGTCATTATATCCACATTAAATACACTTTGATAACTGACAATTATTGATAATGTATAAACTCCTAAAGTTTAAAATTAAATGGAATGCTTTATAGTAAGAGACATGATTTTTATATAAACGATAAAAATCTGTACAAAAAAATGCTACCAGGGTGCCTGGGTAGCTCTGTAATTAAGCATCTGACTTCAGCTCAGGTCATGATTTCATGGTTCGTGGGTTCAAGCCCCACATTGGGCTCAGAGCCTGGAGCCTACTTCAGTTCAGATTCTGTGTCTCTTTCTCTCTCTGCCCCTCCCCACCCTGTGTTTTCTCTCCATGCCCCCCCCCCGCCTCAAAAATAAATAAACATGTTTTAAAAATCATGCTACCAAAAATAAAACCATACTCATTCATGAGCTTCCGCGAAGGTAACCTAAGAATTTTCAGCAGGAATAAACCATTTAGAAAACACACTGACAAATACTACACACTAGACACATCTGTTTATAACATTTTTGAAGGGTTCTATTGGAACATTTAAGAAAGTGTAAGGAATCTGTCCAGAATTCGATGTAGTCAATTAAAAAGTGTTCTATTCAGCCTCCCACACCATGGGCACAGTACTTCCTTTTTATGGACTAAAGTGAAATCGTTCACGCTGAAAGGTTCCTAATCAGTTTAATTCAGAGAGTAATTGGATCTGAGTTTTCTAAGAGACCACAGAGGTCATCCAGCAGGTCCTATCTTCCTTCTAATTTGAGAACCTCCTACGGTATCCTGACAGATGGGCCACCCTCTTCCACCCAAATACACCGAGTGATGGCAAGTCCCAGCACCATCAGGGAGCACATTCCACTGTTGAAACACCAACTGATGGATGACAACTCCTTCCAGGGACTTGAAACCAGTCATCCTCAAAATTCCACTAATTAAGTTAGTCTTTCTGTCCTTATCAACACACACCCTACGCCGCTCTCCCTCCCAACCGCCCTTACAAACAATAGTCCAATGTCACGGCTCTTCCCCTGTTCTCTCTCTTTTAGTTTATCTGCACAATGGTGCCAGAAGCACCCTTGTAAAATAGAATGGACGAACAAAAAACCAGATTGTGTCTTTCACTAAAAATCAAATCCACACACACAGAAGAGAGTCCTAGGGTTTCAGTCTGTGCCTCAGTGGGCCACGAGGGCAGTGCCCTTGGTAACCACCCCCCCAGAGTCAACGAGGTTACAGGCCCTCATCTGTTTGGTGCCACAAAGTCTGGGAAGCGTTGGGGGAGGGACCCACTAGGGAAGGCAGAATGGAACCTCGTTCCACAGCCCACACACATGTGCAAATTACACACTGCTCCCACTTCACCCAACCAGGAGTCCTGACGACGGATCGTGGGGAAGACGAGCAAGTTTGCTGCTGAAAAAAGACGAAATGGCCTAAAATAGAAGCCAAAGAGTTCTGTGTGAACACAGAGGGGAAATCTTACTGCCCCGCTCAGGAATCACACACACACACCTTCAGCGCCATTTAAAATGCATGCAATGATGGAGGCCAGAGGGCTACACTCCTAAGAAACAGAAGCCGTCTGTTTGCAAATTAGGTTTCTACGAGTATTCTTCAGCGCACACACAAAACATGTTCTGTTCTACCTTTCTGGAAACATGAGACTCTACAGAAACGTCTTTAGGTTTTCCACCACTAATACAGAGGGAGATAGAACTTTTCCAGCTTTCTCCTAATTCTACTAGAAGAAAAACAACTTAAGTAAAGGAAAACTGGTAACTGGCACGCGGTATCGGGGAGACTGCACGGCGGGGTCACTACCGTAGCAAACGGGCCCACGCGTGCCCCTCCAACCGGGCAGCAGCCACCTCCCCAGCTGTCCATTGCCACCTGGGATGCACACCGCCGTGCTGCCCGGTGAAACCGCGTTTTAAAGGAACACTGAACATGTTGCTTTTAGCTAAAATTTTCACTTTCTCCAGGTAGGCAACTGGGGCACCTGGTGGCTCAGTCAGTGGGGCGTTTGGCTCTTGATTTCAGTTTAGGTCGTGATCTTGCAGTTTGTGAAATCGAGCCCAGCATCGAGGCTCTGCTCTGACACCACGGAGTTTGCCTGGGATTCTCCCTCCCTAGCTCTCTGCCCGTCCCCTGCTCGCTCGCTCTCTCTCTCTCTCTCTCCCAAAATTAATAGGTAAACGTTTAAAATAATAGTAATAAAAAATAAAGGTAGGCAACTAACCTAAATATCCTTAAGACCCTTGTCAGAGACGCATTTTGCAGGCCCAACAAAGCTCACCCACAGCCCAGAAGCAGCCAGAAGCCCACCAGTTTGCAACCTCCGATTCATATGATAAACACAAACAGGAAGATTTTAAATCCTGAAAGATGTTTTAAAAGAAAGCAATCAGCAGTCCCAACTCTCTGACTTCAGAAAGCTAAATCCTGGGTCTCCAGGGACGTATGGCTCCATACAACCAACCGGCCCAGATGACCAGATGTACACGCAGGATTCTGGACGGGGCCATTTGTACCGAAGAGGCGTTGGAACGGGACATACAGGCCATGGCAGCCCCCTTCCTGGGGAGCGAGGAATCCTTTCTCCAGGAATCTTGATCTGCAGTCCAGCAGCCTCTGGACCCATATCTGCCCTGGGAAGTTCACTACTGCACAGGCCGCCCCGCCCATTTTCCCCCAGCTCCTAAGTTTCCTTCTACTCACTGGCCCTAGTGTCTCACTGCCCCTGCTCGCTGCACACATGACTCACTCTCAAGGGCAATATTATGCTCCCCAGTAAACAATATTTTCGGGGCGCCTGGGTCAGTCGGATGAGCAGCCAACTTTGGCTCAAGTCATGATCTCACAGTTCATGGATTCAAGCCCTGCATCAGTCTCTGTGCTGACAGAACCTGCTTTGGATTCTGTGTCTGTCTCTCTCTCTGCCCCTCCCTAGCTCACGCTCTGTCTCTGTTTCCCTCTCTCCCAAAAATTAATAAACATTAAAAAATTAAAAAACTAAAAATAATAAACTTAATATTTCTATGCTAAATATTCTGTTCTCTTCATCATCATGAATAGGACACTGTTTGTTTTTTTTTTTTTTTAAGTTTACTTATTTATTTTGAGAGGGAGAGCATGCAAGCAGGAGAGAGGAGAGAGAATCCCAAGCAGACTCTGTGCTGTGAGTGCAGAGCCCGATGCCAGGATCCAGGTCATGACCTGAGCTGAAATCAAGAGTCAGATGCTTAACCGACTGAGCCACCCACGTGCCCCAGGACACTATTTCTAAACACTCCTGGTGCACCTGGGTGGCTCAGTCGGTTAAGCATCCAACTCTTGGTTTGGGCCACGCATTGGGCTCTGCATTGACAACGTGGAGCCTACTTGGGATTCTCTCTCTCCCCATCTCTCTGCTGCTCCTTTGTTCACATACACACGCGCGCGCACGCGCACACACACACACACACACTCTAAATTAATTAATTAATGTAAAAAATAAACAAATAGGGGTGTCTGGATGGCACCGGCTCAGGTCATGATCTCGTGGCTTGTGGGTTCGAGCCCCACACCGGGCTCTGTGCTGACAGCTCAGAGCCTGGAGCCTGCTTTGGATTCTATGTCTGCCTCTCTCTCTGCCCCTCCCCACGCGCGCGCGCGCTCTCTCTCTCTCTCTCTCTCTCTCTCTCTCTCAAAAATAAATAAACATTAAATTTTTTTCTAAATAAATAAACAAAATAAACACTCCTAACCATTCCTAACCATGATCACTGTGGTCCAGATAGTAACATCCTTCTTAGATCTAAGGTGTAAAAAGGAAGAAAGTAGGAAATGAAAAATCACGAAGCCCTGTGCCCGAATGTTACATGTATTTTCATATTTAATTCCCATAGCAATCTTTTTTGATTTGTATCATCAGCACTACTTTGCACGTGGAGAAACTGAAGTTAGGCACAGTCGAGTCATTGGCTGAGGGTCACGAAACAAGCACAACTAGAGAACTCAAACCAAGTCAGTCTGGCACCAAAGAGACAACAATATTGTAGCCATGTGGAAAATGGCATATTTGTGACTTATCGCTATGATAACTAAAGTTATTAATAATTGTAATTAAGCCTTTTCTTTCTGTTGACTCAGGGATGTCAACATGTGAAGCAAATGCTCAAAGTCCTGTCTCCACTTTATGAGCAGAATCCAAATACATTATTTTCAAATCCAGTTGATGTACCTAATATATAAAATCCTGAGTATACACTAAATAGCAGAAATTTTTTTTAGGATTTTTACATTTTATTTATTTTTGGTAGAGAGAGACAGAGCACGAGTGGGGGAGGGGCAGAGAGAGGAGGAGACACAGAATCCGAAGCAGGCTCCAGGCTTGAGCTGTCAGCACAGAGCCCGACGTGGGGCTCGAACTCATGGACCGCGAGATCATGACCTGAGCTGAAGTCTGACGCTTAACTGACTGAGCCACTCAGCCACCCCTAAAATAGCAGGAATCTATATAACACATATATTAACATCCTTAATCACAATCACATGAGGAAAATGCTCTTATTACCCCCGTTTTACAGAAGAAGAAACTGAGGCACCAAACTTAAATAACCTGCCCAAGGTCACTGAGCCAGCAAATGTCAGAGACAGGATTCAAAAAACTCAGCAGGCAATCCGTCTCCAAAAAAAAAAAAAAAAAAAAAATCTAAACCTTAGGCTTTTCAAGTAGGTGTATTTCAGTCCTGGCATCTGCACTTCAGTAAAGCATAAACGAAACAGTCTCAAAGGCTAATCAGATATTCCTTTTAAATATTCTAACGTAGGAGCACCGAGGTGGTTCAGTTGATTATGCGTCCGACTCTTGATTTTGGCTCAGGTCATGATCTCACGGTTTATGAGTTCAAGCCCTGCATCAGGCTCTGCGCTAACAGCATGGAGCCTGCTTGGGATTCTCTCTCTCCCTCTCTCTGCCTCTCTCTTCCCCCAAATAAGTAGGTAAGTAAGCAAATACATAAATAAATAAATACATAAATATTCTAATATAGAAAATATAAAGGTCAGTTAACACAAAAGTTACCAAACATCATCTAAATTCCTAACTTTAAAGCACCAGTTTTTAAAATTTACTTACTTTGAGAGAGTGTACACAAGCAGGAGAGGGACAAAGAGAGGGGGAGAGAGAATCCCAATCAGGCTCCTCACTGCCAGCACAGAGCCCGATGCAGGGCTCAATCCCACAGACCGTGAGATCAAGACCTGAGCAGAAATCAAGAGTTGGACACTTAATCAATTGAGCCACCCAGATGCCACCAAATTCCTAACTTTAATAAGTGCTCTAATTGCAAATAAACTCAAAACACTACAAAACTTCCTTTTTATGCAGAAGATAATGTTAAACCTGGCAATTCTGTGAGAGAATAATTCACATTTAAAAACAGCTCCTGGGGCGCCTAGGTGGCTCAGCTGCTTAAGCATCTGACTCTTGATTTCGGTTCAGATCATGATCCCAGGGTTGTGAGTTCGAGCCCCGCATCGGGCTCCATGCTGACAGCACAGAGTCTGCTTGGGATTCCCTCTCTCTCTTCCCCTTCCCTGCTCACGCGTGCACACATACACTCTCTGCCTTAAAGTAAACTTTAAAATAAAAATAGCTACCAAGTAGACAAAGTGGATCTTCAAAATCTCCTCCAGTGCCAACAACTTTCTCATCCTATGACACTGAGTGACTTACACAGTGAGCCGCACTTCACGGCTGAGCTCATCATATAATTCGGGCAGAAAGCGTCTGTTGTGTACTAGACACGGTCTGAGCCGTGGAGCTACATGGCAAGCAAGACCGACAAGGGTTCTGACCTCATGGAGCTTCTGCTCCGGTGACAAGAAGGCTCAACAGCAAGCAGGTAAATACACGAGACAGAAAACTATCACGCACGACAAGCACTTTGCAGGGAAATAAAATAGGTGGCCACTTTAGATTGGGTGGACAGAGACGATCTCTCAGAGGCAACACCTTGGGTTGAGATCCAAACGGTGTGAAGCGGCACCGGAAGGATGGGACCAGCTGCCTCTGACAGAGCCGGTGCTCATGTCTGTGAATTTCAGCCAAGTTAAGCATGAACTGTAGACCCTGCCAGCGTGTCCGGTGAAGGACCGGCAGCCACTCCAAACGCTGCTCTGGGAACTGTTCAGTTTTCTGCTTTAGTACTTATGCTGAAACACCAAGACATAGACCAGTAAAACACCCCAGGCAGAATGGAAGAGCCTTAGCACAGCGGGAACCTCCCCTCCCTTCAGTGGCTTCGTGTCCAACTTTCCTGAGCTCACCTGATCTTACGACTCCAGCTACGAATTATATACTCCAGATCTGTTCTCCAGCAGGCTAGCCTGTTTCGTTGGGAGTTCAAGTGGGTGCTGTATCTATCTGACATGTAAAGAGATGGAACTGAACACCTGCCAGGCTGCAACTTTGCCACCTAAGTTCCCAGAGAGGATGGGGATACGGAATCCCAGAGAGAGAGAGAGACAGGATCATCCAGTGCATCAAATTAAAGTGTGTTTATAATAAGCCGCTCGGACTGAATGCACCACTGCCCACAGGAAATCCAATTTCCAACCGGAACGTGACGAATCCACTTTGGCTCTCCCCACCCAGGTCCACACACAAAGAGCACTCAACAGAGCTCCACGGGAAACAGACCCACAACTGACATACATGAACACCTTCGAGGAGCACAAGTGGCTTGGACTTACCACTGGAAGGAGGGTGAACGACCCTTAGTGTTAATCATTCATTCATCCAGAATGAGCTGGCTGAAGAGGTTCCTTTGTAATTCAAGCACAGAGCCCTGGCAAGGGAAACAAAAAGAGGTGATGAGAAACAGTTTATTATAATTTGTAATTGGGCTTGATATAAAAAGGGAGCAACTAGGAAAAAAAAACCCAAAAACAACTCAAAAGTGAAGTGGTAAACGATAAAGCAGATAGGAGGGTCTTCCCACAACCTGATTGGAGAAGCAGATTTGCTAGAACTCCACATGGCCAAGCCATTTTAGAGATAGATAGATGGAGAGAGAGGAGAAAGAGCAGACAGAAGAAGAATAGACAGATGGACAGACAGATGGACAGACAGATATATGACCAGATAGCCAGATAAAGCCTACTGTGATCAAACCACAACTCCAGGGCTGGGGGCAGAGTAGTGAAAGAGAAAGGTCTCTGCTCTCACTGAACTTCATTCAAGTAGAAGAAAGCATCCAAAACAAATGAACAAACACGGAATATATCTAGAGTGATATGTACAACGCAGACATCTAAACAGGATGAAGTAGCTAATTTAAATTGGGAAGGTCAGGAAATGGCTCTCTGAGAAGGCAACTAGGCTGCAATCTCAGTCCTATTTCAAGGTGAGGGAAACAGTCTGCCAGGCAGAGGGACCAGTCAAGACCTTAATAAGAACCAGCGGCTCGGGGCGCCTGGGTGGCGCAGTCGGTTAAGCGTCCGACTTCAGCCAGGTCACGATCTCGCGGTCCGTGAGTTTGAGCCCCGCGTCGGGCTCTGGGCTGATGGCTCAGAGCCTGGAGCCTGTTTCCGATTCTGTGTCTCCCTCTCTCTCTGCCCCTCCCCCGTTCATGCTCTGTCTCTCTCTGTCCCAAAAATAAATAAACATTGAAAAAAAAAATTAGGGGCGCCTGGGTGGCGCAGTCGGTTAAGCGTCCGACATCAGCCAGGTCACAATCTCGCAGTCCGTGAGTTCGAGCCCTGCATCAGGCTCTGGGCTGATGGCTCGGAGCCTGGAGCCTGTTTCCGATTCTGTATCTCCCTCTCTCTCTGCCCCTCCCCCGTTCATGCTCTGTCTCTGTCCCAAAAATAAATAAAAAAAAGTTGAAAAAAAAATTAAAAAAAAAAAAAAAGAAAAAAAAATTAAAAAAAAAAAAGAACCAGCGGGTCAGAGACAGTCATCATGGGCTGTGGGGCAGAATCCAAATGCAAGTGGGTTGAATCAAAGAATGAGAGTTACTTATGAAGCAGGTGGTTTCTGGGTCCTCTCTTATTGTGGAGAATATTACCTTCTTCTGTTGTTTGATGCACTGCCCAATGATATATTAAAATTCATGGCCCTATTAGTCAACATACCAGAAAGTACTTCTCTTTTCTTTCATTTTTTTAAAAATGTTAAACAGATTGCTTTCAGAGTGAGACTTGTCTTCTTACAAGATATTTCACCTCAGCTATGGTCGTAAAATACTACATTATGCTAATAATCGTGTACTGTGAGTTACAGCCGTCATAAAGAATGCAGGCTTTGGAGCCAAAAGATTGGGGTTCACCCCCCACCCCCAGCTTCCCCATTACCACCTGAGCAAGCCTAGCCTGGTTATTTCAATTGCCTGAGCCTCTGGTTTCTTCAACTATAAAGTGGAAACATTATCTGCTCTGCAGGGTTATTCTAAGTATTTAATGGGATCATGCACATAAAATACTCAATTAAGGGGCTGAAACATGAAATGCTCAATCGAAATGACAATAAAGAACTTCCACTGTAAACAGTTGCTACTGGGAACAGTGCAATTATCACAACGATTCAAGCTATAGAAACACACCTCTATAACTGGACGCAGGAGAGATGACAATTTTCATTTATAGGTTCTTTGAATATCTTATGGGTGGACCTCTAAAAACCAGCCCAAACTCTTGCCCTTTACAGGTGAGAATTTAAAGGTAAGAGGTAGGCTGACGTGCCCAAACTAACCTAACTGGTTCAGAGAAAATTTACAGAAATCTGATATATTCGGTCAAGAATGCCTGCCTCGTAAGGTAAATCCTATATAAACATAACTTTTTCCATTTTCATTTAAGTAACGTCTATGCTCATCATGGGGCTCAAAGTCATGTGATCAGCAGTCACATGCTCTACCGACAGAGCCAGCCAAGCATCCCAAATTCTTAATTCACTGTGGAATTAACCCAGTATGGACAAGAAAATATCTTTAAATGGTAAGAATGGAAAATTGAACAAGCTTCAGCGGACTCCATCTAAATAGATTGACAATTTTTTAAAGCCAAGAACTGTCATATTTTACTAGGTGGTTATTTACTAACCAAGAAACTATAAAATATAAGATCTGCCACATTTACATTTTCCCAATGATAATAAGATATTGAGCCTCCAGCACCGATTATGCAAGGAAGCCTTCCATACATTTATTCTGTCATTTCATGAGTGTGAGTTTTTATTCCCCACGCCTTTGCACTTACTGTGCCCTGTTAAGAAGGCTTTCCTGGAAAACTCCTAATTATCCCTCAAGACCCTAAGTGTTTCCTCTGCTGTGAAGCCTTCCCCAACCTTCTACCTTCCTCCCCCAGACATGAGGCACCATCACTCCCTCGTTTACCTCGCCACTCCATCTAATTGAGGCAACGGCACTGCAGTGATCTTTCACTCGTCTGCCTCCCTTACCAGATTCTGATTGCTTTCAAAGGGAAGGGCTCATCTTTCCTGATGTCTAGCATAGTGCCTTACACATGGGTGCCCGAGAGACGTATGACCGATAGGTCGATGGATGCATCACACTATGAATACAACACGATTTAATTTTTAAACCAGCCTGCATTTCTGTCACATCACCATGACCTAAATTACATACAAAAGAGTGAGTAGCAGCTTAACCACTCTGATGGTGAATGTCATGTGTCAGCCTGGCTGGGTCATCGTGCACAGTCCTGTAGTCAAACACCAGTCTAGACATTGCCATAAAAGTACTGTTTTAGACATGATTAGCATGAATCAGTAGACTCTCAGTAAAGCAGATTACCCTCCTTAATGCGGTGGGCCTCATCCTATCAGCTGATGGTCTATCGAGCAAAGCCTGAAGTTTCCTCCAGAAGCAATTCTGCCTCCAGACTGCAACAGAGAAACCCTCCTGCAACCCATTTTCAACAAGTGGATGTTTTGTTAATAGTGTAGACGGGTTCGGGTGCCTGGCTGGCGTAGTCAGAAGAGCAGGGGACTCCACCTTGAGGTTGTGAGTTTGAGCCCCACAGTGGGTACAGAGATTACTTAAATAAAAACTTAAAAAAAAAATAGCATAGATGGTTTTTAGCTGCTAACTTTAGATGCCACGTTTAGGATGCCACGTTTAGGATGGGGCAGGTACTGCGAGAGCTCATGACTGCAGGTCTAACAGGGCCCTTTGTGTATTTAAGTCTATGAGATTCAAGGCAGTGCTAGGTAACCTACGTCTACAATAAAACTCTAGCAATTTCGCGTTTTCGGTTATACAAAGAGTATGTTGTATCTGTTAACAGCACACAGGTACCACATGTGGACAGAGTCATCAATCAACAGATTTCACCCATGCTCTTTTTGGCATGAACCCCAGCCAGTCCTGGAGCCCCCGAGCCGCCCGCCTGCTTGCCGCCCTGACATCATTTTAATTCAAGGCGAGTAGATTTCGCATTCTTCTCCCTTGGGTTGTGTGAGGAAAAGCCGTTCGGGTGTCCAGTGATGACGATTCTACCCCCACACCTTCCCTAAGAGCTGAGAGTAACTGGACCCTTGGCCACATCCTCGTTAAAAATAAAGGAAGGCCACACCTGAAGAATGCTACCACGTTAACCAACCTACAAACTTACAGTCAAGCTCTGGGCTGAGTCACAGTGCCCGGGGTTCATAAAACTTTCGCTGTTTCAACCAGAAACTGCTAAAGAGGACAAAGTTACTACCGTTTAACCTGTGCCCTTAAAGCGGGCTCCCCTCTCCAATGACGTAAAAACAACGCAGCTGTCACTGAGAAATTTCTAAAATCCACCCCTTCGTCAAACGAGATCCCCTTTGAAACCACCATCTCCCTGAACAAAACCAAACCAAAAAAAAAAATGTTTTAACATTAGCCTTGCTATCGGCTAGGCGGCTTATCAATTCAGAGACTCAATGTCTGTGGTAAAACAGGACAGTGGGAAGGTTTTCGGGAGAGAAAAAGGGGCTGGGAACAAGATATGCAAGTCTATTAACCCGTCACAGGAGCCAGGTCTGTGCCATCTGCCTGCCTGCCCCCCCCGCCCCGGACCTCCACTCACGGGTAGACTGTTGTCCCAGTCTCTCCGCCCACAGAGACTTCAGAGACATGACGAACAAACCACGGTGTGGCTCTCACTCTGGGGCAGTAGGTGAGACTGGACATTGTAAGCCTTCATTCCATGACAACTCCCCCCACCTCCCGGCCACGCTGACATTAGCCTACTGTTCCTGCACAAAGAACTAATGGAATCAGATGCTGCTCTTAACAGAAAGAGACAGTACAGTCGCCCAGCAGACTAGAGAATGTTCGAGAATCCATCATTTCTGACAAAGGGAGGACTAATTAAAATGAAAAAAGAAGTTTCAGGCTACCCTCCCCAAATGACAGACTTCTACACACACACAGCATACGTTTACTGCTTATTATGAACCAAGTTATGAAAAGGTCCTGATTATTTATAAAACGGCTCACGTGAAACACCAAAAAAAAAAAACAAAAAACAAAAACATCAATGGACAGCTGGAAGGACAGGGTGTGCCCACTTGGGCCACTGTATCTCCCAGACTGGTTTCTGTTTAGAATAATCCTTCCCGAGGATTCCCAAAAAGCTTATGTGTCCGGGGAAAAAAAATTTAAGGATGCAAAAGTTGACTCGAGTGCCTGACATGCGGGGCATTTATTAAGTTGGTTATTTCAGTTCAAGGAGTGTTTGTTGATCATCTACTGTGTTCTGGGAACTATGCTAAGCGTTGGGAATATGATGTTGACTGGGAGCCTCACATTCTTGCAAAGCCTATAACCAAGTAAGTCAGAAGCCACAAAACACTGTGGGGACAGCATGGTCCAGAGGGGTAAGGTAGTGGGGAAGCACACAGGAGTGGTCCTGTGTCCAGCCCTCAAGACAGATCCAAATCCGGGGCGCCTGGGTGGCTCAGTCGGTTAAGCGTCTGACTTTGGCTCAGGTCACGATCTCAGAGTTTGTAGGTTCAAACCCCGCGTCGGGCTCTGTGCTGACAGCTGGGAGCCTGGAGCCTGCTTCGGATTCTGCGTCTCCCTCTCTGCCACTCCCCTGCTAATGTTCTGTCTCTCTCAAGAAATAAACATTTAAAAAAAGACAGATGCAAATTCATTAATATATGCCCACATCATAAAAATTACCTATATTCAGTGTCCCTGGTACAGCGACATGGGATCTTTCTCCACTAGGATTCCACGGATGTTTTAAAACACGTGTACGTGTTCTTTGACGCTCCCGCTGCGGGGCGGGGCGACCAGTCTAAGCCCCCTCCCCTTGAATCCACTTCAACCCACTAAGAATACAGCAGAGTTGACACTACAGGATTTCCAAGGGCAGGTCAGAAGAGGCCATCAATTTCCATCTGGTTTTCCTGGAGCCCTTGACCTGAAGCCCTGGCGGAGCATGTATCTGGCATCATATTTGGGTTCCTTGACCCCTATATTTACCTGACACTTATCACCATATCTTCCGACACATGCAAAGACACTGAGGATCCTATTCCGACCCTCTGCCAAGACTAAAGAAACTGATTTCAGTGTTGGTGTCTTAACCACTGAATGACGATGAGGGAAAATGAGCGAAGGAAGAAGGAAGGAATGAGCAAACGGTAGTGGTAAGTGATTTCGACATTCAGTGGCAGGTGATTCAAGAACGCTTGGGTTTAAATAACCCATGCAAAGATTTGTTCCCACATGCTCTAATACTACAGACTGCCACACAGGCTCCTGTAGACATTTAGGTCCCACTGTAGATGACTAAAAAATTTCATCTTCCTGGGGCGCCTGGGTGTCCCAGTCAGCTAAGCATCTGAGCCTTGATTTCAGCTCAGGTCATGATCTCATGGTTCCTGAGTTGGAGCCTCCCGGCAGGCTCCCCACAACGCTGACAGAGCTGAGGCTGCTTGGGATGTTCTCTCTCTCTCTCTCTCTCTCTCTCTCAAAATAAATTAAATAAATGAAATATTTCATCCGCCTAAACTTCCCAAAGATGCCCGGATACAGAGCACAAGCTAATGTCTCAATGGACAAAGAAACATCTTCTTACGGGCCCCCTCCCTGTAGACCTCCAGGAAACAATGAGTTCAAAATCACGAGCTTGGCCGAGAAAGTCTGTGCTGTAGAACCCACCGGCAGAGCATCAGCTTTGCCCCAAGCAAGGCTCATCCCAAGACTGCTTTAACTGTTACATCTCACAGATTCGTCCCAAGGCTGGGGGTGTTGGACAGGACATGAAACACTACTTCAGACGCTATTTTTATAGCGACATAACACACAGCATTTAATTTCACCAACCACACTTGACACTTGAAGAGGCCATGTTGTTTTTACCTAAGTTTCTGTTCAAAGTCAAACGCTTAGGAAGGCGAACACCTGTGGCCACGCACCTTGCCCTCAAAGTGGGTACTTTCACTTCTGAAATTAAAGAATGTGTCGGTTTTGTAGCAGATTCTCCTTGAGACCCCTTCCTAGACGTGCTAATGTCCTCCCACTGACAGACAACGCAAGTGGGATAAAAAGGTACCAGCTCCCAGAGGAGCAAGGCTCTTGTGGGCCCTGTGGCAATGGTATGGAAACCAGAGATAAGGTTGGGAACAATGCCAACAAATACAAACCTGACGGCCACAGCACAGATCATGCTGTCTTTCCGGAAGGTGAGAGAAACGCTTGCCAGGGCACCGTTTTGGTTTTGGATTCATCAGCTACTTGCACAGAAAGGAGCCTATGTTGGCATGCCCGTGGTCCAAGAGCTATTGCTGCTTCATCCTAGGTTATGGGGCAAATCAAAACGACCCAAGGAGCAAACCGACACCAGGAACTTTTTAAACCAAGCAAATCCTAGAATCCATAGAAACTCAACCTCCAGGTTCACGCCAGACACATCTGAAACCTCCAGCTGTGTGCTGACTGCCATAGTCCATTTTACATTTAGGAACATTTAGGTCCCTATTGACAGCAAGGTGCTGTGCCGGGCACTGTGAATGCATGATGTGCAAATGAATCGGGCACAGCACCACTTATCAAAGGGCCTAGGGCTAGTAGAAGAAAAGACAATAAAGACATCAGAAAGTATGTAAAGACGCAAGACAAACCAGCCATCTGGGAGGAGAGAAGACGGTGCTGTGAAAAAGAATGCTGGAACCTTCCCCTGGTTTTCAAAACACAAACAAAACAAAACACCAAAAAAAAAAACAAAAAGTCCATTAAATCCACCCAAAGCAGACATTTTCAGCAGCAAAGCCACCAACATCATCAACCCCCCAATCAGAGGGGGATGCAGTTCGGATACAGCTTAAAAGGAGAAGAAAACGAAACACAACTACAAGAGAACATCACCCTCTACAATGAAACAAACCACAGAACTTTTTAAAAAGGGTTGGAGGATGCCGGGAATCTATTTCCAGAGATAAAAGGTGGATACTACAGCCGCAGACAAGAGCAGGTTGGGATCAAGAAAGATGGCCCCGGGGTGACTCCCTCCAGAACCGGGCTGGGAGTTTGGACCAGGACAACGCAAGGCCAGGCCGGGCAGAACAGGGCAGCCTTGCTGGTGGACCTGGCCTTGAGGAATCGTCCGACACATACGTGAGGAAGCAGGGAGGCCCTGCATTCTCGTGAGAAGAGGAAGACAGCACAGATGAAGGAGAGACCAGGACCTGAGGCCCGGACGGCATGGACAAGCATCGAGTGGAGCGTGAGACAGTGCAGGGGGAAGTGAGTGCAGAGAAGCAGACCAGGACACCCCGCGACAGACACCCCTCAAGTCCGAGCTGTCACTTGGGCTTCAGTCGTAAGACGACGACTCGGGAGAGAAGTCACAGGCCAGCGGCCAGTCAGCCCCTCCGGCTGACACCAGACCAGCACCATCCACCTGTCCTGAATGAGCATTAACATCAAGGGGCTCATATAATGAAAATAAACCGGAAATCCCAGAGTATGTTTGCAAAATAGAAAAGAGCTCAGTCCCAAGAACGCCGGAGCACGGGGCGACGAGTTCGGAACAAAGCCCGGACCTGCCCCTCGGTCATACACCCACCTCTCTAAACCTGACTTCCCTCCGCGTGAAATGGAAAGGATTGCACCCACCTTTCCCGGACCGTCGTGAAAACAAAATGAGAAAACATCTTTAAATTACCTGACACAGGGCCTGCTCCAAGTTCAGAAAGGTTAAACAATGTTAGTTCTCTCTTCTTATCCCGGTTTCTGTAAAGCAGAAATAAATGCAGGCTTTCTTCCACAGGGAACAGCCCTAATAAAAACTTGGAATTATTTTTAACTAGCGCAAGGCTAGCAAGATGACTCAGTAATGCCAAGGCCAGGCCTGAATGTCCGTTACTAACAAACACCGTAAAACATTTTTCAAAAAATATTTCTCTAGGAACTGCGTGCGAGTAGGTAGCTAAGTTATAAGTTGAAAAGAAAATGTGAATTGAGACACTTGCACAGTTAGACGCAAAAACCGTTGTGTTTCCTGATCTATCGTAATATTCTGATACTGTTTCCATAGTCTAAAATAATAGTAATTAAATTAATTAGGGCATTGAGGCCCTTCCCAATCACAGACAAGCAAGGGAGCCTTCTGACGGGGCAGGTTATGGACCACAGGGCTATTTCTGAGTTTAGTCTTAAGATTAAGCCTATACGATTGTGGTTTTTCTAACTTTTTTTTTTTTTTTTTTTTTAAGAAATCTCTATACCCAACGCGGGGCTCAAACCCACGATCCCGAAATCAAGAGTCACACGGTCCAGCAACTGAGCCAGCCAGGCGCCCCAGGATTGCTATTCTTTAAAAACAAATGATCTATCATGAAGAAAGGGACTCAGCATGCTTTCGGAGTTTGTAGAATTAACCGCCACCTGTGCTCGGAGCCCCATGTACTAAGGGAATTGTTAAGAAATCAGCATAGGTTATGGCAAATGTATTAAATGTGAACTCTGTATGTGCAAAATTAAAAAAGAGTTTGGGGGAATTTCAAATACCCAGTAGTTGGACGTGACTGAAGGCGTTGCCACGTTATGTCTTCCGGACTTTGCTCTCCCTGCGGCAGTCCATTTGGCATTCAACCTCCACCCTCTCTCGGGCCCGAATCAGAGTCCGCACCAACTAGCCTCCAATTACTTACTGCATCTAACCTCTCTGTACATCCCTAAACAACCGTAACCACAGAACTTCCCTACGCTGACAGTATTTCAGATCTTTCATTGTAATTACTTCAGCATGGAATTAGCAGCCTATTTCCCAAGGGTATTTTATTGCCTATTTCATGAGGATGAAAAGCGAAAACTTCAGTGGGAAAGTGGCTGCAAACGGAGAGGAGGTGGGGAAGGACGCAACAAACGCAGGTCAGGGCCCAGAGCGAAGGCGCCACCTCCTTCGGCCTCTTAAGCCCCCGCAGGAACTTGACACCCCACGCCTCATACCTCCAACCAGCCACTATTAATAACTCCTGCACCCCACTGTCCTTGCCCGGAGCTGCTCTGAGCTCCGATTCTCTCTCACCGTTCCACCAGCCTCCCCTCCACCCTCGAACCCGCCCCCCCAAGGCCCTGGTCATGAGGTGAACACTGGGGACCCCATCCCCAGCTCTACAGGCAACTCTCAGAGAATCTACTAGTTTGAATAGTACTGGGATTTGCTCTCAAGTCAGAAGTACATCAATCACAGTTTAGGAACTAGTCACATCTTTGCCCCTTAGGAAGAACTTAATAAACATATAAGAAAAAGACTTGTTGATAATAATTCGAAAAGCTATTATTTGCCAAAAAAAATATTATCTTCAAAAGAGAGGACGTTAATAAAGTTATCCCTACATTAATATGTAATATGTTTAGGGGTGCCTGGGTGGCTCAGTCAGTTGAGCGTCCGACTTCAGCTCAGGTCGTGATCTCACCATTTGTGGGTTCGAGCCCCATGTCAGGCTTTGGGTTGACAGCTCAGAGCCTGGACCCTGCTTCAGATTCTGTGTCTCCTTCTCTCTCTCTCTGCCCCTCCCCTGCTCGCACTCTCTCTCAAAAAACGAATAAACGCTAAAAAAATTAATAAAAACATAAAAAAATAAACTTTAAAAAAGCTTAACATGTGTAAACCTTATGCAGATATTTTAAAGTCACAGCACACTACACTCTTGTGAAAGACGAACATGCGAAGTAAATTACCTCTGATATGGACAGGAGCTCATGACTGAGTCTGTTGTTAGTAAATGTCTCTGGTTGGAATCCCTGTACCCACATCAACAAATGAACAATAATATCAGCTGTTGATCCAGCATGGATTAGGAGGATTTATGTAGGACCTGGTATAATAAAGGCATCATCAGTGTGGGATCGTACTTGCTGTGGGCGTTCTCCCGCACCCCAAATCCAGCATCTTGGTTCTAGGGTAGATCAGGTCTCTTTCTCCACCCAGATTCACACTGCATTTTCCACCTCCCAGACTCAAAGGGATTTTGTGGGGATTACTGATGTCTGAAAGATCTTTCATCTTTGGGGATGAAAGGGGCTAATGAGTATTTGTTGGGAAGCACTCCCACTCTGCCCTACGGGAAGTCTCAGCATTCTCTTCTAAGGAGGGGTGTCTGCTGCAGGCAGGAAAACGCTACGTTTGAAGAGGGAAGGAGGACAGACTTTTCATTAAGGGGACGCGGGGTAGCTCGCTGCTCCCCAGAGACCAGAGGCCCTTCAGTTCTAATTCTGCCTCAGCTGCCACGGTGGGTGCGACCTGGAGCCTCACCTTCTGGCTCTGTAAATCCAGGTTAAGCACACAGAGCCCCTCTGAGGAGCAGGGCTTACAATCAGAGGAAATCAACTGAAGTGGAAATATATGTACATATGATTGCACTTCTATAAGCTCGGGCTTGGCTATAGTCTCAGGCCGTTCTATCACAGCGCTTGGTCCGTAAGAAACCAGGACAGGACCGGGGACGACTACAAATGGATACTAATGCCATCTCCTACGGGGTTTTCGTACGGTCCTTTAACTTACAAACTTTAACAGATTTTAGGCATGATAAATACCTACTTAGAAGTGGTATCTAAAAGAAGACCGATTTGGGGCGCCTCGGTGGCTCAGTCGGTTAATGTCCGACTCTTGGCTTCAGCTCAGGTCGTGGGATGGAGTCCTGCATCCGGCTCTGTGTGCTAACAGCGTGCAGCTTGCTTGAGATCCTCTCTCCCTCCCTCCCTCTCTCCCTCTCTCAAAATTAACAAATGAACTTGAAAAGAATAAAAAAACAAAAGACAACTGATTTAGGCCCTAATAAGAAACAAGGATTTTAATTCTCACGATAGACCATTGTGTCTCTAGGAACATTTTTCATCTGTCACAAAATCTAAGTAAGAAATGCTGCCTACAGAACTGCTTCCAAGTGTGTTCTCTATTCGATTCCTTCACTTCCCCACCCCTGTCAATTCCCGCCTCCCTCCCAACCCCACCCCCCCACACACACACACCTCCACCCATCTCCACCATGTTCCTCAGCCCGAGCTTGGTCTGCCTCTTTCTGCCTTCAACATTCTCCTCCTGGGCGGCCTCATGGCTCTCACCACTGCTGAGGACAGCCACAGCCCCGGCTCCAGGGTAAATGGCTCTTCCAGACCTACCAGATGGGCCACCTCAAAATCAAGAAGACCCAAACTAGGGGCACCTGGGTGGCTCAGTTGGTTGAGCACTGACTTTGGCTCAGGTCACCATCTCACGGTTCACGAGTTCAAGCCCTGTGTCGGGCTCTCTCTGTCAGCACAGAGCCTGCTTCAGATCCTCTGGTCCCCTCCTCTCTCTGCCCCTCTCCCTCTCTCTCACAAAAATAAGTCTTAAAAACATATAAAAAATAAAATTAAAGAAAAATGAAAAGGAGACTCAAACTAAAATTATCATGCCCAACCCGATCCTGCCCCCCAAGACCAGTTCTAGGTTCCCGAACCGGGATCCCGGGCCCCGATCCGGCCAGTCTCGCAAGACAGAAGCCCATCAATTATCCCAGGGTGGCCGCTGTCTGCTCTCCAAATCCAGCTCTCAGTATATCTTCTGGCTCCTCCCTCAGTGTCTCCCTCACAGGGGCCTCCCTGCCCTTCGGCAGCCTGCACCGGCTGACCTTGGCCCTGCCTCTACTGTTACCTGCTGTCCTTCTTCTGGTCCTTCCTCTGTCCACCAATCTCTCCTCCACACACGAGTCAGAGGAAAATTCTAAAGCACGAGTCTGCTCCTATCATGTTCTGGTCCGAAACCTTCGAGTATGATTACAAGCTCCCGATGATTACAAGTCCCAAACTTCTTTTCATGGCATAGAAAACTCCACTGACCCTTCTAGCCCCTGTCCTACCGGCCCCCAGGGGGCCCCCCTGCAGCCCACAGCATATTGTGTACCGAACTGCCTCTGTCTCCCCTCCCGACTAAAACGCCCCCTCCCTCGGCTTTAACAGCCAATCACTCTTCATTCTCAAGAAAAACTTCTGTGGTTCTTCTGAGACATCTTCCCTAACATCATATACGAGGGATAATACACTTCCACTTTCAGATGTATCACTGCTCCGTAGTCAAACCTCTGTCAGAGCCCTTACTACCCTGCACAGAAACTCTTGTTCACACGCCCACCTGTTTTTCGAGGGCACAGACTCTGTTCTGTGAGTCTTTCTCCAACATTCCTAACAGGGGGCCTGGACAAGTCTGTATGAGCAATGACAGACAGATACATGTTCTGGAATACTGCAGTTTAAGCGAATGAACCCCCCTGAAAATGCTGCTTCCACTGTCTTCCTGTCCTCCAGAAAACCAAAGTTGTTTCAGGTACAAGAGTCTATACGTTTCGATGAAGCCTGCGTAAGGACATGCCCCCAAAGCTGTCTGGAAAGCCAAAGTGCGTCTATTCATTTCTATGATGTGCAAACACACTTTCAGAAACTCTTTCTGGGCGCCTGGGTAGCTCAGTCAGTTAAGCGTCCGACTTCGGCTCAGGTCATGATCTCACCGGTCAGAGTTCAAGCCCCACGTCGGGCTCTGCGCTGACAGCTCAGAGCCTGGAGCCTGCTTCGGATTCTGTCTCCTGCTCTCTGCCCCTCCCTCGCTCGCTCGCTCTCTCTCTCTCAAAAAGAATAAACGTTAGAAAATAATTAAAAAAAAAAAATTTTTTTAATGTTTCTTATGTGTTCAAAGCCCGAGCTGAACCACAGGCTTGGCAGTAAAGACACACTTAAATAAAGGCGCTTTCTTGGGAACCACCCCAGGGCATTCATCGTCCCGCCATAAATTTTCCTTTAAAAGACTAAGAATTAATTTACCTCATGTTTTTAAGCAACTTTACCCTAGGTTATTTATCATTTCCCCATTTAACTCATCATAAAGAAATTCCTGAGAAACAGCCTTACAGATAGGAAAGATATGCTTGCCAGAAATATTTCTTAATGAAACGGACCACATAGTGTAGGATTTTTTTTTTAAATAACCAAATTACCCAAACTTCAGCTTTAAAAAGACCCAGCTGTCCAGAGAGCACACTGCAGCTGGTACGTCGGATGGCAAAATCCGGCGCCCTTGAAAAACAAAGATATTTCTTCTTGAAAAACAAAGATATTTCTTCAACATCCCATGACTTCAATCGTCTTAATCGCGGGAAACTACATAAGCACTCAAAACTGTGGACGAAGCGAATCATCTGAACTTGTTTTCATTTTTCTTATATGTTTCATATATACTATAGACACATGTATCTTATTTATTCTAGCGGCTGTACACGAGTGCTACAACGTAGGCTTTCTCTTCTCTACTGAAATTACCACCTACGCCCACACAGGCCATCAACTTCTTTCATACTCCTGCAGTGTAATTCCTGCAGAAGTCTATTTCTTCTTTCCTTTTGGTGTCTAACAAAACAGGTGTGGATAACTACACTTGGCCAAGATTATATGCAAACATACGCTGCTTTCTAGACTTTCCCAAGTTTCCCCAAAGGTGTGTTATTTCCTTCCAGTGACTGGAGCTCTAGACATTCTCGGGCTGAACTTGATCAAACAATGGGAAACCAGGCTCTCATGTTTACTAACCGCTGCGGGTGGCTCTAAAGGATTATAAGACACCAGGCGGGTTCTTCTCACTCACAGAATTTCCTGAAGAAGCAAACAGAACCAGAATAGGGCAGCCTGCAGTTTAGAAGTCGGGGGGGGGGGGAGGGGAGGAGAGAGGGGGGAGAGGGGGAGGGAAGGAGGGGGGAGGGAGAGGGGGAGAGAGAGAGAGAAAGAAATTAAGAAAAGAAAAGAAAAAGAAAAAAAGAAAAGAAAGAAAAGAAAGAAAAGAAAGAAAAGAAAGAAAAGAAAGAAAAGAAAGAAAAGAAAGAAAAGAAAGAAAAGAAAGAAAAGAAAGAAAAGAAAGAAAAGAAAGAAAAGAAAGAAAAGAAAGAAAAGAAAGAAAAGAAAGAAAAGAAAGAAAAGAAAGAAAAGAAAGAAAAGAAAGAAAAGAAAGAAAAGAAAGAAAGAAAGAAAGAAAGAAAGAAAGAAAGAAAGAAAGAAAGAAAGAAAGAAAGGAGCTCTCTGAGGGAAGGGCAGTCCTGGATTTAAATCTGCCTCCACTTGTCTTAGTCGGGGCTGAGACGACGACCCACCTCACGGGGCTGCGGTGATTAGATGGTTAAGGTGTGTTAAGCACCCGGCACAGATCTTTCTCCTCCCAGCTCCAGGCTGCCTACCTGCCACTTCTACCTGGTGGTCTGAGGGCAATGGAAAGACAACCCTCCCTCACCCCCAGTCCACCTCCAAGGCCCGCTGACTGTTCCTCCTCAGTATCTGGCCCGGGGCACCCAGTTCTCTCCATTTCTTGGGCTGCCACCCAGCCAACATCACCATCACTCTCCTAGACTAATGCAACAGCGTCTCAACTGTTTCCCCAAAGCCCCTTTTAAGACCCCCTTTGGAGCCGGGGTCCCTGGATGGTTCAGTCAGTTAAGCATCCAACCTCGGCTCAGGTCACGATCTCACGGCTCAGGAGTTCAAGCCCCGCACTGGGCTCTGTGCTGACAGCTTGGAGCCTGGAGCCTGCTTCGGATTCTGTGTCTCCCTCTCTCTCTCTCTGCCCCTCCCCAGCTCGTGCTCGCTAGCTCTCTCTCAAAAATAAACATTCAAAAAAATAAAATAAAGTAAAACCCCTTTGGAATCTTCCCAGTACTCTTGAACACCAGGATCTAAATATGATATACAAAGTCTTGCATGGTCAACTCTTACCCACCCCTCTGGCCTCCCCTCTGCATTCGCCTCCTCCCTCCTCACACTACAGCCACATTCTCTCCTGCCAGGGGACTTCTGCCTACGCTACACCTTTGCTGGAAGTGGAAAATTCTTCTTTCTCCCTGACCCCATTCCAGCCTAATTATTACCTTTCCTGATCCTCAAAGCTAGGTTGGGTCCACTCCTCATAGAATCAAGTGCTTCTTCCTTCAAAGAACTCTTCATGGTTGAGAGAAGCATATTTTTACTATGTGACTAATCAACATATTTCTCTTTCTCTTCACTCTAAACTCAAAGCATGGCAAGGAACAAACGAATTTTACCATTATCTTAGGTTGGGTGTTCCTGAAACAGAGCCTGAGGTGAGGACTTGGGTACAGATGGTTCATTTGGGAGGTGATCCCAGGAGGAAGGAAAGACAGAGAGTAGGAAGAGTGAAACAGGAGAGAAGAAAAACCAGTCCAAGGGCACAGAAGGGAAAAACAGCCCAAGGGCACATTATCAAGGGCATTATTGTGGGCAACAGGGCATCAATCCCACCAGGAGATGCCACCTGGAACCGTCCCCTGGGGGAAGGAGGCAGAAGCGTGTGTCCCCTGGTTTCTGTCCCCTCCTAGTTTCAGGCCATGACCAGGGGAGTTAACTCCCCCATCCCGACCTGTGCTTGCACACCACACGACCCCCACGGCACCGGAACGAGGGCAGACAGCAGGTACAAGGCTGTCACCACAAGGCACTTCCAACACCACACTGACTGTCCCTCAAAGAGGTGTCTGAAAATGGAAGCGAGTCATGATGATGTGGCTCAGAGACTGGGCAGCTGCTATTCTGTATGTCCCTGTGCCCGGCACAGTGCCTGATGTACCACAGAACCCCACAAATGGTGGTAGTGGGGGGGGAGGAGGGGTTCTCAACATTGCTCTTTTTTCACACAAATAAAACTTCTAATAACACTGGTAGAATTTATTTCTTTTTTTAATTGGGCAAAGAAAGTTAATTCCAGGGGTACCTGGCTGGCTCAGTCAGAGGAGCCTATGTCTCTGGATCTCAGGGTTGTGAGTCTGAGCTCCACATTGGGTGTAGAGATTACATACATACATACATACATAAAAAACAGATAATTCCACTATGATGTCCCGGAAGGTCTCTCCACAAAGGAGCACTGGAAATCGCAACTGCAGGAGAGGGGTTCTGATAACAAAAAGAACATAAATTTTTACACTGTTACAATGAGACAATGAGAAGAGTAACTATGTCTGTAGTGTGCCCTTTGTGTATGTAGCTATACTTAACAACTTGAGCACCATCCCGAGCATTATTTTTGCCTCTAGAGCATAAATAAAGATACTTGCGAGATACTAGAAGGTGAAGATTACATTTATGTCCAAAATTGGACACCCTGAGGTGAAAACAGCCTCACGGCATTCTCTAAATGAGCCCCCTTCCTAATCCTAAAGGATCGGTAAATTCCACAAGGTTATGGATGACCACCAGAAACTACTGAAGTGTTGCAAAATGGGGTGCTTACATGCAAAGCTCCGTTCTGACAAACGCTTCAACTTAAGGATTTTATCTGCTTAAGATTCACCAATCAAACAAAAATTCAGGGAATGTTTCTTGGGCACAAAGACACCGCTAAGGTTATGTGGAGAAAACCAGTAAACGGATTCAGTTCCAGTCATGAAAAGATGACCTAGTACCTGTAGGACAGGAAGATGCACCTAGATACAAATAAAAATGGCAGAGTAAAATAAAGCAAGATGTTACTTAAAACCCAAACTAACTGCCACCACTTCTGTCTCCTCAAGAGGAAGCATGATTCAGATCTGTGGAGAGATCAAGCTAGAGACTAATGGAGGGAAGAGAAAGGAAAGACAGAAATGGCGGCCTCTCACATTTTCCATACATGTCAAAGGTGGACAGAGTCCTATGCCTTGGGCAGTTGTTAATGGAGAGGGGGTCTCCCAGAAGGGGAGGAAGCCAGGAAACACCTGCCAAATTGTTGGGTTTGTTTTTTTTTCTCCCCTGCCAAGTCTTAACATAAAGAGAGGTCAAGCTAGGGGTGCCTGGGTGGCTCAGTCGGTTAAGCGTCTGACTTCAGCTCATGTCATGATCTCACAGTTCGTGAGTTTGAGCCCCACATCGGGCTCTCTGCTGACAGCTCAGAGCCTGGAGCCTGTTTCAGATTCTGTGTCTCCCTCTCTGTGCCTCCCTCTCTGTGCCTCCCCGTCTTGCTCTCTCTCTCTCTCTCAAAAATAAACAAACATGTAAAAAAGACAGACAGAGGTCAAGTTGCATGACAAGAGACTAGAAACTTCAGGCACCTGTGGCAGTGAAATCCCAGCAGTGGGATGGCCAGAGGTCTTTCAGAACTGAGGGGCGTAACCTTCAATATCAAGATGTCACGTTGCTGTGTGTAACCGAGGTAAAAACGAACGTCCTCTGTGCTGAGTCTAGAGCGGGTTCCCCACAACCCAACTGGGTCTCCAGGGCCCTAACACGGCCCTACGGTGCTGTGGCCGCATGCAAGAGATCTGCAGGGCCCTTCTGATAACCCCCCCCCGCATCCAGCAGGGTTGGGACGATGGTAAATAGAAAGGCTTATAAAGAACTCATCAAAAAGTTTTTGTGTCGATGTAACAGACATCAGGAATGCAACAACAACAACAAAAAAATTTCACCAAATATCCTTAAGTTTATTGCTAAAACCTGTGCTTGTTTCCCATTTCTGAAATCAAAGTCTAGTACAAAGGATAAAAACTGGACAGAAGAGAAAAACAAAGAAAGGTGGGGCCAGACAGGAAGACAGGCTCCGAAGCCCGCCCTCTGCAGGCTTTCCTCGGTGCTCCTTCTAGAGGTCTCACCCCCACACACAGCCCGCTCCACGGGAAGAAGCTGTGCACCGGCAGAACCCTGCACTTCTGCCCACTCGCCAGGCCTTCCAGGTCTCCCGGGTGACGTGATGTCAGCAAGAGACCACAACTATCGATCAAATGTGAGGTTAACGAAATGAGAATCCGACAGAAAGGCTCCGGCTTAGAAACAACGCGAGGCGTCTTCGCGGCAGGGCTGGGGACCGGGGACCAGGTGGAGAGGGAGGGCAAGAGTGGCCGCGCGGTGGGGAGCGGCCCAGGACTGCTCTGCGTGGCTCCTCGCTCTGGGATCCCTTCACAGTGCGGCCCCGCCTTCCAACGTCGAGCGCTGCCCAGCCTCCAGACCAGCATGGAGACTTCCAGCAATGCACCAAATTCCTGGTCTCCAGATCAACAGTACTGGGTCGGTCCCCAACCAGGGTAGGTATTCACACACAGCGGCAGCATGAGCGGCCGCCAACCTAGCTGAGCACCTGTCCCTGCCCAGATGTGGAATCAACGTTACCATGCCAGATAAGACATTATGTATGTCGTCATTGTCCTTCAAATATAAATTCACGCTTGAAAGCATAAAAAGGAAGCTATGCTTTTGTAATAAAAATAAAAGGTTATTTTAATTGAAAAATAAGGTCACACAGGGAAAAGAAGAAAGGAAACACACAGTGATTTCTACAGGCTTGTCTACAGAATTCGCATTGCTGGAATGTAAGCAAAACTAGAAAGAAATGGTGTCACAGTGGGGTGCCTGGGCGGCCCAGTAGGTTGGGCGTCTGACTTCCGCTCAGGTCATGACCTCGCAGTCTAAGTTCGAGCCCCACGTCGGGCTCTGTGCTGGCCACTCGGAGCCTGGAGCGTGCTTCGGATTCTGTGTCTCCCTCTCTCTCTGTCCCTCCCCAACTCCCACTCTGTCTGTCTCTCTCTTGAAAGTAAATAAACATTCAAAAAAAATTTTTTAAAAATGGCTTAATAGTGTGTATATATGAACAAAATTAACTTTGCTAATATCCTACTCTGGAGAGAACAGGAGAGGAGAGGGGAGGGAGGGAAAAGGGGGGAGGATGAGACGAGACATTTATCTTCTCTACAGTAGTACCTAGACCTCGGGATAAATAGGCACCCGAAAGGAAGGCGGTCTTGTTTATTTTCCATATGCCTGCACACAAGTTATTAATCACATGGCCATGCAGCGTAATTATGTAACCCAGTTTTAACGTTCAAACCCTGTCAAGCCTCCACCTGGAATTACTCAAAAGCATTTTGCCCCCATTGAGAAACAAAGAAACAAAGTCTCCGCCAAGGTAATAAAATTCCCCGAGCGAGACACTCTCCTGCAACGGCGGCCAGTTCTCATACTACATTTGGCTCTGGGCCAAACCGAAAGTTCTGAGGAGGTCAAATATTCAAATTCCAGCCCCAAATAGAGTCACAATTCACAATTAAGGTGTGGACAAGCCAGATATATAAACTTATCAGGGTTTTATGCTCTCAGCAGTGTTAATGAGACCATCCACTTTTCTACCAGCTGTGTGGTGTTCACATCCCAGCGAAGCAAAAGCCGGACTACAGGGTTCAGGTTCGGTCCTTAAAAGTGAGGTACTGAATTTCACATGAATTTATTCGAACACTCACCCGTAACATCCATACTCCCACACTGGGAAAGGAACTCATCTGGGTAATTATCAAATCAGCACACAGTGAAAGACGCTTGAAAGGAATTTACAGGTAAGTTGGCAGACTCCAGGCATTCATAGCATCAGGGAAAAACTATCCATTTTCAAAGGTAGATTATAGTCTTCTGCATGAGGCTTATACTAGTCTCTCGCCTTCCTTCTAAGCTCTGTTTCTTCTGTCTTCTATGGGATTCCAGACAAGTAATTTGCCCCATGGATTCGTCCATTCTTGCTACATAATTTCTGCTTTCTGCTATTACTTTTATCTAATGCTTCACCACCTTGAAGTCACATATACGTTGTTTTTTTTATTCAGTTATAAGATTCATGCAGTAAAGTGCGCAAATCTTAACTGCACAGTTCCAGAACTTCTTACGTATGTACACACTTCATGCGACTCTCACCCAGGTCCAGATACACTGCAGGAAATGTACACATGATTGTTCCTGTCCATACACACATGCATACACCCACCCACCCTCCATCCCTGGAATCCCAGTAAAGCTGTGGTATCAGCAAACAGGAAAGAGATCGACCACAGTATGATCAACTGCCAAAATACCGCCTTTTAGTTGCTGGTGGAAAAAATAAAGTATCATTTACAATTTGATGCAGAGATCTTGTTACTGCATTTCTAAGTCATGAGTCATTACCCCTTTATTAAATCATGTTGCCCTGCCACTAAATCTGAACCCGTTATTTTCTTAAAAAAAAAAAAAAAGTTACAAGTCACAGACGGGAAGAAAATATTGGCAAATCACATAGCCAATAAAGAACTTGTATCCAAAATATATATTTAAAATTGTCAAAACTCAACAGTAGGAACAATAAGAAAATAATCCAGTTTTTAAAATGGACAAAAGGTCCTAGGGCACCCGAGTGGTTCAGTTGGTTAAGTGTCCTACTTCGGCTCAGGTCATGATCTCACAGTTCGTGGGTTCAAGCCCCACGTCTGGATCTGTGCTGACAGCTCAGAGCCTGGAGCCTGCTTCAGATTCTGTGTCTCCCTCTCTCTGTCTCTCTGCCCCTCCCCCGCTCACGTTCTGTCTCTGTGTCTCAAAAATAATTAAAAATGATAAGATGCAGACCACAAAAAAGGCAATGCAACTTTATCATTAAGTGGATGACGTAACTTCGCTGCAGTGGGTGGGGGAAAGAAGCTAACCTAAAACAACTCTGGAATTCAGAACTCTGATACTATTAACTAATAATAGAAAAAATTATATAAAAAGTGTGCTGTTGGTAAATCTGTTGCTGTTAGGAGTATCAGTTGGCAATTCTGAAGCTACTTTACACATATCCTAGAATATATATGTAACAGATACAAAAATATAGATTCCGTGTATAGAATCTGCTATCTCAGTATAAACTCGTATTTATTTTTAATATATATACAGATACAGAAATATAGACCTATATAGTCAGAGACACTAGCACGAACCCATGTTTATTTTAATACAGAGAGAATTACAGATGCGTGTATACATGGGTCAGTATATATACAAATATTTCCCAGTTCTCTTCACTGAACCCACAAGCAGGTGCAACACTCTGGGAGCAATGAGCACACCCAGCACCCAGATCTTGGTTTCTAAATCCCATTTCAACTAAAAGGCACCAAGGCGTTTCGGAGAAATGGCTAACTCCACAGCTAGCGTAGGGATAAACCAAAGATGAACGAGGCACCTCCTACAGTTCCAGAATGCCAAAAGGACACAGGAGCCAAACCAAAAGAATTTTCAATCACCAAATTTGGAACACTTTGAACGTAATAATGATAGGACTGGGTCATAACCCAAAGAATAAAGTAAATGATTGTGAGTTCACACTGTGATAAATAAACGAAGAAACAAGTAAATAGAAGAAACAAGCCTTCCTGACAAGCGAACCGCAAGTATTAAATGTAGAGATAACGAGGGACATAGAAAATCATCATTAGAATAGCAGTCATATTCTCAGGCTGGATAATTACCGAAAAGCAGTGGGCTTAACCACAGAGAAACACGCTGTCGGCAAGGTCACAAAGTACAAAATGTGCCCAACACTGTGGTTTTCAGACAGGACTACAAATCACTTGATACCCCTCCCTCCAGAAGGTAGAACCAAAGCCCCTCCCATAGAGTGTGGACTGGGCTTCATGACCTGCTTCTAACGAAGTGTAGACAAGTTGAAAAATAATAACTGGATGATGGAGAACCCTGGCTGACAGCACTTTAAGCGACCTCTCATGGTTAACGTCACTAACCATACATCGTGTCGAGATCATGAGCCTCTAATATAGCACAAAGAGAGGGACGCATCACCTTTATGATGTTCTGTCCAAAACGGATAACTTCAATCTAATATGAGAAAACATCACGCAAATACAAACAGAGGGACGTACTACAAAATTCCAAATCACTACTCACCAAAAATGTCAAGGTCGTAAAATTAAGACACGAACACAGATTAGAAAATACTGGAGACAGGACAACTCAACACAATGTACAACCACGAAACAGACCTTGGGACAGAAAACATACATTGGTGGAAAAACTGAGGAAGCCCAAAGAAGTCTGTAGTTAACAGTATCAAACCAATTTTAGCTTCCTAGCACTGATCCCTAAAATATCTTCTCCTTCGCCACAATGCACAGCCAGTTCCTAACAACAATTCAAAACACAGGCCAAATGCCTGCTCTTCCAGGAAGTCTTCCTTGACTACACAGTCTCTGATTTGTTGGACACCACTCCTCTGTGCTTCTATCAAAACACAAGACACTCAATATTTTGCTGTATTTTCCTGGCCAGCATCTTACAGGGGCTTGAGGAAGACAGGAAAATTGGTGATTATGATCATGAGTTTTGGACGCCTGCCTCATCTCAGTTCAACCCCCCAGATCCACAACTTTCCATGTGATCTTGAGTAATCTTTCAGACCCTCAATTTTGCTCAGTGGTAACAGACTCAACACAGTTACTCAAGGATCTAATCAAGCAATGGACGATGATTAACTCCACTTGCACATAGCATGTGTTCAATCATGGTGGCGAATGTTACTAATCATTAATCATCATTGTCAAGGGCTGAGTTTCTTTTTTTTTTTTTATATAATTTTATTTATTTTTGAGACAGAGAGAGACAGAGCATGAGCAGGCCAGGGGCAGAGAGAGAGAGGGAGACACAGAATCCGAAGCAGGCTCCAGGCTCTGAGCTGTCAGCACAGAGCCCAACACAGGGCTCGAACTCATGGACCTCGAGATCATGACCCCAGCCCAAGTCGGACGCTCAACCGACTGAGCCACCCAGGCGCCCCAAGGGCTGAGTTTCTAATGATTGGTGTAGTGCCTGACAGGTGATAAGGACTCAGCCAATGTTTGCTGAACGAATGAATGACTAACATGAACACTGACAAACATGTATCCAGTATCTACTTCACATGATTAGCAGCCTTTACCCTCAAGGGTTTTAGGGCTGGAATCGCTTCTCTGGCCGCACATTACAATCACCTGGGGAATTCTAACACTATCCTAATGCCCAAGTGCCACCCTCAGAAATTCTAATTGGTCTGAGGTGCAGCAGGTTGAGCCACTAATCTACTTGGAAGAAAAGGAAATACACATGTAACAACCTCCCAGTAACAACAAGCCCACGGAGCACCCAGTTCTTGGTTTCTAAGACAACGAAACGAAGGCTCCTTGCACACATAGCTGATTCTAGGGCTGGGGCAGGAAAAACCACCATGAAGGGGTAGATCAAAGGGATGCAAGGGCCAAATGAAAGAGCTCCCGGGGGCACCTGGGTGGCTTAGTCAGTTAAGCATCTGACTCTTGATTGTTCGGCTCGGGTCACGAGCTCACATGTTCGTGGGTTCAGGCTCCGCCTCAGGCTCTGCTCTGTTAGTGGGATTCTCTTGCTCTGCCCTCCCCTGCTCGTGCATGCATGTGTGCACACACCCTCTCTCCCTCTCTCAAAATAAACTTTTTTCTATATCCTAATACATAGCATTTATTGTAAGTATTTGATATTTTACAGTGACTTTAATACACAGTTTATGGTCAAGTTAGCTAATATGCAAGAATGTCAAGAAGCTCCTGGCTTCGGGAGTAGATTCCCAAGATTCATCGCTCATGTACAACACCCAGTGCTCATCCCAACAAGCGCCCTCCTCAATGCCCATCACCCATTTTCCCCGCCACCCCGCCTTTCCACCCCCATCAACCCTCGGTTTGTTCTCTGTATTTAAGAGTCTCTTATGGTCTCTCAAAATAAACTTTAAAAACTAAGAGCACCCAGTGACTCACACCGTATTGGACTATAAACTGAAGTATAAAATAAATACCCACAAATCCATACTGGTATCAATAAATGACTGAATCGGTAAGTGTTGAAGAGAACACATAAACCTCCCACACAGAACTTTACGTAGATCCTCTGACCTCAAGGAGGGAGAGTCTATTTTCCATTCTTCAAGTGAGGGCTGCACACAGGACTTTCTTCCAAAGAGTACGGTATGAAAAGAGAGAGAAAAAGAGTAGCTCTCCAGTAAAACAATCTGGAAAACACTACCTCAAGCCAGGTAATCAAGGTTAATATCGACAGTGATAGGTCTTGATAGTACGTAGCCTTGATGTCCTGTGATAACGGCCCTTCACGTCTGTGATCTTCCTCCTAAAGACACAGTAGCCCAATCTAATCAGAAAATTGAGGGACATTCTGCAAGATACCTGACTGGTACTCCTCAAACGGTCAAGGTCATCGCAAACAAGAAAGTGTGGAAAACCGTCACAGCGAAGGGGAGACTGATGTAATGACTTAAAGTAATATGGAGTCCTGGGACAGAAAATGTAATGTAATGTAAGATGTTAACAACAGGGAAACTGGGTGTGGGTTATACAAGAGCTCTCTACGCTATCTTTGTAATAATTCTGTCAATCTAAAACTGTTCCGATAAAAAGTTTACTGAAAGGAAAAGAAAGCTGGCCAAGAGATAAATGGGCAGCGTCATTACACTGTCATTGGTCAGAGGACAAAGAAATTGCTCAAGAGTCACGGAAAACTTCAGTAAGGAACAGGACTCGGATATAGGAAGTGGCAAGTGTGGGCAAAAAATCAGAATCTCCAGGACCCAAGAAAGGAACAAGGAGATCCATTAGAACCAATGAGACAAGAGCACAGAACATGCAGGGGAATAAAAAATAAAAACGTAGTTTGCACAATTTGTGGAATAAAAAACACCGGAAGAAAAAGGTTCATTTTGACTGATTTTTCAGGCCACGGGTGCTCATTTCTTCACCAAACACTTCTCTAACGTGGTCATTAACACCCCCAAATTTTCCCTTTCCCTAAACATCTTTTCAAATTCTGTATGTGTATCAAAGGAGAGTGGGCAAAAAAAAAAAAAAAATCTCATGTATGAAATCAAAAGCCGTTTCAGATTTCATCAAATGGAGCCCAAACTTAAGTCAATATCTTACTAACTTTGTTTTCATCTCTGAAGACATAACATAATGCTAAAATACATGAATTCAATCTTATAGTACACCTTGCTTCCTAAAACTGATCGCTCAGAAACATTATGGGTAATCAGTACATCCTTGTTAGTTTTCTTTGGAAAACTCTGGCCCAGAAATCAGTAATATTTCTAACACAGGAGAGGGTCTTGGGATCTCTAAGCTGCTGTCAAAGTAGGATACTTCAATTTCAGCACGTGTCACCAAAGAATAAGCCAATGCTTACAAAATAACCACAGCCCAAAAAGGCACATTTCTTACTCTAATGAAACGTGTTCTGGAACGGTCAGTGGTGGAGATGAACCTCTTTTAACACAAGACACACCCCAAAAATGACTCCCCAGGTGAAGGAAATAGCCCCATCATGGTAATCCCACAGCCAATAATCCCGTTCTAGGGCTGCCGGCCACAAGATGTTCTCATCCACATCACACAGAAAACTACAAAAAAATGACACTCAAAATTACCTCCTCAATATACCCACAGACCACAGCAATTAAAGCAACGCTTTTCATTATAGACTTTGAGAGGTACACTCCTGCCTTCCCTGACACAAATGCTCTGTGGTCTTGTGAAGCTTTCTGAAATGGCACTTGGTAACATACACAATCCTAAGCACCTCGCTGACTAATACCTCAGCAGATCCTTTTTATCACGATTCCAACCACACTTTAAAAACTCTGTTCTTAGACACCCCTTTTATACCTAGGAATACTTATGGTATGCCACTACCAAATAATTTCCCAATTCCTTTTTCCACCCTCTCCAAATTTCTATTTCTGAGCCTGTCTCTAAGCATTATTTAGCATGAGCGGACAGTAATAGATTTTTTTTTAAGTTTATTAAATATTTTTGAGAGAAAGAGAGATCATGACCCAAGCTGAAGCTGGACGCTTAACCTAATAAGCCACCCAGGCACTCCCTAAGTTTATTTATTTAGAGAGACAGCAGGGGAGCGGCAGAGACAGAGGGAGAGAATCCCAAGTGAGGCTCAACCCCATGAACCGTGGGATCACGACCTGAGCCGAAATCAAGAGTTGGATGCTTAACCAACTGAATCACCCAGGAGCCTCCTAATAGGGCAAAACATGGGGTGCCTGGGTGACTCAGTCAGTGAAGAGTCTGACTCTCGATGTCGGCTCAGGTCATGATCTCACAGTTCGTGCGATCGAGACCCATGTCGGGTTCCACGTTGACAGTGCGGAGCCTGCTTGGGATTCTCTCGCTCTCCCTCTCTCCCTTCTCTCTGCGTCTCCCCTGCTCACGTGCTTGCTCACTCGCTCGCTCTCTCTCTCTCTCAAAATAAATAAACTTTAAAAAAAAAAAAAGGAAAAAGGATTTAGGGAGGCAGTATTTTCAAAATATTGTGACACATTTCTTTGATTTAAAGTCAGAAAGTGATCAGTACCTTTATCCTCCTGCAAACACACAGACTGAAAGCACTTTCACTCCAGTATCTTCATTCCAACCTTTAACGTTGTTCCTCTATTATTATAGATGTATCTTGCTTTAATCATCCCAAAAAGCAATTTTTTTTCAAACTAATGCTTGTAAAAATGAGTACTTGTTCCCCAGTCTTTGCTCACCAGGGCGTCTCACATTCCATTTCTTCTTTTGAATCCCAATTAAATTTAATCCAATTTAGGTTTGTGTGTGGTAAGCCTACTCTTTCTCTGTGAATCGAAGATGTCCGGCACTCACTCTCGAGTGACAATTTTAATGGAGTTTAGATATCTGTGTGGAACTTGAAAGTATTATTCCACTAACTTCTGTCCTCACTTACTGCTAAGGAGAAGCCTACTGTCCAGAACTGTCCAGTCTTTGTAGTTAAACCTGGTTTTTCTATCGGATTCTCTTAGGAGATTTCTTTTCAATTCTGGAGTTCTACAGTTTCACAGAACTTTCTGCAGATTTGCTCGTGTATTTCCTGCCCATGTTGCAATGTGATTCTCCCAAAATTAGAATGTGCCCTTCATCCGTTCTGAAAACATTATCTGCTATTATCTTTTTGAGTATCTGCTCTTTCCCGTTTTATCCTCGTCTTCTAGACTCTTATTAGACATTTTGGACCATCTCATTCTAGCTGAAAGTCTTTCAATCGCTGGAAGGTTTCCAATCTCTTTGTCACTCTATGCTACATTTTGAGGAATTATTTTAGATCTCTCTTCACACTCACTAGATGTCTCTTCAGCTTTGACTAGTCTATTAATGGTCTACTGAGTTTGTAATGGGGGTAAGTGCAATTGTACTTCTACAAGTTCTATTTGGTTCCTTTTCAAATATTTCTGTTCTCGCTTCATAGTGTACTATTATTTTTATTCTTAACGATTAGTTCTAACATATTATTTTATAATTCCTAGCATTTTAGTATCTTCAATTCTTAGAGTACAGACATTCCTTATTATTGTGTTTTCTGTCTCTTCAGAGTGGGTTCTTTCTTCATGTTTGCAATTTATGACCATGAACTCATCTTCAGAATACTTTTCTCTGCATCTCATGTTATTTCTGCTGTTTGTACCCGAGATTTCACCTAAGGCCAGCCTTTAATTTATTACCTTCCTACTATCCACAGCTGATGAAGAGAGAGAAACTGGTGGATGTGAATACTATCTACATTCATTACCCAGCTTCTAATTCTTTTTTGTCCCTTGAATGTTAAGTCTTGGTTGAGGAAGTCAAAAGAAATAAGCAAAAAAAAAAAAAAAAAAAACCAGAATATCATTGGGAAAGGCCAACTGTAATTCACCCACGAGGCCTCCTTGGGCCCCATCATCTTAGTGAATTCCCCACTCACCAGAGTATGACTGTAGCTTAGAAGGTGAGAACATCAAATGTCACCAGTATACAGAAAGTGGAAGTGCCTCCCACCGAAAGAAGCACACAATCGAGCTCAGAGACCACAGGCTTTTAACAAATGATGAAAAATGTGGCCTTCCAGCCCACCAGGGTATCTGCTGCAGCGGGACTGGCACAGCAGATAAACACGGGGGTGATAAATCACCATCAGGAGGGTATTTGCCAAACTTGGACACAAAAGAAGGGGGGTTAGCTGGATAAAAAGAAATTTTAATGCTATCAGGCTAAAGACCTGGTGTATCCAACCTCCCCAACCCTTCCTGGCCAATGAAACATAAATGTTTAAAGTTCACTGCATGGATTACTAGTGCTAGGTTACATACTCAGATCTTACGGACCTTTCTGTCTCTACCAAGTGATTTTGCACGTCTCTGCTCGGATCCACCGTAAGCTGTTTTTTGCAGTTTAACTTTTTTTTTAAAAAAACATTTATTTAATGTCAGCACAGAGCCTGATGTGGGGCTCAAACCCACACACTGTGAGATCATGACCTGAGTCGAAGTTGGACGCTCAACCGACTGAGCCACCCAGGCGCCCCTACAGTTTCACCGTCAAAGAGAAATGAATTCTCCTTGTTTCTAAGTCACTGAGAAAGATGATCATCAATTTTTTGCGTAAATATTGCCAACCTTGTTAGCATTCCACTAATGATAAAATATGTAGTGTTTTTGTAGTAACTATTTTCAAATAGTTTCAAGTCTACATACAAGTTCTTATAATTTCAAGAACTCTCTCATCCCTCTCATCCAGATATCCAGATTCTCCAATTATCACCAATTTACGATAGTTGCGTCTTTCTCGCTCTCTCCTTCTCTCCCTCCCTTCCCCCACTTTTTGCTCTCTCATTATATACAGGCTTTAGAGTAATATCTTGATGACTCTATGATATTCTTGTCATCCTAACTTCCTAAGTGTAAATATTATTTCCTTAATGTTTCAGTACTTCGGACGCCCGATGTCATAACAACAACCATTTTTCTTCTATTATACCGTTAAAGGTATAGAATGTCGAGACGGATCTGCAATCGGGGGATATATTCTGGCATTTACATTTAGAAATACATGTCTACAACTCGTTTATGTACACACTCAACATACATTAATGATTCAACAAATATTAATAACACCGTTTTGCTAGACAGAAATTTATAGCAGTCAATAAAACAAAAACGATCCCAGCACTTAGGGAACTTACACAGTATTTCCTAAGATTTACTTCTATCATCGAATTCATGGCTAATCAGATCATGGAGAGGAGCAATTTTCCTCTGTTGCCTTTCACACTGTCAATTTCGTCATCCTTAAAAACTTCAGTTTTTATTAAGTATAATCAGGAGATCATTAAAATATTTAAAAGTTCCAGGGCAGCTGGGTGGCTCAGTCAGTTAAGAGTGCGCCTTCGGCTCAGGTCATGATCTCGCAGCTCGTGGGTTCAAGCCCCATGTCGGACTCTGTGCTGACAGCTCAGACCCTGGAGCCTGCTTCAGGTTCTGTGTCTTCCTCTCTCTCTGCCCCTCCCTCTGCTTGCACTCTCTCTCTCTCAAAAATAAATAAACATTAATTTTCTTAAATATTTAAAAGTTCTGGGGCACCTGGGTGACTCAGTTGGTTAAGCATCCAACTTCAGCTTAGGTCATGATCTCGTGGTTCATGGGATCAAGCCTCACTTCGGGCTCTGTGCCGACAGCTCAGAGCCTGGAGCCTGCTTCGGATTCTGTGTGTGTTTGTCTCTCTCTCTGCCCTCCCCTGCTCCCACTCAGCCTCTCTCTCTTTCTCTCTTTCAAAAGTAAATAAATATTTAAAAAATTTTAATATTTACAAGTTCTGCCTATGACCAATCAATAGATCAAGTAACATACATCATTTCAAATGGCATATTAATGTAAAATACTATCTTGCCAGCTGAAACATCAATCGATCACCGGTATTATTTTCATGGTACAAGTAAAATAATACAAGCAAATCACAATAGACAGATTTAAATCATATGCCTCATTTTTGGGGGGCATCTTAATTTAGTCTGTATAGGAAAACTAAATAATTACACATTGTCCTCCCTTGCCCCTTCTCCCCTAATCCCCCCTCTCCTCCCCCCCACACAAACCATGGGTAACAAGTTAAAAAGTAAATCTACATTCCATGGTGGCTAATGCTAAATGAGCTGGGAGAGTGACCTCTTTAAACAGAATAGCATGGGGGAAATTGCCAGCTCATCTTAAATCTGTTAAGGTCTAAAGAGGTAAGATTTCAGAAATCATTTGACAGGAAAGACTCATAGCTGAAAAGAGGGCATTTCAGGCCAAAAATATCTTGCCAGTAGACTTACAGGAAACACAATGGTTTTAGTAGAAAGAATGCATGTTCTCGGACCAGGCGGACCTGGGTCTCAATTTTGGCTTACTCATTATTAATAGTGCATTTTTGCCCTTGGGCGAGATTCTTTCCTTCTCTAAGGAAAACAAATGATTCTTTCCTTCTCTAAGGAAAACAAATGTGGAGGAGAAAACCTAACTTGAATTGGAAAACGGATTCGAAATGACGAACGAGCACATAGCGTGTGCTCCGTCACTGGCCACCGATGGAGAGTCTACGTGGGAACTACTTCTGGAGATGCAGCCTCTCTACGAAGCTCTCTCTTTTCACCATGTACCTGCAGATTTGGGGGTGGGGGGAGAGAGGAGGGGAGTGTGCTCATCCGTCCAGACTTTGCCTTTGGCATCCGGAATCTCCAGGCTTCTTATTCTCGACCGGAGAGACCACGTGCTTTGGAGAAAGCTTAAGTGGTGGGTTGAGAACGTGTTATGGCTAGAACTACTCCATTTTTACCCAAATAAAACACTCTCAACAGTGTGACTTTTCTTATCATGACATATTTTTAAAACATTTTCCCCTATAGCTATGACATTCCTTCTCTACCCAACCAGATTTTTTGTTCACTTAAAGAGAAACATTTTAATGAAAGTCTCTTGCTTGCCCTGAAGTCAACTATCCCAATTTCCTTTCCAACCAACCATTTATACCAATTTTTTTTTAATTAATGCTTTTTACAGACTACTATTATTTCAAATTAGAACTGTTCTGATAAGTGAGCCAATTATAAAACCGGAGGTTAGAACAGCTGCTAAAACGTACACTCAGAACAAGATTAGCTGCTGCTAATGCAACAGACGTTCCAGGAGTCCGCAGCAAAGAGAGTGGGGCAAAGCTTCCAGCCACAGCCAAATCCAACAACCGTCACGGCACTAATGGCCCATCGCTAATGAGCAAGCTCGGCAAGTGGGGAGGCAAGGCTTCGGAAGACACGGGAACTACGCAGAACCGTACCATTCCATTACCCGATTTTTTTAAAGACGCCGACCGAGTCCAGGTGTGAGACGAACCAGCTACAGCAGCAGCGCTGTGTGAAGACCGCCCCATGCCAGGCCCCCTCCCACCCACCGCTGGGTCCTCTGGGCCAGAAGACAGCGGCCCTGTCCTGGCGGGAACCCGGGCCGAGAAGCTCTGGCGGTCAAGGGCGGCACAGGGCCTTGACCCGAGCTCGCAGGTGTGTCTGGCCACCAGGTCAGGATGGTGACGCATCCCCTAGCTTTGCGTTCAAACAGGGAGCCGAGGTCCCTCTCCATAAGCAAGCTGAGGATTTTGAGGTGTTTCTGTTCAAGCGTGCCAGGTTGATGCATCTGTCGCGTCATTTACGGTGCTAGAAAAACATCCCGCGGCGTTTCGGCCAAACTCTCCCACGGTCTGTGCACCTTCCCTAAGACACCAGGGCCTGTGGACTCGCCCCTGCCAGCGCCAGCTCCCTCGCCCTCGTGCCCCCCACGCCAGAGGCCGGCTGCTGACTCCTTCACCCAGGATGGCCTGCTCTCACCTCGCCCCTTTACTCCCTCCTCGCCCTTCACAGACACGGCCACGCTGTTCCAGGCAGCCTCGCGTGTCTCCTCTGCCCTTTCCTTCCCCATGCACAGTCTGCTCCAAATCTCTCACTGCAAAGCACAGCAGTTAAGTCACGAATCGGAAATCTGTAATTACCCTGGCTCAGTCACCCACTGCCGGGGCGAGCCGGTCACCTGCACGACCGGAGCACTGACCAAGCGGGCACGTCCTGGCACCAGGCACCGGTCCGTCACCCTGGGCCTTGCCGGAACAGCAGCGGGAAGACGCTGCCGGAAGATGGCCCACACGCGTCTCTACTCCGCCTGAGCGGGGACGGTGCCTTCTCTCATGCTCTCCAAACTCTCCTTCTGATCTCAGCAGGTCTGTGAACAGACAGACGGAAGAAGGGGACAACAAGGGCCAGACAGTGGGGCCCGGGGACTTCTCCTCCTCCCCGGGCTCTGGAGCGGGGTGTGAAGGCCCGTGGGTGCTGGACAGCCTGGCTGCTGCTCCTGGATGAACCTGGGACAAGGAGCTGACGGGGACAAGCATCACCTGGGGAAGGTGGCCGGGACAAAGGGGCAGAGGTGAAGACGCTGGCACCAGGCCCAGGCCGGGCCTGAAGCTTGGAGCCTGCCTCTGCTCCCTCTCCCCCTTCCCTGCCCACACAGGCACAGCTTCACCAGGCTGCCTGGTAAACACCTCCACAGATGCACCCGCAGCCGCCTGCCCTTCCCCCGGCCACCGCCCCCCTCGCCCTGCATCTCCTGCGAGAACGGGCCGTGTGACCATCACCATCGAAGTGGCAGAGGCAGGCCTCTGGGGCAGTGGCTGCCAGCGGAAGGGAGCCCAGCCTGCAGGGGCATCGACGGGCCACTCAGGGAACAACAGGGAGCAGACGCCCTGCACTCAGATCCTCGGACAGCCTTCCAGCTCCACACAGCGGGCAGAGCCAAGGCCACCTCTGTCCAGGCTGGCGCTGGCAGGACAGGAACAACAATTCTCTTAAAGCAAGCCAGCCAGCCAGCCAAACACACAGCGGTGCTGGAAACGGGGAAAGCAGCCAGCCCGCTTCCTCCAGAGGGGAGCACTACCCTCCGGGGAGTCCTGGGGAGGAGGCAAAGATGAGAGGCAGCAGTGGGCACCGCCTGGGACGGAGGGAACAGAGAAACCAATACAGAGGGGCTGAGCCCAACATGCTCCTCCCCAACCATCCCCCTCCCCTTTTCCTTCCCACAAGAAAATAGGGTGTGAGGGCTGGGAGCCACAGCAGAGGGTTGAACCCACTGATTAAAACCGAGAAAAGGGGCACTACGTCTGGAGGAAATCCCAGCGTGCGTGTGGGAGAGGAATCAAAGGCAGCTTGGAACCTCCGCATAGGAAAAGGCAGCCCCCCTCCACCCAGGGGAAAGATGCACTTAGGGACACCACCCTCCTCTCTCTGACAATTATGGAGGGAAGCAGGGTCTGCCTGCGACTTAGGCCGCTCTCTACACCTGCAGAGAAGATCAAAGCCAACCTTCTCGGCTTATCAATGGAGTTCACTCATGGAAACCCAGCAGCAAGGGAGGATCACAAGTTATCTGAAGAAAACACAGAACATGAAAGAAAGGGCTATAATGAACAAACAGAACTGGCCCCAGAAGAAGCATAATTCACAAGACAGGAGAAAACGTGTTACTAACTCTAGTATCTTAAGACAGATCTGAAATAGTAGTGTGTCCATAAAGCAAGACCAGGCTGCTGTGAAAAAGAAGCAATCAGAAAGAGAGAGCTCTCAACAGGAGACAAAGAAATAAATCTTAAATGATCGCTTAAAAGGAACCTCAATGGACCTGAGAAATAACAGGAACCACGCTAAGCACCAAGGCTGTGAACTGGAAGAAAATACTGAGAAACATCATGGAACCGAAAGTTCTGAGGGGTAATATATGCAGAGGTCCAACGTCCATCCAAGGAGTCTCAGAAGCAGCTATAATGGGAAGGAGGGAGTAAATAAATAAGTGAATAAGAGTATGAAGGGAGGAAGGGAGTCTCCCCCAGCTGACCAAACACACGAGCAGCAAGCTGAAAGGGCCAACCAGCCTGCAGGAGGTGAATGAGGGACACCCAGTTACGTGAACATCACACCAGAGAGGGCTCTGCGACATGCCCCTCAGAAACCAAAGATGAGGTGAGCCTGTCCCCAGACTCCATTGGCAGGATTTGGAATGAGAGCAAGAGGAAGAGACCAAGGGGCTGTCAGAGGATTGTGGGCCAAGTCCCGGCTTGTAACTAGCTAGCTGACTGACCGGGAAGAGGTCGCTGGCCTTCAGACTCCCTGAACGTGGAGGGGGTGTTACGCACCTCCTTCCTCTACCCCCCTCGTCGTTCCTGCCCCCCGCACGGCAGACTCTCCCCGGAGAGTCATCTTAAATTCCCCCAGATGACTTGTGTATCCAGTGCTGAAAACCACTGGACAAGATGGACTCTAAAAGCCCTCTGGCTCTGTGGAAGGCAGCAGAGGGCGTGGGGAAGAGTGGTCAGCAGAACCCGGGTGTAAATCCACTTGTGGCCTCTTCCCATCCGCGTGATTCTGAATAAGTCTCTCATCTTGCTGGAATCCGGCCTTGCTCACGTCTATGATGGGGAGCATAATGCCCTCCCCCATAACGTGATAAGGTGGAAACAAAATCTTGCAAGGAGGGGCACCTAGCTGGCTCAGATGCTACAGCACGTAACTCTTGATCTCAGGGTCGCGAGTTCAAGCCCCATGTTGGGCGTGGAGCCTACTTTAAAAAAACTCGTGCAAGGAAAAGAACGTGGATACAGCAAGTGACACCTAGCAGGTGATCACAAAATGGAGTGATAACAACTCTGTAATTCAGGTAACTAAGGGACAAGTGAGCTACAAAGGTGAGTGACATCCTTAAGTTCCCTGCTGTGAAACAGGTTAACCAATGGGATCCTGCCTACATGTGCAAACCTGCTAAGGAGGCAGCAGCTAAGGAGGCAGCAGGGAGGGGATGAGTTGGGGGGTCACAAGTGCCAAGTGGGCCATGGAGGGATGGACCCCCGAAACAGGATGGTGCAGGAGCCCATAGGAAAAGCTGTCCTCCCCCAGATGAACAAACCCTGTTGATAAAAAATAGAGGGGGGGGGGGAGTAGAACAAAGCTGTAACACTGGCTTCCAGCCAATCCGCCCACAGATTCCAATACAAAACTGTTTCAACTGAGACTATTTGTTAATTTATTCGAAAGAAAGTTGGTGACAGCACACCATTTGTTTTCCTCTCCTGCCACAAATAATGTCCAAACTGACCTAATTAGAATTATCGTGACCCCAGCAATATGAATACCTCAGATGAAGAAGGAACATATGGAAAACTTCATTTTTTAAAATTTTTTTTAGAAAGACAGAGAGCACGTGACTAGCGAAGAACGGCGGAGGGAGAGAGAATCGTAAGCAGGCTCTATGCTCAGTGTGGAGCCTGACACAGGGCTGGATGCCACGACCCTGGGATCATGACCTGAGCCGAAATCAAGAGTCAGAGGCTCAACCGACTGAGCCACCCAGGCGCCCCTATTCTTTTTCCAAAAAGTCTTTCTTCCTCCACTGATCAGAAACTCAGAACAATACAAAATTCCTCCCTGTTTTACTCATGTTCAGTATCGTTTTTTTCCACCACACCCTCTTTTCTTTGGAGCACCGATCAAGCCAAAAATAATTTGGCTAAATCCCATCCAATGGAAATAGCTTCGACACTTAAAAGAACAGATTTTGAACTCCTTTTGATCTCATCTTTCCAGAGTCTAAAATAAGCAGAGGTGGCCTCAATTCACCATAAACATAAACAAGTTTTATAAAGGTTCCCCAAAAACCTCTGGGGGGGGGGAAGAAACTGAATTTTTGTCAATCATTTTCTGTTATTCAAGTGGCCCGAAACCATACAAAATCCCTCCTTGAGTGATAATAGCATTTAATTGGTTTAGAGACCTTGTCTTTCACCTTTAATTTAGGATCCAAATTCTAGTTTTGCCCACGACGAAGTGAAAATGAGTTTGGCAGATACAGCCCAGTGCCCAGTTGGCATCTGAACAATAGACAATCTGGACCCTGAAATCTACATCTTAAAAGTAGGGGATTTGGCTGAGTTGAAAAGTCTGAACAGCAGCTGCCCGGACCCTATTGGGCATTGCAAGTACCGTGCTCTGTCCTCATAATGAATTCTGCTACAAAAAAGCGTGTGGTCTAATTCTTTGCTTTTTGCTCCATTTTCATGATATGGAGTAAACAGATATTATTTTTATTTCTGAAAGCTCCATTTTTCATGCAAAAAAAAAAAAAAAAGAATTTATGTGATTACTGGAGGCAAAACAAAGCAACAAGAAAACCAGAAATCCGCTATTGCTTACTTTACATGTGTCACGCCTCATTAAATGTCTTCCTGTCTGACATTCTCCAAGTTGCTCCCAATGAGTCCATCTGGTCACTAAGCGATGCAATCAGTGACAAAGGCTCCCTAACAGCTCCATCAAAGGCCTGAGTGACACTGAGGAATTCTCAAAGGTAATGAGATTATTCTAATCTCTGATTGATGAAGTATTTTTCTAAGGAAACAGATATGAAGACTAATGGTGGGGGAGGGGATGAGAAAGTAATTACCAGACAAAGAAGAGAAGATTGTGCATCATCTTTGACACAGGAATACCTCAAGGTCATAATTATCATGGAAATTTCATACAATTTCTCATAAAATGCCTCTAAAATTTTATACTGCGACACTCTGGGCAAGAAATTCAAAATTAATTGGTTTTGGTCGTAAGTCACTTCGTAATACTAAATTACAGTACAGATTATTGCCAAATCGCAGTTTGGAAAAATGGTTAAATTAAACGTGGACTAGAGTGAATTTAAACTGCATAAACCATCTTCTATCCTCAGGGGCTTCCCGGCTGTTTGTTAGTCTCCTGAATGGAACACATTTTTCCAGATATTTTTGCTTCTGAGAATAAAACTCAGAGGAAGTAAGTAGTTTGCTATACCCAGTTCCTGCTTTATTCTACCTCACCTTTTGGAATAGAGACAAGATACATTAAACTAACAAACCTTAAGCTTCAGGGGTCCTTCAGGGCCCTGGGAAGGGCCCCAAAATGTGTCCACAACATGCACTCTATTAGAAGTTATGGAAAAGAAGTTTTTGTTTTCTTTTTAAGAGAACCCCAAATTCAATGCGCTTGAGGTCCAATAAAATCTGGATTCCCCTGGCCCCACACTCCATTTCTCATATCCTTTACCTCATTATCCAACAGCTTCTGAAAATGTCAGGGGAGGCAAAGAAAGCAACAGAATTCTCAAGATGCCACCACGGCCATCAGGATTTTGTCTTCAAGACACGGCCCAGGCAAGACTTCAAGTAATTTCTTACTACTCAGGATGGGGGAAGAGCAGAAAAAAAGGGGGTGAGGGAGGCACCTGATTATTGCTGAAGAGGATAGAAACAATTCTGGCCATCAAAACTTTTTTGAAGGACTGACCAAAACAGTACTCTTAAGTTGAAAACTCAGTGTATGTTAATTTAATTCCCCAAGGTAAAAACCGTGTACGGGGGGGAAATAGCTCTCTTAAAAAACGGTATTTATTTTTAATTATGGTAAAATATATGTAAATACATTGCCATTTTAGCCATTATTAAGTGCCCAGTCCAGTGACATTAAGAACGTCCACACCACTGTGCAGCCATCAACACCTTCCGTCCCCAGAACAATTTCATCTCACAAAACTGAAACTCCATGCCTGCTAAACACGAACTCTCCATTCCTCCTCCTCCCAGATCCTAGCAATTACCATTCTACTGTCTCTATGAATTTGACTACTGTAACCACCTCATGTAAGCAGTGTAAGAGAGATCATACATTGTTCTGTGATGGGCTTATTTCATTTAGTGTAGGGTCTTCAAGGTTCCTCCATGTTGCAGCAAGTGTCAGAATTTCCTTTTTTTTTAATTTTTTTTTAATGTTTATTTATTTTTGAGACAGAGAGAGACAGAACATGAATGGGGGAGGGGCAGAGAGAGAGGGAGACACAGAATCGGAAGCAGGCTCCAGGCTCTGAGCCATCAGCCCAGAGCCTGACGCGGGGCTCGAACTCACAAACCGTGAGATCGTGACCTGAGCCGAAGTCAGACGCTCAACCGACTGAGCCACCCAGGCGCCCCTAGAATTTCCTTTTTAAGGCTGAGTAATATTCCACTGTCTGTATATATCACATTTGGTATTATACAAATGTCCATTCATCTGTCTGTGGACAGTTGGGTTGCTTCCACATTTTGGCCGCTGTGATTAATGCTGTTTTGAATATGATACAAACACTTGTTTGAATCTCTGCTTTCAATTCTTTGGGGTAAATACCCAGAAGTGGAATTATTGGATTCGATGGTTATTCTATTCTTCATTTTTTTGAGAAACCGCCATATTGTTTTCCATAGCGACTGCTTCATTTTACATTCCAACCAACAGTGCAGAAGGGTTCCAATTTCTCCACATATTTGCCAACAATTTATGGGTTTTTGTTCTGGGGTGACTAGCCATCCGGATAAGGGTGAAGCGGTACTTCACTGTGGTTTGACGTGATTAGTGATACTGAGCATTTTCTTCCATGCTTATTGGCCATTTCTACATTTTCTAGTTTTTTGCCGAGGGGCACATCATTTCTTGCTCAGTGTCACGGATGCCCCGTGACTGCCAGTCCATTCCAGCTTGCTGAATCCACTTACAGTGGATACACTGCAAGTTAGGGGCAAACATCCAGGAGTGGGCAAGCAGGAACTGACCTTGCTTATAAACAGTAACTGGGTTTGATTTTATTCTTCAAGAAGAGGTCTTTGTTTCTCTAATTGCAACAAGAGCTAACGAGCACTGGGATTTCACTGGGTTCCATGCGTGGCACTCCATGTTTTTTTTACATACATGGTCCCATTTAAGTCTCACCATAAGACTATGGGCACAAATCAGTACACTGCTTAAGGATGAGAAAACCTGGGGTTTTATATAGCTAAAGTACTCTGCTGCAAGGCACAGAGAGAGGGAGCTGAGGAAATGGAATTCAAACCAGCCCTGTAGAATTTAGGGAGCGACAGTTCCTGGCCACTACATGCTGCTATGCTAGTGCATCCGATACATGAACACAAAGCCCAGGAACAGGACTGCTAAGCAAACAGCAACACTTTAGGGTAAAAATTAGAACCCAAAGGGCTTTTAGGACCATCTGTTATGGACTGAATGTTAGTGCCCACCCTCTTCGTATGGTGAGATCTTAACCCCTAATGTGATGATGCTAGGAGTTGATGTCTGGGCAGGTGAAGAGTTTATAAAGGTGGAACCCTCGTGGATGGGATTGGCACTCTTATAAAAGAGGCCCCACAGAGCCCCCTTTCCCTCCTGCCAGGGGAGAGCACAGCGAGAAGACTGCTATAATCCAGGACAGGCTCTCCCGGAACCTGCTGGTGCTTCGATCTTGGAATTCTCAGCCTTCAGAACTATGAGAAATGTTTGCGCCATGCTTAAACAAAGAGTTTAACAAAATTATAAATTATACAGTTTAACAATTGTAACAAAAAAACGTATAGTACTTTTGTTATAACAGCCTGAACAGACTAAGACACAAATTGGGACTGAGAAGCAGGGAGGCTGCTGTCACAAACACCTAACCATATGGAAGTGGTTTTGGAAGTGGGTAACAGGTAGAGGCTGGAAGAGTTTAAAGGTGCATGCAAGAAAGATCCCACATGACCATTAAGGATGATTCTGGTGAGGACTCAGAAAAGAACTATATAGAAAGTGGTGTGGTCCAAATGTTTGTGTCTCCCCAAAAATTCATACCATGAAGCCCTAATCTGCCAAGTGATGGTAGTAGTAAGTGGGACTTTTGCAAGGTGATTAGGTCACAAGAATGGAGCCCTCATGCATCAGATTAGGGCCCTTATAGAAGACAGCACAGAGAGCTTGCTAAGCCCTCCCACCAAGCGAAGACACAAGAACTTAGCCACATGGAAAAGAGCCCTCCCCCGACTACTGCTGGCATCCTAATCTTGGTGTCCAGCCTCCAGAACTATGAGAAATACATTTCTGTGGCTTATCAGCTACTTAGTCTATGGCATTTTGTTACAACCAATCTGAAAGGAACACGACAGAAAGCTTCCGTTTTCTTAGAGAATGCTTAAGTAACCATGAACAGAGTGCAGAGATATGGATGGTCGAGTCATTCTGATGAGGTCTCAGATGGAAACAAGGTTATTGAAAACCAGGGGAAAGGCAACCCTTGCTATGGAGAGTCAAACAATTTGGGTGCCTTGCATTGGTGTTCCCATGTTTTCTGGAAGGTTTTCTTGGAAGTGATGAAATTGGAACATGCTGAATAACTTCTAACAAAATGTTGAAGATACAGGTTGGATCATCCTGATTGCTTCTAGTAAAATTTGAGGAGGGGGAAAAAAAGGACTTAAATGTGGGATTTTGAAGCAAAAAAAGAACCAGAGCTTGAAGAACTGGAAAATTCTAAGCCTATCCATATTGCAAAGAATGAGAACACTGAGAGGGTGGCCAAGTGACCCACATTAAGGAGATTAACAGGATAGACCATTTCAATAGAATAGACCATTTCAATTTCTTCAAGAGAGAGATGACTTCACAGACAATTCTGAAATTATCAGAAACTCTAACAATTCAGAAATTATCAGGGCTTCCAGGCAGGTCCTCCCCTAGGGAACTCCAAGAGTGACAGCAGCCTGTGGCACTGGGCCACAGTCTATGCTGGGCCCAGATTCCCGACCTACAGAAGGTGTGGGAGAGTAACTGTTAACGCTTTAAGCCTCCAAGTGCTGGGGTAATTTATTACCCAACAACATGTAACTAATATAGTTACCCTTTTAAAGATTATCTTAACACTGATGAAGATACAATGCTTACACTTCTTCCAGTTTCTAAGCTTCCATTGTAGACTAAAATATTCTTTAATACGTGGAACTGAATTTATGTTGTTATGAATGTTGTAAAAAACTGAACTGAACGTAATAAAATTGGATTCAAATTTTAAAAAAACAAGAGGCAGAAAGAAGAGATTAGGATACACGCAGAGACACCAGGGCTGTGCCTGTATGGAAGATGACTGTGGGAAGAGGCAGCAAGGAGGTGACCGTCCTCAAGTCAAGCAGAGAGGCCTCAAGTGAAACCAAACCTTGTTGGCATCTCGATCTTGGATTTCCAACCTCCAGAACTGAGAGCAAGTAAACTTATGTTGTTAAAGCCAGCAACAACAAAATAGGATTCTATTAAAGGGCAAATTTGAAGACACAAAAGGAGATAATATCAATGAGATCATTATCAATGAGATGATATTATTAAAAAAATATCTGATAATCTACCAAGATGGAAGCAACGTGTTCAGGCATCCCGGCAAAGATCCCCACAACAGATCCCGCCCAGATCTCCTGAAGATGGCAACCAAGGTAGGATCTGAGGCCCACAGCCCCACACCCAGTTCACAGGGGGAAGAGGAACGGAGGTCATGGGAGCTGGAGTTGGAACTGGCCATCCACTCCTGGAGCCAGTACCCTCATGGCAGAGAGGAGCGTGCTGATGTCCTGTCCTGAGGCAGGGCTCTGGCCATGCAGACGGCGAGAGGCTGGTGGCCTTTCTCCCCCTTCCTACGGGGGTCAGGGTGCTGTTTGGTGCAGGAGCACCATGGCGGTCAGCCCAAACCCCTGCCCTCCCCGCACCCCGCCACACCTGGCCTGACTCTGTTTCCCCACTTTCGTCTTTTACCTCTAGCATCCCTTTCTAAATCTAGTTTCTCAGAAAGCTTCCTAACTCTCAAATAATGCAAAACCTCCCCACTCCCAGAGTTCCCCCAACGTCTCAACCAGCATCACTCATCGAGAGAGACAGCACTGAAAACTAGAACAAGCAAAACACAAACAAGGGAATTCTGCCCAACTGCCCAAAGTCACAGAGAGACGAGGAGGTCTGGAAGCAAGAGAAGCCAGAGCAGATGTGAGCTTGATACACAGGTAGAAATTCCACCGGAAGTGTGACCACTCACTCTGGTACAGGACATCACACCCAATTTACAAAGCCCTTCATACACATGACCTCCCACATCTTCACAACAATCCTCAATTTGTGGTCCCACAACCACTAAGTAGTAGAGCTGGGATGTCAACTCATGCCTTTGGTCTGAAAAAATTTAGCAGAGCACTTCTGAAAGATCTCTAATTTATACCAGAATGTCTATATAATCCATGTCTTCCTATTGAATGTAGGGCAGTGGAAAGTCCCGGTATCTTTCATCATATTCAGGAAACTACTTAATAACAAAAGAATTATAATTGAAGGAAGGTCAACTCCAAACTCTGACTACGGCTACCGTAAGCATTACCCCATCAGTCCAGGAGATGGATAAAAAAAATCTCAGCAAAGCATACCCTGCAGTATTCCGGAGCCCTCTCCAACAGGAAGTCACAATGTAGCCTAAATCCCTCTGCCTCAACATAAGCCCATCTCCTTCTAACCTCTGCTCTATAGACCATATAACTTTTCACCCACTATTCATAACACTTGCTCCTCATTTTAAAAAGTCTAACTTAGGGGTGCCTGGGTGGCTTGGTCAGATGAGCGTCCAACTTCAGCTCAGGTCATGATCTCGCAGCTCGTGAGTTTGAGCCCCACGTCAGGCTCTGTGCTGACAGCTCAGAGCCTGGAGCTTGTTGCAGATTCTGTGTCTCCCTCTCTCTCCCAACCCACTCACATTCTGTCTCTGTCTCTCTCAAAAATAAATAAGCATTAAAAAAAAATTTTTTTTTTTTTAAAGTCTAACTTTAATTTTTTTCGGGGCACCTGGGTAGCTCAGCCAGTTGAGCATCTGACTCGTGATTTCAGCTCAGGTCATGATCACAGGGTCGTGGGATCAAGCCCCTCATCGGGCTCTGCACTCAGCGTGGAGCCTGCTTGAGATTCTCTCTCTCTTCCTCTCTCTCTGCCCCTCCCTGCTCGAGCTCTCTCTCACTCTCTCTCTCAAGAAAAAAAAAAGTTTTAGCTTTTTTTTTTTCCATGTTTATATATTTTGAGAGAGAGACAGAGAGAGAGACAGCATGAACAGAGGCAAGGCAGGGCAGAGCAAGAGGGAGAGAGAATCCCAAGCAGGCTCCACACAGTCAGCACAGAGACTAACACGGGCTTGATCTCACGAACTGTGAGATCATGACCTGAGCCCAAACCAAGAGCCGGACACTTAACCGACTAAGCCATCCAAGCATCCCCCATGTTTAGTTTTTTAATCATAAACATAGTGGTTTTTTCACACTCGCTTCTTAAGTCAGCATCGTCTTACTCAACATCTTCAGTGCTTTGTTGAACAGACAGAAAAAAGCAAAGGAAACATGCAGTGTTCGTTCAGCAATTTCTCTGCATTTTGCATCCCACCTCTGCTGCCCACAAAGGAAGACCAGTTAAGGGGAAGTGGAAACACGGCCTTCTCTCTAAGCCATCTCCTCGAATGCACGTGGCATCAAGAACAAAGTGTCAGTCTCTTTAACCCCCCACTTCCCATCGCAGGGAAAAGAGAGGGAGGGCGGGGCCGGCAAAACCCAGTCCACACAAAACCAGCTGGCAGATGGTGGGTCAGAGGGCACGAGGGAGCTGAAATGCCTCTCACAACAGGTGGGTAATCTGCAGGATGACGAGGGCAAAAAGGCTTAATCAACCTTGGAGCAGTTAGAGACTTCCCTTAAATTTACTAGGATCCTTACTACACGGGTATGTTTCCGTTGGGAAAATTCACCAAGCTCCCAGCATGACTTGTGCTCTTTATACTTCTGTAAAGAGATTTTTTTTTTTTAATACTTAGCAAATCTCAAAGGAGAAAATTCTTCAAATCAAGCTCTACTTTCTCCCATGACAGGAGAAAAAGACAGCCTCTTTACTTCTTAACGGTGAAAATGCAGAAACAAAGAATTCCATATGGTCGGCTAGATAGTACAAAAACAGGATAGAGAACAAAGATCCAGCCAGCCATAGCTTCAGATAAGGATTCGGAACAGCAATGGATACAGAAAACAGTAAGGACTCAGCCAGAAACTCTGAGGAACACAGTGAAAATTATTCACGCTGACCAACAGCATCGGGGGAAAAATCATTTAGCTGTGGGTAATAGGAGTGAGCTATTCAGGACAATAGAGATTTTAAAGTCTTAGTCATTGGAGAGATAACTGCAGAACTATCAGACTAAGGGGGGAAAAATGGTAATTTCTAGTTTATTTAGGACCTAACATATGCCAGGTATGGTGACAAGCAATTCATTCATTTAAGGCACACAACTAAATTCAAGGGGAGTATTTTACTGCCCCTATTTTACAGAAGAGAAAGTGGAGGCTCATTGAATTTATTAAAGGGCATCCATGCATAAATAATTCATGGAGAAAAGATTTGAATCAGGTCTATCTCCTTCCAGTATGCTACCCTGGATTATCATGAAGCTTGGAAGAAAGTTCCAAACAACAGAAAAACCGTGAAGTAACAATTAGGTGAAGAGGAACTGAGAGAGTTCTAGAGAGAGAGGCTTGCCTAAGGAAGAAGGCAAATCTCTCAGAATAAAGCCCTGAACTTAACAACTACTAATTTTAGATTTCTGACCTCTAAGAATTTTAAGAGCTAAGAGGGAAATTGAGATCAACTCACTTCTCATGGAAAAAAAGAAGAGTAAATAACATGTTTCAACATATCTCCCCCTCCCCCACCTCTCTTTTTCATTCAACATTGGCCAACAAATATTTGCGGAGGGCCTACTATGTGCTAGGGCATCTTTAAAATTCTAATCGTCTCCTTGAACTTTCCACCAAAAAGAACTAAATGATGCACATTGCATACACAGTTACTCTTTCTTCATCCTGCCCAGATTTACCAAAAGATGGATCAACTATTGTTAGTGAGCATCGAATGGAAGTTCCAAATCCTAGGAAAAGTAAAATTTCTAAATTTAAAGATGTTTAATTCTAAAAATTCTAGAACTTTTCATACTGGGATGCCTGACTGGCTACAGCGTGCAATTTCTTAATCTCAGGGTCAGGAGTTGGAGCCCCACATTGGGTGTACTATAATATATATATTATATACTAACTATATATTATATATAATATATATAATATAGAGTCTTGCCTAAGAAGGAAAAAATATATATTATATATATATGTTATATTAACATATATTATATATTAGTATTATACGTTATATATATCTTATACATATGTGTGTATATGTATGTATATATATAAGTGTGTGTGTGTGTATATATATATATATGTATATATACACATGTATATATGTATATACATATACCATCATAACCTTCCAGGAGGCTTTTACTTCAGTTAAGCAAGGACTGTGTGTATGACTCTGTCCCATAATCACGGTCCACTGATGGTCATTTGTATTCAAAAGATTCATAGTGTTTTAACATATGATTCTGATAAGAATAAGAATTTCCAGACTTTTCTAGAGGCCTCCTTTGGGACTAAACCAGGTTTAGTTTTCTTAATGGAGGAAAAAAGAGGCTAAATACAATTCCAAATCGCTTAGACCTTACAGTTCCAGTGATGATGGTCATCTCTTTCTCTATGTCTCTTTCTCTCCCTCTCTCTCTCTCCTACACACACACACACACACACACACACACAAAAATAACAGGGTATCTGCAAAAGTCCAAAATTATTCTGAGTCTGATTTATTTAAACACAGGAAAATAAGGTTTAATGCCAAAAATAAAAAGTTACAAAATTAAATTACCGTTTACATACCCATCCAGCAAATGAGAAATTAGTACCTACCATGATTAAACAAAATAATAGGCTCATTTCCTCCAAACCAGATCTCTACCTTTTTCTCTTCAGCTATGAAAGTTTCTTTGACCCCTTCAAGTTTCACTGAATTAAAATTTTATATTTCCCTAAATTTACTTAACATAGAGGCACCCCGCTGGCTTAGCTGGTAGAACATCTAACTCTTGATCTCAGGGTCATGAGTTTGAGGCCCATGTTGGGTGTACAGATTACTTTAAAAAATAAGTAAATAGGGGCACCTGGGTGGCTCAGTCAGTTAAGTGCCCAATTCTTGATTTCAGCCCACATCATGATCTCACAGTTGTGAAATCAAGCCCTATGTCCGGCTCCATGCTGAGCACAGAACCTGCTTGAGATTCTCTCTCTCTCTCCCTCTCTCTCTCTCTGCTAGTCTCATCATGTGCATTCTCTCTCTTTCTCTCAAAATAACATTTTTAATAAATAAATAAATAAGACACAATTTTTTAAAAATATTTATTTAAGATGGACTTTTATTTTGCTTATTTTCAGTAAGGATCCTCTGAACATTAAAAATATTTATAATTAGGGGCACCTGGGTGGCTCAGTCAGTTAAGCACCCAACTTCAGCTCAGTTCAAGATCTCAGGCTTCATGAGTTTGAGCCCTACATCAGGTTCTGCCCTGACAGTGTGGAGCCTCCTTGGATCCTCTGTCTCCATCTCTCTATGCCCCTCCCCTGTTCGTGCCCTCTCTCTCTGTCTCTCTCTCTCTCTCAAAAATAAACATTAAAAATTAATAAAAATAGGGGCGCCTGGGTGGCGCAGTCGGTTAAGCGTCCGACTTCAGCCAGGTCACGATCTCGCGGTCCGTGAGTTCGAGCCCCGCGTCGGGCTCTGGGCTGATGGCTCAGAGCCTGGAGCCTGTTTCCGATTCTGTGTCTCCCTCTCTCTCTGCCCCTCCCCCGTTCATGCTCTGTCTCTCTCTGTCCCCAAAATAAATAAACGTTGAAAAAAAAAATTAAAAAAAAAATTAATAAAAATAAAATAAATAAAAATATTTACAATTAGCTAATAAAAATGTTCTAAACTTTGTTCTAAACTTAAAATCTTCACATAAAAGAGTATCTATAAAAAACATTTACAACTAACATTATATTTAAAATGGTGAAGACCGAATATTTCCTAAGACCAGGAGCAAACGAACATTGTCTTGGAGGTACTAGCCAATGCAATAAGGCAGGAAAAATCGGTTAACTAACCTAGCCAGGATTCAAACATGGGACACACAGACTGTCATATGCTTTGAGCCAAAAGCTCCATGAAGAAGCAACTGGTAAAAGCTTCTTTCATTTTTTTTGATTCACTCAGTTGCAAGAATACAGCAAACATCCAAATGAAAATGTCCAATTGGAAGCTAACAACTCTGGACTCACAAAAGAGGTTCCAACTAGAGGTGTATTAACTGGGCAGAAATGGGCATGTATGAATGGTAGTTGAAGGCAGGGGCAAACACAGCATTATCTTAAGAGGATAAAGAGGACCCAGGATGGTCCCCTAAAGAGAACATCATCTCCTGACAGTGGGAAGAGAACCTAAAGGGCAATAGGAAACGAATGATGAGCAAAGAAAGAAGAAAGCCAAGAGAAAGGGGCTAGGCTAGAAGCCAATGGCAGCAGACGCTTCAAGGAAAAGAGACAAGAGTGTTCAAGGAAACAGAGCTGCTCTAAGAAAGATGCACATGAGAACTATCTCTTGGGCAAAATTTCTTTTTCTGAGTGTAATTCATATCTGGCATATTTCTCTTTTAAATAAGAAACGAAGCTGGGTTGCCTGGGTGGCTCAGTCAGTTGAGCACCCAACTTCGGCTCACGTCATGATCTCGTGGTTCGTGGCTTCGAGCCCTGCATCAGTCTCTGTGTTGACAGCTCAGAGCCTGGAGCCTGCTTCGGATTATGTGTCTCTCTCTGCCCCTCCCCTGCTCGCACTTGGTCTCTCTCTCTCAAAAATAAATAAACATTAAAAAAAAAATTAAATAAGAAGCTAAGTCTTTCTAAAACTTCTTTGTTATTTTTAAACATAAAACACTTGCTTTGTTTCTACTCTGGATTTCAGAACCAAAGGGCTATACCAATTATAAGATTAGGGAATATCATAAAATAGATATTTTTAAACCAAAGATATTATAGGCCATAAATAATATTGCTCAAAAGCATAAGATTAAATTTAATCTTTTTCATTGCTGCCTGGGAGAAAGAAGCCAGCTGCCCTCCAGGAATCAAGAGTATAAAACTTAGCCATGGCTCCTAAAAGACCACAGAAATGGCCCAGTGGTAACAACACAAAACTTGGTCTCTCAGGGCTACCTTCCAAAAGGGCTGAGGCAAGGATGCAGAGGTTCCAAGGCCATCATTATGGCAATAAATATGCAAGTACACAAAATGGGACCCAGCTGTATTAACCTATTTCCAACATCCAGAAAGAAAACCATAAGACCTGAGAACAAGGAAAATCAAAACCAGTTTGACCAGACATGTTTAATGTACAACATAGCAGTCACATATGGAAGGCACCATCATGGCCAACAAAGATAGAAAACGCAAATGAGCTATGGTCCTGGAATCTCAAACTATAATAAGTTAACACATAGCTGTTGTCTATTTATAGACAGAAAATATTAGACCAAAATTATTTTAGTCTATATGCAGCAAAAATGTTTAAAAAAAAAAAAAAAAACAAGTCTCCTGGGTCTCTACTCCTCCCCATTTGACAGACAGCTGCATCTTCTGGGGCAGTGCCAGCCATGTCCCCAAGACATGATGGTAAAGGTCGGAGTAAATGGATTTGGCCATATCTGGCATCTGGTCACCAGGGCTGCTTTTAACGCTGGCAAAGTAGATACTGTAACTGTCAGAGACCCCTTCACTGACCTCTGTTATAGGGTCTACATGTTCCAATATGATTCCATCCACAGAAAATTCAATGGTATAGTCAAGGCTGAGAATGGGGAAACTTGTCATCAATGGAAAGCCCATCTTCATCTCCCAGGAACAAGATCCCACCATCATCAAAAGGGGTGATGCCAGTGCTGTGTTGTGGAGTCCATGGAGGTCTTTGCCACCAGGGAGAAGGCTAGGGCTCACTTGAAGAGTAGGGTCAAGAGGATCATCATCTCCGCCCCTTCTGCTAATGCCCAATGTTTGTGATGGGTGTGAACCATGAGAACTATGGTAACTCCCTCAACATTGTCGGTAATCCCTCCTGTACCACCAATCGCTTGGCCCCTCTGGCCAAGGTCACCTATGACAACCTTGGCATCGTGGATGGACTCACAGCCACAGTCCATACCATCAGCTGCCACCCAGAAGACCATGGACGGCCCCTCTGGGAAGCTGTGACATGATGGCCGAGGAGCTGCCCAGAACATCATCCCTGCTCCTACTGGCAGTGACAAGGCTATAGGCAAGGTCATCCCCAAGCCGAATGGGAAGCTCACTGGCATGGCCTTCCGTGTCCCCACCCCCAAAAGGTCAGACATGGATCTGACCTACTGCCTAGACAAAGGTGCGAAATATGATGGCATTAAGAAGGTGGTGAAGCAGGCATAGGAGGGCCCCCTTAAGGACATCCTGGGCTACACTGAGGACCACGTTGTCTCCTGCAACTTTAACAGTGACACCCACTCTTCCACCTTCAATGCTGGGGCTGGCATTGCCCTCAATGACCACTTTATCAAGTTCATTTCCTGCTGTAACAGTGAATTTGGCTATAGCAACTACGTGGTGGACCTTATGGTCCACACTGCCTCTAAGAGCCCCCTGGACCACTAGCCCTAGCGATGGCAAGAGGGAGAGAGAGGCCCTCAGCTAATGAGGAGTCTTGTCCCCTTTCCCCCAACACACTGAGAATCTCCCAATCTTCACACAGTTCCCATCCCAAACCCCTTGAAGAAGGAGAGGGGCTTGGGGAGCCTACCTTGTCATGTACCATCAATAAAGTACACTGTACCAAAAAAAAAAAAAAATGTCGCCTGCATCCTCAAGAGGCACAGAGTACAAAAGAACAGGATGAAGAAAACAAACCCTAATTGCCCTCAGAGAATTTTCCCTGAATTATTTTGGAGATGCCTCAATTCTCTATTTAATTTTGTCTCTGTGTGGACAGGGATTTAATGATTAATACCACACAGGACACAGATTCCTAGCAGCATCTGTATTTTTCAAATGTAAACCCGCTGAGTGGTCCACTCCATGCACCGCATGGTGAGTGGGTGGCAGGGAAAGGGTCACCACTCATCTTTCTAAGCTGTAATTGTTGTTCACAGAACGACAGGTTCACACAGGCTGAAGACATGTGCGTGTACAAGAAGCAAACGCACAGAAACAGTAAAGAAACCATTCTGGCAAAATGGCTTATCCTCTTCAACCTAAACAATTTCCCTTCTCACACTGGTGCAAACTTTCCAACAAATGTGCAAAATTAAGCATTTTCTTTTCTATATGCTATGAAGTATATTTGGTATTTTGAGAGGCTCGTCTATCTCCCCTGGTATTTATGGGAACGGTGAATTTTCTACCTCAATGAATTGCCCCTGGGTTCACTCTAGACACCTTCCAAATATGAATTTAAGCAACTTTTCATAGATCCCTCAAATTCAAGATACAACATGATATTCAGTCCTAGGAGTTTTCTTTATTCTCGATTCTACCCATAAGTGAGAAAAGTGAGTAAGATCATTGAAATGAGTAATGCTATGGAGGGTTTTTTTTTTTTAATTTTTTTAAGTTTATTTTGAGAGAGTGCAAGTGGGGGAAGGACAGAGAGAGAGAAAGGGAGAGAGAGAATCCCAAGCAGGCTCTGTGCTATCAGCACAGCCCAATGCAGGGCTTGAACCCACGAAACCGTGAGACGTCATCTGAGCCAAAACCAGGAGTCGGACGTTTAACCGACTGAGCCACCCAGGAGCCCCAGTAATATTATGTTTTAATCATTAAGTCAGTGACCCATAAATCTGATACATTTAGTTCCTTTTATTTGAATACAGGATTGGCAGTCTGTTCAGTTTTACATGAAAGTCACAATACCCAGATGAACCGCCTTTTCTTATAATCTGAGAAAACTAAAAAAAGAGGAAAAAAAAACAAAAAAACCTGGAGGGTTGCCTGGCTGGCTCAGTCAGTGATCTCAGGATTATAAATTCAAGCTCCACATTGGCTGTAGAGATTACTTAAAATAATCTTTATGGAAAAAAAAAAAAAACTGGGGCACCTGGGTGGCTCAGTCAGTTAAGTGTCTGACTTCAGCTCAGCTCAGGTCATGATCTCACGGTTCGTGAGTTCGAGCCCCGCCATTGGGCTCTGTGCTGACAGCTGGGAGCCTGGAGCCTGCTTCGGACTCTGTGTCTCCCTCTCTCTTGTTCCTCCCCTGCTTGTGCTCTCTCTCAAAAATAAATAAAGATTTAAAAAATTAAAAAAAAAAAAGCTGGGGACAAACTATAAAATAGGAAAAAATTATTTACGATATCAGCAACAGGGGTGCCTGGCTGGCTCAGTCGGTAAACCATGCAACCCTTGATCCTGGGGTCATGAGTTCAAGCCCCACATTGGGCATAGAGCCTACTTAAAAAAATATCAGCAATAGTGACTCAATCACTTACAAAGGCTCACTTGGATTTGACTAGACTAACTCTGATACCTAACACATACAGATGCATATATATATATTTAGCCTTACAAAAACAAAATGACGGGACAATTAAGTCACACTTTTAATCAGCTAACTTAATTAGCAAGGAGAAGTATTTATGAAAGTGCACATTCACACTGGGATTTTCGGCACACTGGTCAACGAGTTAAATATGTTAGAAGGTATCCTGTGAAGACCAAGTGGGTGGCATTTCATGAAAATTCTCATCCACATGTAACAAAAAACATAATAATGGTCAGGGAGGACAAAGACCCTCATGGGAGCTCATTTTACCAAATCCATGAACGCATTCTCAAATTTACAATTTTATGGCTATTAAGGCGTCATTACCGTGCGAGAAACTTTCTTACCTGTTATTCCTCAGGTGTTCTAGCAAGAGACAGTAAAGATCTCAATCTAAACACAGTCAGCTCCCTAAAATGAGAGGTTTAATCTCATTATCTGGAACCACAGATGCTTCCTTGTCGAGCCATAAGCTCAGGGCAGGGCACTTACCAAAAGTTATTAATAGCGAACAACAGAATCCGAAATCTAACGTCCCCCCTTATAGGAAAATAGCTTTCTTCCAAGATTTACTGCACAGAAGTGAGGGAAATTAGCAAAAACAGTCTTCCACAAGCACACAAGGGGTGGTGAGCATTCCCCCGCAGTGGGACCAAACGCCTGAGCAGACAGCCCCTCAGCAGTGGGGTGAACAGGACCAGGAGGCTTGCGATCTGGAAGCGGAATAAAAGCAGAGATCGGCAGCGAACTCCTTCTCGCAGCCAGCCGTGGTCGGATCCCCAGCTGGTGCTGCTTCTCAACCTTAATCCCTCCAGGTCACAGTAACAAAACGTAAGCGGCCATCACAAGACTTCCAAACCCAAGTTTACCACAAGAAGAAAGTTCGGTTTTAACGCTGACACCCTAAGCCACTTCCCTTGTTTTCCAGGAAAAAGGCCCTAAGATTCATCACAACTTGGCTGTGAGATATCTGAGGAATGAAGTGTTTTCCTTTTTACAAGAAATAAGGATATTCAAGGGTGGTCTTGTACCAGGGGCTCATCCTCTTTCCTTGGGGATTCCAGCCAATCTCCCTACCTCACCTCCCATGTTTGATCATCCCTCCAGCTGCCAGCCTGTCACGCTTTCAGAAAGTTATCATAAAGTGGGGCGCCTGGGTGGCTCAGTCTGTTGAACATCCAACTCTTGGTTTCTGCTCAGGTCATGATCCCAAGGTCATGGGATCAAGCCCTGTGTCAGGCTCCACAAGGGGTGGGAAGACTGCTTAAGGTTCTCTCCCTCCCTCCCTCCCTCTCTCTCTCTCCCTCCCTCCCTCCCTCCCTCCCCCTCTCCTCCTCTCCCCCTCGCTCACATTCTCTAAAATAAAATAAAAAGGGGGTGCCTGGGTGGCTCGGTCAGTTAACCATCCAACTTCGGCTCAGGTCATGATCTCACGGTTTGTGGGTTCGATCCCCGCATCGGGCTCTGTGCTGACAGCTAGGAGCCTGGAGCCTGCTTCGGATTCTGGGTCTCCCTCTCTCTGTCCCTCCCCCACTTACAACCTGTCTGTCTCTCTCTCAAAATAAATAAACATTAAAAAAAAGTTTAAAAAATAATAAAAAGAAAATAAAAGGAAAGTTATCAGAAAGTAATATGGCAACCATTTCAAGCCTACCTGTTTCTATGGGTGACATACTACGAAACTTACAAAGAACAGCAAATCCCTATTTCACAAAGTTTCTGAGTACACAGAAAAAGCTGGAAAGCTTACCATTTCAGGAATCCTAATGCAATAATCAAGAAATGAGGGGGCCGCTTGGGTGGCTGAGTCAGTCGTCAGCACAGAGCCTGCTTCAATTCCCGTCTCCCTCACTCTCTGCCCCTCCCCTGTTCTGTCTCTGTCAAAAATAAATTAAAAAAAAAAAAAAACAAGAAATGAGGAATGAATATTGTTCCTCCTTTAATGGACAGAATATCAACTTAGAAAATCAAAGACAGTCAACTGAAAATCTGCTGGAGTTATTAAGCAAGTTCAGTAAGGGGACCATATAATGAATATACAAAGTGAGTAGACTTCTACACGTTAGTGATAACCACTTAAAAACTGAGTGAAAAATCCTTTATCACCTGCAAAAATTACTAAAAAAAAAAAAAAAAAACCTAGGAAGAGAGTAACAACATATATTTATATTTAAAAACTATAAAACTTTTACTGAAAGGCATAAAAAGACCTAAAAAATAAATAAATAAAACCGCTGAAATATTCTACGTTCCTTGATAGGAAGATTCAAATCAACAGGTCAGTTCTCCTTAAATTAGCACACATTCACTGCAATCCCAAATTGATTTTTAGACCAATGTGATAGGCTTCTTCTAAAGTGGATCTAGGGGCGCCTGGGTGGCTCAGTCGGTTGAGCGTCTGACTTCGGCTCAGGTCATGATCTTGCGGTCTGTGAGTTCGAGCCCCGCATCGGGCTCTGTGCTGACAGCGCAGAGCCTGGAGCCTGTTTCAGATTCTGTGTCTCCCTCTCTCTCTGCCCCTTCCCCGCTCATGCTCTGTCTCTCTCTCTCTGCCAAAAAATAAATAAACATTAAATAAATAAATAAATAAATAAATAAATAAATAAAGTGGATCTAGAAGAATAACTTTGTAGAGTAGCCAAGAGGAAGTATTCTGAGAAAAATATACATATACATCAACAAGGGAGTATCTGCCCCATCCAATGCAAAATATCCTGTAAAGTTATGGTAATTTTGAATATTTCTGTTTAGTAGCAAACCATCAGAGTCCAGAAAGAGATACAAGTTACACGGAAATTTAGAATATGATAAACGTGGCATTCCCAGCAAGTAGAGGAAAGATCAGCACCGTAACAACTGGTGTCTCATCAAGTTTCTCTCTTCCCAGCCCACTGCTCTGTCGTACGCTTTCACGGTGTGCGAAACCAGGGGCTCCAGTCTCTCCTAAATCACACAGGCTGCCAAAGCCAAGGAGTGTGTGTGAGTTTCTATAGCTTCTCACCAAGTCCCTAACAAAGGGTGAGCCCACATTTGGACGAAGCCAAAATCAGAGTCAGATTATTTCAACTTTGAAGTTCTCATGGGAGAGCCGAGACACCGCCTCTCTACTCACAGAAGCTGGCACCAGGGCCACAGGGCCACACAGGCTGTCATGTGAGTCACGGATGAGTCAGCCCCTATGAGTCTGCCAGGTCCTGCTTGACTACGTCCACCTCTAGCGTGCAGCCTCTTTGTTACAAAAACATTTCCACTCCCCACTGAGTGTTCTGCAATGGTCTATTCCCTTCAGAACGCGACGAGTGACCACAGTGAGTTTGGCAAAGAAAAGTAATTGCTTACCATGAAAACATGCTACCCCCACGGTGATGGGGGATGTGGGGGGCGGGGAGTGAGGAACTCTGAATTCCCATTGCAAAAGGATGATTCTTAATGGGAACCTTGGGAAGAACTTGGGGAAAGCACGTCAGAAATGATGCCAAGATCATTTGTATTTGCTGAGGAGTAAACAAAGATTGTTATCATGTGAAATTCTGAATCTGTCCCTAAGGGGAATACTGGTTAGCATTTCATGACGTGACAGCTTTCCCGGGTCTTAAATATTCCTCCCATTAGAAGTCCTTTTTTATCCAGTATCTAACCAAAGCCATGCAGCACTTTCAGAAGACAAAGCAAAATGTCTGGATGGAAGCTGTTTTGTGTTGCCACAGAGAAACCAACCCGTCATTATCAGGCCTCCAGCAGGGTTACATGGCACCTCTGAGAAGGCAGAATGGTTAAAGAAGCCTACTACATTTCTGAGACAGGACTACGAAGAAATGTATAGAGACCAATTAACGTTCAGGGTTCTGAGGTCTCAGAATCGCAAGAGGCTTGTATCCAGCCACTCAATACCAAAAGATCTAAGTACTTTTCAGAAGGTTCCTTTTCCTCCCCTTCTGTTCTTTGGCAATGGGGAGAGCAGTGAGAGGAGGGGAGGGAAAGCGCTCACAGCGTTCGTGTATGTGGATTGAAAATACATTTTTTAGGGGCACCCGGGTGGCTCAGTCATTTGGGCGTTTCACTCTTGGGTTTCGGCTCAGGTCATGATCTCACGGTTCATGGGTTCAAGCCCTGCACTGGGCTCCAGGCTACTGGTGTGGAGCCTGCTTGGGATTGACTGATTGATTCATTCATTCATTCATTCTCTCAAAAATAAATAAAATATTAAAAAATATTTTAAAAAAATATTACGGGGGAGCCTGGGTGGCTCAGTTGGTTAAGCACCTGACTTGGGCTCAGGTCATGATCTTGCAGTTCGTGAGTTCCCGCCCCACGTCGGCTCTGTGCGGACAGCTCGGAGCCTGGAGCCTGCTTTGGATTCTGGGTCTCCCTCTCTCTCTCTTCCCCCTCCACCCCCACTTGTGCTCTCTCTCTCAAAATAAACACTAAAAAATATATATTATGATGGGTAGGAGTACACATTAAATAAACTCCTTAAAAAAAAAAAACAGGTTCTGTGGGATACTAGATAACTAAAATGACATTTAACAAAGTACAAGAGGAGTGTCTGCACACTTCCTTCTTCCAGATAGGTCTCTTAATCCACGTATGACAAGTGCTGACACATATGAATGACTACCATCCTATTTCTGAAACATGTGCAGTCTCCACTCTGCCCCTGCAGGACACAAAAGCAAAAAGGAAGTCAGGGCCATTGGCTTGGTAAAATGAAATCCCATCTTGGCTCTCCTATGAGTTCACTTACTTTTTATAGCCTGGCTTTCAAACACAGTAATTGCTTTCTTTTTTTAAAGATGTGGATTCACACCACATTTGAGTGTCCCTATATATAGGTTTCAGTCTACTGTAATAGCAAACGCACAGGATCCACCCTTGAAGACCTAAATAGAACAATTTAGGAAGAGGACCTTCTTTTCCTATAAAGCAAAACTATGAAAATAATCAAAGATAACTTGCCCAACTGCCACCAGAAGACAATTCCTAAGCCCAGTTTTTATGACACTCTCAGAAAAAAATGCACAACTTCTTCCAGGAAATTTGTGGTCTGCAAATTCTGTAAGATTTTTAAAATTACGTCATGTTTCATTTCTGTTAGCTCTTCTAATCTCTGGTTCAAATATTGGTGCTTAAACCTTACAGTTAGAAAAGCAGTTATTCTAGACGGCTTAGAATTCTCAGAAAGCATGGGAATGCAAGCTGGTGCAGCCACTCTGGAAAACAGTATGGAGGTTCCTCGAAAAGCTAAAAATAGAACTATCCTACAGCCCAGCAATTGCCCTACGAGGCATTTATCCATGGGATACAGGTGTGCTGTTTCGAAGGGACACACGCACCCCCACGTTTATAGCAACACTATCGACAATAGCCAAAGTAGGGAAACAGCCCAAATGTCCATCGATGGATGAATGGATAAAGAAGTGGTATATATATACAATGGAGTATTACTCAGCAATCAAAAAGAATGAAATCTTGCCATTTGCAACTACGTGGATGGAACTGGAGGGTATCACGCTAAGTGAAGTCAGTCACTCAGAGAAAGACAAAGATCACATGACTTCACTCATATGAGGACTTTCAAGAGACAAAACAAATGAACATAAGGGAAGGGAAACAATAATATAAAAACAGGGAGGGGGACAAAACAGAAGAGACTCATTAATATGGAGAACAAACTGAGGGTTACAGAAGGGATTGTGGGAAGGGGGATGGGCTAAATGGGAAAGGGGCACTAAGGAATCTATTCCTGAAATCATTGTTGCACTATATGCTAACTAATTTGGATGTAAATTTTAAGAAATAAAAAATAAAATTAAAAAAAAAAAGAGGGGCGCCTGGGTGGCGCAGTCGGTTAAGCGTCCGACTTCAGCCAGGTCACGATCTCGCAGTCCGTGAGTTCGAGCCCCGCGTCGGGCTCTGGGCTGATGGCTCGGAGCCTGGAGCCTGTTTCCGATTCTGTGTCTCCCTCTCTCTCTGCCCCTCCCCCGTTCATGCTCTGGCTCTCTCTGACCCAAAAATAAATAAACGTTGAAAAAAAAAAAAAAAAAGAATTCCCAGAAAGCAAATGTAGAATCCACTTTTGTTCCTCGATTACTTAACCTCCTACTGAGGCGGCGGGAAGTTCTCTTCCAGAACCACGAAGCTGTAGGTAACAGCATGGGGCAGCCCAGCGATTGAGGTCTTTGGAATCAGACCAGGTCAAGACCCAGCTCTTAGGGCTTAGCTCCTCATTTCTCCGAGCCCACATCCTTCTCTGCAGATCGGGAGGGGACCCGTTCTGGAGCGCTCAGAGCTAAAGAACATGTTGATGAGGTGCCCGGCAGAGCCCCTGGCATCAGCGGGCTCCTACAAGGTCAACGAGGTGATGGTGCCACTGATGACGAAGCAGGTTGCAGAATACTTTCTTCCACATCTTCGTTTCTCAGAGGAGGAAAAGCAAGGGCCAGAGAGACACCACGTACAAACCAACAATCCGCAGCTCAGTGAGTGGTTCAGGGAGCAGGTAAGCGAGGCTGCTCGTATGATCAGGACTTTGAAACATGATGAACAAAACCACAAACCCACTCAGTGTGCGCCAGGGGCTCTGCTACATCTCATTACTGCTGAGTATACACAGAAATAAGAACCTTCCCCAGCAGAGAAGCCTCCAAGGGATGCTGGGTAACTTCTGCTACAGGCAATTTCCGGTATCTCTTCATCTCTGCTCGGCCACCTAAGACCATTTCGCGGGAGCAGCCGGGTTCAGGAGGGGACGTCACCCCACACCTCACGGCTGCGAGAGCAGCAGAGAACGCGCAGATGTGCTACGGCCCTAGCCTGCACTGGAGACCGTGCACAGAACACGCAGAAGCAGCTCAACACGACAGGGAAAGCTGTCTCTTGGCTAATAACATGTAAATTTCCTGAAGACCTCATTTGCTGCAAATCATAAAGGCCCCCTCACACCCAGCCCCCCCCCCCCGCCCCCAGCAATCTGCATCTTGGCAGTTTGGCACCTCGGATCTCACTTCAGGCTGAGATGTGGCTTAAAGAGTCAGGTGCCAGATCCAGGAGGCACTGATAGCTGAGATGCACACCCCCCCCCCTTTCCCCCGACCCGGCTCAGATTTTCCTCCAAATTCGACTTCCTGAAGTGGCTGGAAGTAAGTCCAAGTCAAATTTAGACACCTGGAACAAAGAGGAAAGGATTGCAGATTTCAAGATGAAGTAAAATCATTGGCCAGGAAACTGAAAAAAGAAAAAAAAAGAAAAAATAGAACAGAACCGGGTTCCTCCTTCTCTCCCAATGCCCTAGTTTGAAAAACCGCTTCTTCGACACAGAAGCCAGAAACGAGGAAACCTAAGACGGACACGAAAACAAATCCACTTCATACACATCCCGGCCCAAACCAAACCCGGAACACGACACAAGCAAGCCCGGTAATAATGCTTTACTAAAAACCATCATCGGCTCTAACATTCTGCAACAGGAGCCTGTATTTAAGCGGTAACCGTACTCTAACTCCAGCGAGCTTTAACTTCTCATAACTCAAGGGATTTGACAAGGACAGACGCTGGACGGCTCCCGCAACGCCCCGAGCCACGTTCCCCCCACCCCGAGCCGGGAGCTGTGCGAACACAGCTCAGGCGTCCTGGTTGTTTAAGAACCACTTGCTAAGAACCTGGTTGTTTAAGAATCTATCACATTGTCGGTGTAATACATCAGCGATGACGTAAAGCAGCTCTTCAAGAACCAGATAGGCACACGGTCCACACAGCAAGCCGGACGCGGCTTCACCACCTTTCCATGCGGCAAGCCTTCTACGACTGCTGCTAGAGAGCTCACCAAACCCATGCCTTTCCCCTTCGTCTCAGCTTCTCAGATGATTTGGTGGAAAAGTCGCAAGGTTTGAGAGCTACGTGAAGACCAGTGAGGTCGTTTTCCTAAGCTCCTCTAAACTGGTGATACAAAAGGGGAAGGAAGTAAAAGCGGGAGTTCTCCAGCATGATTCTGTAGGCTCTACTAGCTGGTCATTCAACTGACAGCTAGACGGCACTGAGCGGCTTTGGGGGAAGCAGCAGCCAGAGATGGGGTGGTGGGGAGGGTTGTGGGGGGGACAGGTCTTTATCTGAACCACCTTTATCAACTCCTACACCTCACGCAGTACCGGTGTGTGTTGCGTTTTGAGCGAGGGAATAAATGAGTGACCAGATTGCATCATTCAGGCAACAATGAGAGCGGAGATACTTGAATTGCAGTCCTGTCTTTGACCCAGACAAGTTATACAACAAGATACATGGTCAAGTCACTTAACCTAGCAGGAACTGTTTCATTATTTATATGAGGTTAATTGAATACTTCTTAGATCCCATGAGTTTGTATTATCTCACGTCTGGCTCAGGGAGTCAGGGTGGCTCAGTCAGTTGAGCATCAGACTCTTGATTTCGGCTCAGGTCATGATCTCATGGTTCGTGGGTTTGAGCCCCTTGTCAGGCTTTTTGCTCGGATAGCGGTGAGCTTACTTGGGATTCTCTCTCTCCCTCGTTCTCTGCCTCATGCATGAACGCTCTCTCTCTCAAAAATAAACATTAAAAAAACACTAAATATTTAAAAAAATAGTGTGGTTACACAGCCACCTCACACCTATTAGGATAGCTACTATTCAAAAAAAAATCAAGTGTTGGTGAGTCTGTAGAGAAACTGGAACCCTTGTGCACTGTCGGTGTAAGAGTAAAATGGCACAGTCATTGTGGAAAACAATAAGGCAATTCCTCAAAAAATTAAAAATAGAACTACCGTATGATGCAGCAATTTCCCTTCTGAGTATACACCCAAAAGAACTAAAACAGTATCTCGAAGATGTATATACACTCATGCTCAGAGCAGCGTTATCACAAGAGCCAAAAGGTAGAGAAATCCAGGTGTCCATGTATGGATGAATGGATGAACAAGATCTGGTAGGTCCATACACTAGAATGTCATCCAGCCCTAAAAAGGAAGAAAATTCTGCCCCATGCTACATACAGCACAGAGGAATCTTGAGGCCATTATGCTACGTGAAAGCAACAAGTCACAAAAGGACAAAAACTGTATGACTCCACTTATATGAGGTGTCTAGACCCATGAGACTCGGAGACAGAAAGTAGGAAGGTGGACGCTAGGGGCTGGGAGGGGAAGAGAAATGGGGAGTTATCGTCTAATGGGTACAGAGATTCAGTTTAAAATGAAATGTGTTCAAGGGCGCCGGGGTGGGTCAGTTAAGCATCCGACTTCGGCTCAGGTCATGGTCTCACAGTTTGTGAGTTCGAGCCACGCGTCAGGCTCTGTGCTCACAGCTCAGAGCCTGGGGCCTGCTGTGGATTCTGTGTCTCCCTCTCTCTCTGCCCTTCCCCCACTCAAGCTCTCTCTCCGTCTCAAAAATACACTGTTCTTTTAAATTTAAAAACAAAATACAGTGAGTTCTGGAGAGGGACGGTGGTGATGGTTGCACAACAACGTGAATGTGCTTATTAGTGTCACCGAACTTTACACTCAATAATGACTAAAATAGGAAATTTTGTTGTGTATTTTACCACCATTAAAATTTTTTAAGTTAAAAAAAAAAGATGCTTATGGCACACAAATTATACATCAAAACACCTGATTTTAAAACAAAAATATTTTCGGGGCACCCGGGTGGCTCAGTTGGTTGAACATCTGACTCTTGAACTCAGCTCAGGTCTTGACCTCAGAGGTGTGAGGTCAAGCCCCACGCTGGGCTCACGCTGGTCATGGAGCTTCCTTTTGAAAAATTAACCAATTAATTTTCAGAAGTTCCCCTGAGAGTCACCCTTTCATTCCTCAAATCAGCAAACGTTCCATCCCCCACTGGCCCACAGTTGATTTCCACAGGCTTTAGGAGCTCCTCTGTTAGGAACAGGGGACCCCCTTTCACTCCCACCCCTGAGAAGTATCAAAGGAACAGGGGAACACAGGTCAGGCTGCACAGCTGGGCGCGGAAAGCCGGCGTGGGGAAGCCACCTGACTCCCAGGCCACGCTCCCCCACCTTGCTGCCTCTCCTGATCGGCCCCTGTTGCCCTGCAAATGAGGAAGGAGAGGCTAAGAAAGATCCAGTAACTTCCCAAAGATCCACAACCGGCCAGGAGGCTCATGGGCAAAAAGTCAGGTCGACCAGTCCTGAGTTCTTTCCCGTGCACCACACAAAAGCATATTTGGGGAGAAACGGTAGCCCTGGGGTCCCACCGGAATCTCCGCAGCAACCCACCCCCACGGTGTTCAACCCTCCCCCGTGAACAAAGTCATTTCCTCATTCATTTCTTCATTTAACTTCGCGTAGGTAATTTTAAATTTCATTTATTTCATGTTACCATTCACCCAATGAATCATTTGTAAGAACTTAATTTTTCTCTCAAAATGTCCTCTGGGGGGCGCCTGGGTGTCTCAGTGGGTTAAGCGGGCGACTTCGGCCAGGTCATGGTCTCACAGTTCGTGAGTTCGAGCCCCACGTCGGGCTCTGTGCTCACGGCTCAGAGCCTGGAGCCTGTTTCAGATTCTGTGTCTCCCCCTCTCTCTGCCCCTCCCCCACTCACGGTCAGTCTCTCTCACTCTCAAAAATAAGCAAACATAAAAAAAAAATTTTTTTTTAAATGTCCTCTGGACACATATTTTCCCTTACGGCTACCATTCATGATTCAATCAGCAGGTAGTTATTAACTGCCTACTAATATGGATGCTCTAACATGTGTTTCTTCAAGAACTCCAGCAGAGAGGAGGGAACCATTAATCACTCATTAACTTCTAAACAGTGGCATGGGGCACCAGGGTAGCTCAGTCAGTTGACCGTCCTTGATTTCTCGGCTCAGATCATGATCCCAGAGTCACGGGAGCGAGCCCTAAGCTGGGCTCCGCACTGAGCACAGAGCCTGCTGAAGATTCTCTCTCTCCCAGCCAAAGCATAAGAGACTCTTAAAAAATGAGAACAAACTGAGGGCTGATGGGGGGTGGGAGGGAGGGGAGGGTGGGTGATGGGCACTGAAGAGGGGCATCTTTTGGGATGAGCACTGGGTGTTGTATGGAAACCAACGTGACAATAACTTTCATATATTTAAAAAAAAAAAAAAAGATTCTCTCCCCCCTCTGTCCCTTCCCTTCACATGCGTGCTCTCTCTCCAAAATTAAATAAGTTAAATAAATTAAGAAATGAGCAGTGGCAAACACGGTTGCTCTTTAGAATCACCGCAAAGCTACCAAAGACACAGTCAGAACATCACCAAGGGCCAAGATACATGGCACCACCAGTAAGTTTTCCAGCAGGCGAGAGGAGAAAAGAGTTCCATGTAAGTGTCTCGACATTCCAACGCTTATTTATTTTGGGGACAGAGAGAGACAGAGCATGAACGGGGGAGGGGCAGAGAGAGGGGGAGACACAGAATGGGAAACAGGCTCCAGGCTCCGAGCCGTCAGCCCAGAGCCCGACGCGGGGCTCGAACTCCCGGACCGCGAGATCGTGACCTGGCTGAAGTCCGACGCTTAACCGACTGCACCACCCAGGCGCCCCTCAACATTCCAAACAAACCTTCCCAGTTCTAAAAGGGGGAAAGCGGCAAGGAGTGAACATTTACTGAGCACAGCACTAAGGCTCATCCTCAAGAAAGTGTCAGTATCTCAATTACAAACACTAAGGTGGGAAGAATCAAATAACCGGCCTGAGGTCACAAAGCAAAAGATGATCTTCCTAGATTCAAGGCCAGGCCAGTCCAATTTCAAATATCCTACTTGCCCTACGATTCAGTGTGTCTAAGAAATAAAACACACAAGTAGTATTATAAAATCACAGATTTGGATTTAAAATTTTTTTTTAATATTTATTTTTGAGAGAGAGAGAGAGACAGAGCACAGTAGGGGAGGAGCAGAGAGAGAGGGAGACGCAGAACCTGAAGCAGGCTCCAGGCTCTGAGCTGTCAGCACAGAGCCCGACGCGGAGTTCAAACTCACGAGCCATGAGATCATGACCTGAGCCGAAGTCTGACACTTAACCAACTGAGCCACCCAGGAGCCCCCAGATTTGGATTTTAAAGTGCATTTGGTTAAGACCAGTGGGAATGCAAATTTATTATTTATACATTCAAAAACTTTTGAGCTTAAGGACAGAACCCAGTACCAGGCATGTTGCCAGAAGCTAAGACAAAACTACACGTATTTTATCAGTCCTGCTCTCAAGAAGATTACAATCTAGTCAAGGCGATGCCAATCTTAGATTCTAGCAAGGGAGATAAGAAATGGATGCAAGCAGATTTCAAATAAAAATACAAAACAGAGACCTGGGACATTCCCAGTGTGAGCTAAGAATAAGTGATAAGAGACAAGACACACAGTGTCGCAGGCAGAAGAGAGACCACTGTTGCCCCTGAAACATGGATAAGATACGGCTAAGTGGCCAGAAAGTGGAAAGGCATCCAGCAGGGAGAAACTACGCCAAAGAAGGCCTAGAACAGTGCTACCCAATTGACATAAAATGGGAGCCACGTAATTTAAACTTTCTGGGAACCATATTTCAAAAGGTAAAAAGAGGGGGCACCTGGCTGGCTCATTCAGCAGAGCATGCTACTCTGGATCTTGGGGTTGTGAGTTCTAGTCCCATGTCGGGTGTAGATTACTTGAAAATAAAATCTTTCAAAAAAAATAAAGTAAAAAATAAATAAAATGAAACCGGTGAGGTTAATTTTAATATTCTTTCACCCAATGTATCCAAATTATTCTCATTTTAACATGTAAACACTTATTCGTGAGGTAGTTCACATCTCTCTGCCCATGCTATGTTTTCAAAACCCAGTGTGTGCTTTGCACTTACAGCACACCTTCGTGGCACTGGCCACATTTCAAGCGCTCAGCAGGCACGTGCGGCTAGTGGCTACGGATATGGACACAGAGATCTAGAGGCAAATCAAGGAAGAGGGGGGCGAGGGGGTGTGGTTGTTGTTGAGGGGCAGCGACTCAGCCAATTAAGCCAAAGCAATGACTTCATGAGAAATCCTAAAGAGCAAGCTTAAATTCAAGCTGAATTTGGACAAAAGGATGCCAGTAATGTCCTAGGGCAGATAACATGAAGCATCAAACAGTGACACAGCTGCTGGCTCTGCCCCCAAGACCCCAGACCCCCAGGGACTGCAACTCCCTGGATTCCGTTCCATCAGCCCATCCATCGCCCTCAAAGGGTCCTGGCCCCCCCTCTGTCCCTTTCTGAGGGGTCCTCTGTCTCGTCTCGCTCTATAGGTTGGACACTATTTATTTGCAGCCCTCTCCACAATGATATCATTACCAACCTGAAGCCTCTTGATCCCTCAATTTTCGCGAACAAGCCATATTCGCCCCTGCTGGAAGTAAGTTCTGAGTTCCCACCTTTCCAGCCCCGCTCCTGGACTAGCCAGTCCCCCCGCAGTTTGCCTTCGACGGTCACTGAATTGTGGCGGGTGGGCACCAGGACCCCCAGCTCGAACTTCAATCTCTGCGGCTGCCTACTTTTCCCTCCCGTGTTCCCGATTCTCCACCATCCCCCACAGAGGCTCTTCCGAACTTGTCGCAGCCACCCCAGCACCTCAGGGGACCCCGACAGTCAACCTATATAATCCTGCCTCCCATATTATTTAAGAGCCCATTCCCTCAACTTCTGTCCTCCAAACCTCACAATCCTTCTGTCTCTTCACTGGCCCACCTGCCCCCCTCCGAAGACAGGAGGTTCTCACCTCCCAGGCCACCCACCAGGGCTCCCACCGAGATGAGCCACGTGTCCAGCCCACCCCCCGGGGGCGTCTGCAATCCAGCGTCTCCACCTCCAACGCGCCCATTTCCTTCCATGCTTCCAGACCTGCCTTTAAACCCTGCACTGAGTCAGCCTTGCCTCTGTCCTGCCCCCTCAAATCACCTCTTTGTTTCTCTCTTTTGCCGCCCGAGGTATTCCCCCCAAATCTCTACTTTCTGCTACTTTTTTTTACTTACCTTCCAACTATCTCTATTCCTGACCGTGACAGATGGGGTTTCCATTCCCAAGGGCTCCTGGAATGGTTTCCAGTGATTTCTAAACTCTAAATGCGATGGCCTCTGTGCAGTGGTTTGCACCCAACACAGGAAAGTCATGAGGGAAAACAAGTAAAATACCAGTGACCCTACATCTCCACACCCTGAGACCCCCGCCCCCGCCCCCCGGTTGGACTCTTCCGCCATGTGTCTGTACAGGCACACACGCACAAGTCCTTTTCCACGGCGCTTCATCTGAGACGTTCTGTAAGCAGTTTGCGTGTTTTTTTTAAATCTCCCACCCACCTCCTCCCATAGTGCCAACCTCTCTCCTCCCAAGCAGTATTAACATACGTACGAGATTGCCTTTTACGATCTTCCAGTCCACAAAAACGAGATCATATTATACATGGTTCTCTGCCTCTTCATTTCTCGTGGGAATCCGTCCAAGCCGGGCGGTACAGAGACCCAAGGCACGGACGGGCCGCATTTTAGCCGACCATCCCCCTGCTGAGAAAGCATCCACTCACTTTCCAGTCCTTTGCCACTACAAACAATGCTGCAATAAATATTCTTGTACAAACAAATTACATACAGCTGCTTTTATTTCTATGGGATAAAGTCCCAGGAGAGGAACTGCTGGGTCAAAGGCCACGTGCATTTTAAATTTTAATGGACTCTGCCAGAACTCCTTCCGCAGCGGCTCTTCCCACCAGCCATGCTGGAAGACTGCCTCTTCCCAGCACTCCTGCCAGCAGGAGACATTGTCACTCTCGACAAGTTTGCCAGTCTGACAATCTGATGAACGCGGTTGAAAAACTCCCCCTCGCCTCCCACCCAGCTCCACGGCATTCGGGAGACTCACCCCCGCCCCTGGCAGCCCTTTCGGAGCCACCTCCTTGGTCTCCCGGTCTTACTTTACCTCCAAAAAGTAAGTAGAAAACAAGGTAGTGTCCCGTGCCATTCTCCTCCCTTCACATGCTCTTCTTTGACAAGACCATTCCTTCACAGGGTTTCTAGTCATCATTTCTAGGGGCTGAATCCAAATGTGCATCTCCAAGCCAAGACCTCGCTCTTGAGCTCCAGACTTCTAACTGCTCATGAGACTTTTCTCACAGAGACTGCCGACACCCCAGACCTCAGTAGGCCCAAACCCCAATCCTCCCTAGGCTCGCTCCAAATCTAGCCCTCCCCCCACGCCACTGTAGTGCTGTCTGCAGGACGGGCACCCAGGCTTGAACCGCCAGGGTCCTATATCATTCCTCCCTACGCTCTGCCCACATCCGGGCAGTTCTCCACCGGGCGCAAGGCCCTCCCGGATCTCCAGGACTCCTGCAACAACCCGCCCCGCACCTCCAGCTCCAGCATGCACCCCGACCCTGTCAGTGAGACCCTGCAACACCTCCCAGGCGCAGGTGAACCTGAGCCCAGACTCGCGCACCACACTTTCATGGCCTTCCAAGCTCTGTTCCCATCTCCTTCCCGGCCTTTCGATGGACAACTCCCTCAGACTCCAAACTCAACAGAAGCGTGTCTGTTGCTGCAGCCACGAGGAGATTCTCTTCTGACAGGAGAAAAAACCGTGACAAGGAACAGAGAAGGTAAACGGATACTTACTGGAATTTCCTCCGCCACTCTGGCCCTGCCAAGCAAATGTCTCTCTCTTTCTTAGCTTTAAAGAGGAAAGGTATTAGATAAAAGAAACTGGATAAGTAAATGAATCACAGAAAGTAAACTGACAAGAAACTACAGGAAGGCGTATGTGTGTACTCGAAAGTGACCCAACACTGAGGACGGAAGGACAGAAAAACCACCCTGCTCCAAAGCATCCTTTCTGCGTTTACACAAACAGCAGAGAAGAGTTTCACAGTCACATGTGCCTCCTGATAGAGTTTCATGAATCAGATATTCATAACCGGCTGGCATTCAAACTCAAGCAGGAGGGCCCGGTCACGTTATAATAGAAAAAAAAAAAAAAATCGGTAGCTTGAACTGAACAAAGCTTACTAAACTAAATACGACTTGAAGAGACAAATTGGCATGATAATTCATCTCTATACTAGTCATTTAGAAAATAGTGAAAATGACTTAATAAACATTTACTTGATGCCTGAGTTCAACTTTGTCCTGAGTAATTGAGGAAGGAAAGGCAATAAAGAAGAGATAAGCTCGGGGGCCTTAAAGAGTATACGCACCAGCTAGAGAGAAGAAACCTAGGAAGGGAGATAAGGGATGAAAAAGTAGAGATTCTCAAGGGCAAAAAGTCAATGCAAATGGAAAATGAATACGAACAGCAGAAGTTCAGTCAAAATAGATTTTCTGAACTCTGGTATGTGGAAAAGACCCCATTTTTTTTTTTGTCAAAGCAAACAGAAAAGCGATCTGTTCCACCTAAGTTTTTACGCCCACCTAACGGTTTCTTAAATGTTTCCTAGCCTAGCAGCAACGATTAGAATCCAAGTTCCGGCCACACTTCACACTTTGGAAAGACCGTGAGCGGTGCTCCACCAACGAGGGTTCCAGCGTCTTCTGATGGGAACTGTCACCAATCCATCACCCACTCTCGTGGCGGGATGCGGCGTCACAGATCATTTAAACAGCTGTCAGAGCTGAGCAGCTCTTCAGAATTCCATCTGGCTTGTAAAACACACACACGCTCTGCACCCCGCCCCCTCTCAAGAAAGAACCGGGAGGAAGGATGTGAAGTCAGACACACCGGGATCCAGTCCCAGCTGAATGCCTCACAATATCCTCAGCTACGATATGGATTTTCAAAGTCCTTTTCACGTAGTAGCGGGGAGCATTCATTTCCAAAGCCGTGTGAAAGTACCTAGCACAGTGCCTGACGCAGAAAAGAGACTGAGTCACTAACCATGCCTCTCCCCTCTTCCTGGAGCTCCCTCAACTGTTCACAGCACGCCATTCCCAAGGTGCCGTTCCTTAAAGCAAAATTCCAAAGCAACAGGGACAAAATTCTACGCCAAGTATGGGGAACTGATAGAATATCAAATGAATGTGGGGATTCGTAGAATATCGAACACGTAACAGAGAGGACTTTCATACTATGTTTCCAGATTACCTACATACAGCACACGCCCCTTCCATGGCACATGCGATCTGAACCAGCTGCTGGTCCCAAACCCCAGATGTGCTACAGGTGCCACGGGAGCCTTCTTACTATGCCTGAGAAAGTCTGGGGCCTCCAGCCCCCCAAGGGGTAAGGAGTAAGGAAGGAGGGAGCAAACTGAGAAGCCATGGTGTGATGCCCACACTTACCAGGGAGGCAAGTCATTTCTCTCGCCTCTGTTTTCTGAAGGGAGTCTGGAACGACTCTAGGGTCTCTCCTGGTATTTTAGGATGCAAATAGTTCAGGGGCTCCAAATTCTGCAGCATAAGATTTTAAGGTGAGGTGGGTGGGTGTGGGTATACATGAAGTATTTCTGTAGTAGCATCACAAACCGGTCTATGCTTAATTCTATAAAATATCATCCTACATTATAGAATTAGGACGTGAAGGGGTTTAGTTGGTGGGTTTGTTTTTGCTTCTAACAACCCCACCCACCCACTCAGCACAGAGGTAGGAAAAAAATATCAGTTTTTGTAAAACTACATTCAATCAAAGGCTCAAAAGGTGGGGCGCCTGGGTGGCTCAGTCGGCTAACCGTCCTACCCTTGATTTCAGCTCAGGTCATCATGATCTCACAGTTCATGAGTTCAAGCCCTGTATCGGGGTCTGCATTGACTGGGCAGAGCCTGCTTAGGATTCTCTCTCCCTCTCTCTCTCTCTCTCTCTCTCTCTCTCTGCCCCTCCTGTGCTCTCTCTCTCTCCAAATAAAATGAACTTTAAAAAAAAATGCTCAAAAGGAGGATAAATCCAAATATGTAAGGATTATCTTTCTCTTCCTACTCTGTGAGCTCCTTTTGTCTTAGTAAACTCTTGTAGCAAAAAAATAAATAAATAACAAAAAAAAAAAGGGATGAGAAATGTGAAGAGAGATACGGCGTAAGATGGAACAGAACAATTGAGGGAGGGGGTAGAGGTAATCAGGGCTTGGACATAAAAGGTTTGTAATAAACTGGCCAGAACAGAAGATGCTCTCTTTGAATTTGAGCTCTACTCAAACGTTACATGTGATTTATTAACCACTCCTTTTTTTCTTTGTATAAAGAAATTCAGCACAGTATCAGCTTTGATATATTTATAAGACTTCTCTTGGAGAAAGGCCAGCGCCTACATTTGGCTTTAAAAAGAAGGTTTTTCCTGCATGGAAGCTATCTCAGAAAGCCAAAGCACACCGTCCAGAAAAGCTGAGCCTCTTGTTAGCATTTCCGAAGCAGACAGTAGCTGTGCACCATTTGGTGCCCACCAGAATCCCTCCAGAAGCATCAAAAGGCTGCCAGCTACTCTACACATTTCCAAGAACAATCCTGAAAAAGTGTGTGTTTGCAGACGAATTCCATTTCTACTGGTGTGCCCGTCAAAAGTTTATTGTCTCCCCAGGGAGAGTTCACTGGTTTCAGCGACTTGGCCAAATATCAAAATAGCTGTAATTAAATGGATTGCTGAGAGGCAGAGAAGGTATAAAAACTGAGGATGATCCCAAAGGAACCAAAATTATGCTTCGTCCATGTTTAAATCACACACTAGTCGTGAGGTCACTGTCAGACACACTCTAGGAGAAAAACAGATCAATACGACTGAAGGCAGCAGTGTGTGCACAGAGGCAAGCCATTTCACGGTTCAGTATGGAGACTGGCTGAAGCAACTGTGTCGTTCGAAATACTTCATACCCAATTATCTTAATATGATAAGAACAATCTGAGAAGCCAGCTCATTTGAATGATAAGTTGAGACACTCGGCCGACAGCAGCATACGGTGAAGTCCAAGGGAGAGGGCTTCTAACTCAAATGATCAAGCACAGACGCAAGAGTTAACTGTCCCAAAGTTTCCTAACTAAGGTCAATTCCAGAACAATGTCCCGACCCCTTAAAATGAAAATTATGTCTTGCAAATTGAGAGGCTACCTCACATATCTAGGGAATATTTTTTTTTTTTTTACATCACTCCATGTTATGGAGTGCTCACCCAACATGAATAAGGCCTGAAAGGAACTGCTCTTAAGTTTGTTTGTTTGTTTTACCTACTTCCCAGGCTTAAGAAAATGAGCAGCCTACTGATTTACGAATATATACGTAACAGTAGCTCCCAGGTCCCCCCAGCCCCTCACCTCTAGGGAAACCAACCAAAACAAAACTGATAACCCGCGATTCAAAGGGTAGCTCCATAATGTTTTAAAGGATCTGTTGTGATTACACAAGTCTAAAACTTTTTTTTAAACTTTTTTTTTCAACGTTTATTTATTTTTGGGACAGAGAGAGACAGAGCATGAACGGGGGAGGGGCAGAGAGAGAGGGAGACACAGAATCGGAAGCAGGCTCCAGGCTCCGAGCCATCAGCCCAGAGCCCGACGCGGGGCTCGAGCTCCCGGAGCGCGAGATCGTGACCTGGCTGAAGTCGGACGCTTAACCGACTGCGCCACCCAGGCGCCCCCACAAGTCTAAAACTTTAAAGATGGTCATGGGAATCCCACATGGCACAGGTCACTACAAACTACAGGCATCCTTACCTCGTCAGTCACTTAGCACAAACATTAGCGCCTGGGTGAAGTGCAGACGGTAGGTAAGGTGGCCCTGGCTTCCACACAGCTAAGACCAAGCAAACATGAGTGTCTCTTACCTTCCAGGAGCCTCAGGTACTACGCCCATGACAGGAGCGCCGTGGACTCCTAGGGACCTCAGCAAGGCCCTCTGTCCCCAAGAGCCCATCACTACCTGCCCACTGGCTGGCGCCTAAAATTCATCCTCAGGGCAGCAGTCCCGTCTTTGCTTCAGCCCTGCCAACCTTCTCCAGAAAATATTCTGCTGCTTTCTATCCCCTGTCCCCCCATTTTAAAAGTCATTCTTGAAGGAAAGGCACGAAAGTGTTAAGGAAGGCCTGACACAGACATACCTATAGAAACACACCTAAAGTAATTAAGAACCCTATCCCCAGACAGAGAACCTCTGCTCTAAGGCTCTGACGTGTTCTGTGAATCCTTCAGAGACATTCCATGGTATCTACCGGTCTATATCATTCATTCATATACATACACAACCATATGTATATACACCTCTATGTGTAGGTATACATATATCCCGTAGTAATTATACATCCAGACATAACCCTGTATGTGTGTGTGTGTGTATATATATATACACACACACACACACACATACACACACACATATATACATATATATATATCCCCATATGTAACCCTTTATATAAATATATCCATATATACCTGTATACATGCAGATAAATATATGACATATTTTGCCTTATAACTTAATATACCTGTATGTGATGGTTATTTTTAGTTGTCAACTTAGAGGGTGTTTTGGGATGAGATTAGCATTTAAATCAATGAACTCTGAGTAAAACAAGTTGCTCTTCATAATATGAAGGGAGGAAAACTTCCAAATTCGTTCCATGAGGCCAGCATTACCCTGATACTAAAACCAGATAAATATGCCATGAAGAAAGAACTACAGGCCAGTACCTCTGATGAACACAGACACAAAAATGCTCAACAAATACTAGCAAAACGAATGCAACAATATATTTTTAAAAATCCTTCACCACAATCAAGTGGGATTTGTCCCTGGGTTGCCCGGGTAGTTCAATATTGGCAAATCAATCATGTCACACATCGATCACATCAATAAGAGACATGAGAAGAGACATTTGCTCATTTCAGTAGATGCAGGAAAAGCATTTGACAAAGTACAACAGTCATTCATGATAAAAACCCTCAAAAAAGCAGGTTTAGAGGGAGAGGGAATGTACCTCAACATAATAAAGGCCATATATGAAAAACCCACAGCAAACACTACCCTCAATGGCGAAAAATTGAGAGCTTTCCCCTAAGGACAGGAACAAGAAAATGATGTCCACTCTCACCACTGTTGTTCAACATAGTACTGAAAGTCCTAGCCACAAGCAATCAGACAACACAAAGAAATAAAAGGCATCCAAATAGGTAAGGAAGAAGTAAAACTTTCTCTATTTCCAGATGATACAATACTCTATATAAAAAAAAACCCTAAAGACCCCACCAAAGCACTGCTAAAAGTGACAAATGAATTCAGTTAAGTCGCAGCATACAAAAATCAATGTAAAGAAATCTGTTGCATTTTTATACACCAATAATGAAGCAGCAGGAAGAGAAATTAAGAAAACAATCCCATTTACAACCACACCAAAAATAATAAGATACCTAGGAATAAACTAACCAAAGACATGAAAGATCTGTACTCTGAAAACTATAAAACACTCATGAAAGAAATTGAAGACAAAAGAAATGGAAAGAGATTCCATGCTCATGGATTGGAACAAATATCGCTAAAATGTCTATACTACCCAAAGCAACTGATACATTCAATGCAATCCCTATCAAAATACCAACAGCACTGTTCACAAAGCTAGAAAAAACAACTTTAAAATATGTATGGCACCACAAAAGACCCTGAAGGGCCAAAGCAATCTTGAAAAATAAAAACAAAGCTGGAAGCATCGCAATTCCAGACTTCCAAGTTTTATTACAAAGCTGCAGTCATCAAGACGGTATGGTACTGGCACAAAAATAGACACACAGATCAATAAAATAAAAAACCCAGAAATAAACCCATGGTCATACAGTCAATTAACCTTTGGCGAAGTATTAAAGAACATCCAATAGAAAAATAAACATCTCTGCAACAAATGGTGTTGGGAAAACTGGACAGCAACATGCAGAAGAATGAACCTGGAACACTTTCTTACACCATACACAAAAATAAATTCAAAACGGATAAAAGACCTAAACGTGAGACAGGAAGCCATGAAAATCCTAGAAAAGAGCACATCCAGTAATTTCTTTGACATTGGCCAGAGCAACTTTTTTCTAGATAGGTCCTCTGGGGCAAGGGAAACACAAGCAAAAATAAACTACTGGGACTACATCAAAATAAAAACTTCTGCAAGGCAAAGGAAACAATCAACAAAACTAAAAGGCAACCTATGGGATGGGAGAAGGTATTTGCAAATGATGTCTTCAATAGGGTTAGTATCCAAGACATATAAAGAACTTACACAACTCAGCACCCAAAATAATACAATTTAAAAACCGGCAGAAGACATGCACAGGCATTTCTCCAAAGAAGACATACAGACATGTAAAAAGATGCTCATCATCACTTATCAGGGAAATGCAAATAAAAACCATAATGAAGTAACATCTCACACCTGTCAGTGGCTAAAATCAACAGCACAAGAAACAACAGGTGTTGGTGAGGATGTAGAGAAAAAGGAGCCTTCACTCACGGTGGGTGGGAATGCCAACTGGTGCAGCCACATAGAAAACGGTATGGAGTTTCCTCAAAAAGTTTAAAATAGAACTACCCTATAATCCAGCAATGGCACTACTGGGTATCTGCCCAAAGAACACAAAAACACTCATCCAAAAAGGTATGCGCACCCCTATGTTTATAGCAGCATTATTTACAATAGCCAACACACGGAAGCAGCCCAAGTGTCCAACGATTGATTGAAGAACGGATAACGAAAACATAGTAAAGACGTACAATCGAATATTATTATTCAGCCATTAAAAAATGAAATCTTGCCATTTGTGATGACATGGATGGAGCTGGAAAATATAAGAGAAATAAGTCAGAGGAAAACAAGTACAATATGACTGCACGCTTGTGTAGAATTTAAGAAAGAAAACAAATGAGCAAAGGCGGAGGTGGGGCAGGGAGGGAGAGACAAACCAAGAAACAGACTCATAACTTACAGATCACAAACTGATGGTTACCAGAGGGGAAGTGTGTGGGGGAATGGGCGGAATAGGTGATCGGGATTAAGGAGTGCATTTGTGATGAGCACCGGCTGATTACACTAAAAACTTAAAAAAAAAAAAAATGTTTAAGAAGACCTGCCTGAACAAGACTTTATCTGCACCATCAGCTCTCCTGGGGCTCCAGGCCGTCTGCCCACAGTGCAGATTTTGGATTTACCTGCCTCCATGATCACGTGAGCCACTTCCTTACAATAAAACTTTTTTTGAGTGGATATACATACATATATATCCTAATATACCCTATAGAACCCTAAAATACTATATATGATACACACAATGCATACATATGTGCACATACACACACGTTTATAAATACTGATATACAGAGAACTGAAAGTTTCAAGAAATAGTTATCCTTACCAAATTGCAATACACTTGGATACCCTCTATTCCACATTATGCTTTGTTATTACACCTCATGTATGTCTCAGTATGGGTACCACTCAAAAGAAAAAAAAAGTCAGAAAGCTGCCGGAATCAAAAAATATATATACATATATATATCCTTAGAATTAAAAGGGCCAAAAAATTAAAGAAAACAACCTGACCCACTAAACTGACATCACTACCCGTGACTGATAGTTTGGGGGGGGGGGATACTGTTTTATTCAAAAGGCTGCCTACTGTATACAGTGTTCTGTACCTGAATAGCCTCTTAACATAGCACAGAAATCGTTCCATATTTATGGATACTTATTTTGTTTCTACGTAGACCTTTTATTATAGGGACAGTGAGATAAGGAAAAAAGCAGAGTGAAAACGAAGGTTTCTGAAAGCCCAAAGCAGAGTACCAAAGTCAAGTTTAAACTCATTCACAATTTAATCCTAGGCTGATTTAGGGTTTCCATACAGTGGACAACAAAAGGAACCAAGAATAGGAGGCAGACATCTTCTCTGGACATCGGTGACTTATGAGAGCTTTCATTCTTTTTACTGAAACATTAGTACTGCTGCTCTCCCTCCCAACTATTTTCCAGCAAAGATTCCAGTAAAGATTAGGAAATTCAATTTCAGGCTTGACCATCAGACTTACAAGAACAGGTTAAATTCTATGAATTCAATTACACATACTGGCTAAAAAGAAAGGCAGCAAGGCACATCCCTGTTGTCCAAATCGGCCCCTCCCCCTTCCCCTCCCTGTTTCCTGTCTTACTCATTTCTCCATTTCTTTTTTTAATGTTTTTACGTTTATTCATTTTTGAGAGACAGAGACAGACACAGCATGAGTGGGGAAGGAGCAGAGAGAGAGGGAGACACAGAATCCGAAGCAGGCTCCAGGCTCTGAGCTGTCAGCACAGAGCCCGACGCAGGGCTCGAACCCATGAACTGCAAGATCATGATGACCTGAACCAAAGTCTGATGCTCAACCGACTGAGCCACCCAGGTGCCCTTCATCTCTCCATTTCTGTTTGAAATGAGCTATAAAGCTTGTTACCATGGAAGTCTCAAACCCATTTATTTCCTACCTACTCATGTATCCCAAACACAGTTTCTTATTCTAAAAAGCACAGATCAGATTCTTTCAACTTTAGAAGTAGCAGTGCAACAGAGTCAAGAGCATACACATTCAGACAGAAAGGTGCCAATGCTTAAGGGCCTTAGAAAATCTCTTCGGCCAGATTCAGCACTACATTCAGTCCTCTGGAGGGGCCCCGGGGACTTTCCCCACTCCCAGCCCAGGGGATTAAGACAAAAGGACACTTGAATCCTTTTGTCCTCTACCCTGGCTGTAATTCACACAATTCCAGTGTATCTCTTTTGTTTGTTGGAATTTCACCAAAGATGTAGTTTGGAACACAAGATTCCTCTAATTTTGAAGGTGTGAAAACCACCAATATTGTACCTTTCACAAACAGGAAAACAAACCTGGAGAGGCTGAATGGTGTCCACAGATCTCCAACCTTATCCAGTGCCGACCAGAACTGGACCTCCAGAACAGGAGTGCCCCAAATGTGGTGTGGGGTCAACGGAAGCAGCATCTCTTGGAAACTTGTTAGAAATGAAAATTTTCTCCGGCCAATCCCAGCTCCTAATCAGAACGAGTAAGCGTGGGAGGGTGGGGCCCAGAAATTGTGCTTTTTACCAAACTCTCCAGGTGATTCTGACGCCTGGAAGTTTGAGGATCTCCGTTCTGGAGCGAAACCCATTGTTCTTTCCGTCATTCTCTTCCTCCTCCTATTCTAATCCCACATCTCTACTGAATCACACAAGAAACAACTGCCCCAAAATGCTGGTCCTAACTACGGATTCACCCACTGAAAAAAGAAAGACCAACGTTGTGATAAGGTCTTCAAATGCAGCTATGATGCAGTCAAGATTTTTGTTTTCTTTTTTCACAATAAGAACATCCACATCCAAGAGGGTCAGATACAAGTAAAAGTCTTCAAAGGAGTAATTCAAGGGGGTAGGATTTACTAACATTTCAGAGATTAAACCTCAAAAGGTCTGAGAAATGCTAAAAAATTTATTTTTGGAAAACCAGTCACGGTACCCTAGACGATCCGTAATCAATATATTGGATCTTAGAACACACCAAAAAGAGACAGGTAAAACGCAGGAAGATTTTAAAAGTATGAGACAGCTCCTTCTAAAAAAAATAAAAAAAAAAAACCTAGATGGGTCCACATAGACTTCACAGACCCATTATATCCAATATCTGAAACCTCATTTCCAGATTCTCAAAAATAAGGAGAAACATAACCATTTCTCCCCCCCAGCCTGAGGTGACTAATTCCACCAGGCCTCATGGTGTGTGAGGTTTGAGGCATAAATCCATCACCTACACAGGTGAATTTGCTGACCTTCTGCAAAATAAACATACAAGAGGCACTGCACAGACTAACCGGTGTAAGCCGCCCCTCAATTTCAGGCTATTTTCACAAATTTCAAGAATGCCAAATGACAAATTACAACATGAAGCTTGAACATCTAAAATTAAGAGCCACGGTGAGACTCATACTACTCAAACCCCTACTTATCTTTTCCTTGATGAAATAAAATCTTCCAAACTAGGTCCTATGAAGCACTCGGTAGATGAACTTTCATCTTGAAAAGGAAATACAGCATCTACCAAAGCGGAGAGGCTTCAGGGAGGGGTGAAAAGAGGTGGAAGGCTTTAGCCAACTTCCAGAACTCATGTGAAGAGTGTAAGCGGCTCCCAAAGAATATGAACATTTCCAGGGCCTCTGCTCATTAATTCGCTTCAGATTAATTAGTATAAAGGGATGCATTGCAATAATGAAGATTTGACAGGCAAAGCCCTCCCCGTCTCCTGGCCACGTTCCTCCATCCCCACCCCGCACAAATTCCCACCGTTTGCATATACCTGCAAAAACCCATGAGATACCTCAAGAGCAAAGACACAAAACTTGAAAGCCAGGCTCCAGACTACAATTGAAGAGTGGTTTCTGTTTGGAGAGTAAGCTTCCTTTCCTTGGACTACATTCACTGCCATTGCAAGGCTATAGGTAACTGTTCTTAACCGAGAGTCCCCTTCTGGAAGCATGGCCCGCCGCCTTCCCACGGAAAACCAGTCCCTGCCCCCTCCCCCAAACTGCCATCTTTACAGACCCGTTATATCCAGACTAATGGAGCAGGATGGTCATCAAAACCAAAATGTATTGTGAATGACACGGACAACTGCTTTGTCATGATCTTGTTTACAATCAGCCCACGTTGATAGACTTTTAAGATAGCAGTTGTTGCTTTTTAAAACCATCCACAAAAACGTCATGGCTATTTACAAACATGGAGGCAAGACAAAGCCACGTTTCTCCTTACACAAAATAAAGGGGTGAACGAGATGCCTCCCCAGATTCCTTTCGGCTCCAATAATGTATCCAGGGTCCTCACATCCCCCGCTCACAAACTGCTAGGAAAAAGTCCCTTTATCTCCGTGCAGATGATACAATCTGCCTTAACCAACACAATAAGCCCCGGCTGTAGGCCATTCTCTCTCTGTAAAGTCGCGCATTCCTTTGGGGAAGCGCTGAGGTACACAAATGAAGAAGTTGTTGTTGCCTCTGCTAATTCCAAGAAGTCATAGGTTTGGGTCCACTCCCACAGAAAATCTGAAACATTTCCTGGTTCTTTGATGGAGTACTCCCAGCAGGTCCTGCTAACGGGTGAGCAAAGAGAATCAGAAAGAATCCTGGGATCTAAGCCTCGCTCTGCTTGCACTAACTTCTGAGAATAGAGGATTAAAGCAGGTCATTTAACTTCCCCCAAACATCAAGTTTCTCTTCTGAGAAATGGGTTGAATTACAAGATTTCAAAAGGCTATTCTGTTCTAAAAGGCTTACTGATACGTGACAAACTATGAAAGCGTTATACAGCGGTTGGTGATCTGAGACATTCCTAATATGTGTCTGTGAATATAAATCTTCATGTCTGTATCACTATCATTTTTCAAAGTTGGTCCTGCCTGCTGCACCCAGAGATATAAATGTACTCAAATTCTTCAAGAATCTCTGACGCATTCTATAAATGTTTGAAGATTTTCCTTTAGACAACACGGAAATGACAGGAGGTGTTACTTCACGTTGACGATAAAATGGGTACGAGCCCATCCATTTGCAGAACTACCCGTTTATTGATTTGCGGAAAATTCCAAGTGTTGGCTGCCAACTGTGTAGACACCATTCAAGTTTTACTCAATTTTCTAACTAATGAGATTTATCAAGCCACCAAAATTCAGTTTCTGTGACAGACAGCTTTTCAGAAAATGCCATACTGCAATGACATTCTCTTCTCAACACATACACGGGCTCCAGCAACGTCAACCATCCTTCTGGACCCAATTTCCTCGCACATTGAGACTAATGGCCAAGGCGGAACTTATTACAGTCGGACATGGTGACATCCCCCAACGCTTAGACAGGTCATTTGAAAATCTCGGTTACGTGGAAACCTGAAATAGAACTGGCAAAATGCTGCTTGTTAGGGTTTCTTGGGAAATGACCTTTACGGAAGAGACGGAAATGCTTTTTCGTTAACAGTCATTACAAAACAGGTGTTCTTAAATACGCTGAAATTTTCTCTACTGGTGTTCACTTTTTTAATGTTTATTTTTGAGAGAGACACAGAGAGAGCGAGCGCGTGGTAGGGGGGAAGGGGTGGGGAGCAGAGAGAGAGGGAGACACAGAACCTGAAGCAGGCTCCAGGCTCTGAGCTGTCAGCACAGAGCCCGGCGCGGGTCTCGAACCCACGAACCATGAGATCATGACCTGAGCCCAAGTCAGATGCTTAACCAACTAAGCCACCACCAGGTGCCCCTGGTGTTCACTTTTAATAGGCTTATAATTAATATATTTAACAAATCTTTTCTTTAAACGTTTCTTTCAAAAAAAAATGGTGCCTGTCAAACAGCACATCACAGGTCCGTCAGAAATATGGAAAAAAACTGCTGCATTTATAGGTGGGTAACCTCCAAGTCTCTTGTCCCTCTCTGGCAAATTAATACAGTTAGGTCTCCCAATCCTGGCCAAGCCACTTCAGGCCAGCACCACGCAGGGAAGGACACATAAAGGGTGCCAGGATCCCACCCTGCACACCCCCACCTGCTCTCCAGGTTGGGTGTCCTTCAAGGGCAATGGTCAGTCACCCAAAGGGTAGAGTTTCTCAAACTACAAATAGCCACCAGCAACACCTGATGTGCGTGGTAAAGTGCCCCCTGGGTCTCCAGAATCACCAGGTCAAAGTAAGTTCCAGGAACCTGCACTTGAATCTGCAGTTAAAGTTAACCTGAACTCCCAAACGGATAGGCAAATTCGAGTTTGAGAACTGCCATCTCTGGCTTCAGTTTCTCCACGTGTAAGAGAAGGTAACAAGACCTGACCGTTACCTAAATCCTCTCCTGACTGGTCGTCACAAGCCATCCCATTAAGACTCAGCAATGCCAGGGGTGCCTGGGTGGCCGAGCGGGTTAAGCACTAAACTCCTGCTATCAGCTCAAGTTGTGGTCTCCACGGTGGTGAGGTTGAGCCCCAAAATGGCGCTGAGCATGGAGCCTGCTTAGGAGGCTCTCTCGCTCTCTCTCTCTCTCTCTCTCTCTCTGTCCCTCCCCTCTCCACACGCGCTCACTCGCTCTCAAAAATAAACATCAAGAAGACTCGGTAATGGCATCACTTTATATGGACATTTTCATAGCATCTCCACCTGGGAACCGATGTGGCTACTTTGTTCTACACACACCACACCAGCCCACCCTGCACTCTAGAATTCCACTGAGGCACTGATCTTATCTGTTTCTTCCCCAGCCCTTCTAGTTCAATACTGAATTCCCCCACACCCAGTTCCAGAGGCCTTGAAATTCATGTTATCCACAGCCCCCAAGATCACAGATAATTATTTCCTTGCTGTATCTAATCATTCATTTTGGATTTACCAGGACTCAACACGCCCCCCAGCCCTGCCCTCCTTACTAGTGTTGGCTGATGGCTACTGGCCCTCCAGAAATGAATGCTCAAACACCGGGGAGCATAATAGCAAAGAACAAATAGGCTACTTTTAAATTCTCGTAACATTTTTTCCTTCTGTTTTCTTATACTCAACACTGAATATAAGCATTGAGTTTTATAGCTGAAAGGATCCCTAAGTCATTTAGTCCACTGTGACTCTCCCCGGCCACCAAAGTCGCAAATTCAGAAATGGAAACTCAGAGAGGTGGTCACGTTTCGCTTAAGATCACACACTTATTTTTGGCAAAACTACCCAAAACCGAGGCTCTTAAATTATCCAAAACCCAAGCTCCAGTCTTTTTTCAATATGGTATGCTGACTGCCGGATTATTACCTCTGACTGGACACATACCAAGAACTATTCCGTCAAACACATACAAGTATCTTTCAAATAGTTCATTCTTTGTTGCCCATTAGAAGGAAGAAAAAGGCACTGATTAAAGAGGCATATGGGTCCCAAAACATTACAAACAACAAGCATGGAATGATAGCTTTTAAATAGTTAAGAAGGGGGGGCACCTGGGTGTCTCCGTCAGTTAAGTGTCGAACTTCAGCTCGGCTCATGATTTCACAGTTCATGGGTTCAAGCCCCGTGTCGGGCTCTGTGCTGACAGCTGAGAGCCTGGAGCCTGCTTCGGATTTGGTGCCTCCCACTCTCTCTGCCCCGCCCCTGCTGGCAGTCTGTTTCTCTCTCTCTCTCTCTCTCAAAAATGAACATTAAAAAAAAAAAGTTAATAAGGAATCCAACTGAGAGAGGGAAGGACACAGACACACATTCAACCTCTATGTGGGTAATGCCACCAATTAGCAGATGGACCCTCTGAGTGCAGAGGACAGAGTATACTTTTCCAGAAAAAGTAAGGGGATAGGAAAGTGTCAAGGAGCACTTCAGAAGGAGGACATTTGAGATGACCTGGGAGGGTTAAGTGTTGTCCAGATAAAACAACACAATTCCGACGCACGCGGGAGAAAATGCAAAGAAGCGAGCTGCTGGCAGGCGTTGGATGTGTATGTAGCAAACGGATCCACCCATGGATGTGTATGTAACAAATGGATCCAATCAGAGGCGTTTCTGATTTCAAGTCTTCTGTACAACGAAGTTATCTGCCCACAATGTAACACGGGGGCATTTCTCAACAAGAAGGTCTGCAGACAGCTGTGAAGGGAGAGTTATTATAGAAAACTACGGTTTCGCAGCGATTACGTTTTTCCAGAAGCAAAGTTCAAAATGAAACAGTTAAATGGGAAAACATTTCGGTTTTTGATTTGGCAAACGTTCATCAAGGTTTCACGTCTTCATACAGTTAAGTATTAATCCCAGACGTTTCAAATGCCACCGACACAAACGATAACTTAATTCATCTGAATGTATTCCAGATGTGTTCTTCCTCGGTTTCTGCTCCTGTGTACAAATCCCCTCTTCTGAAAGTACAAAAATATCCATTTTAAACCACTGTTATGGTTATCGAGAGCGGTACGGGTAAATACAAGTACTATCGTATGAATCACCACCCTAGTGTGAGGCCTGAAGAGGGAAATTAATGAGGAGAATTTGATGCCTCACCTACCAGAAGACATGGGGAACCATTTGAAAGCGATTTTTATTTCCTTCCTGAGAAACCTAACGCCCTCCTACGTGTAGGTGAATTGCCAAATGAGTAGAAGGTATATTCCAGACCAAAATCTAGATCCATTAATACCCCATGCGATGACATTGCTACGACCCCACACTTAGGAAAGATGGGGAAACACGCATTTTTAGCATTTTATTACTAGTAAAATCCAGTGTTTATTTTCAATGTTTGTTTATTTTTGAGAGAGAGGGAGCCAGCAGGGGAGGGGCAGAGAGAGAAAGGGAGACACAGAATCCAAAGCAGGCTCCAGCCTCCAAGCGGTCAGCACGGAGCCCGAGCCCTGTGCGGGACTGGAACCCATGAATCGTGCGATCACGACCTGAGTCGTGACGGAAGTCAGATGCTTAACCAACCAGGTGCTACGATAACGTCTATTTAAAACAGCCAAATACTTGGCCAAGGGTCACTCAACTTTACAATCATGATATTACCCTCAAAAACAGTTTCAAAGAACACTTCACTCCCTCTATCAACCAGCATTTAAGAGTGTCCACGAAATACCATGCTGAGCCCGGAAGGGGTACAGAAAGAAAATAAGCAAAGCGCTCCCTACACGATGGTGAACGTATCACAATTCGGATGCAATGACCAGTACAGACCACACGGACTGGAAACCCGAGAGAGGCTGACACGCAGGAGGCAGGCTCCGCAGGGTCTCAAGGGGTGACCGCAACAAGGCGTTTGCCAAACCGGGAAAAACCATCATAGGGGACGGCGCGCAAAGGAGACGGAAAACCGAAGGAGCGGGCCCTGTACTTTGCCACACCACCCCACGGCTCCAGCCTGCTGAACATCCTTATTTCACAGAATTTGAGACCGCCACATCACCCATCCAAGGAGGGAGGAACGAACACTTCTGGAACTCCTGTACTGTGGCAGGCAAGGTTCTGAGCACATTATGTAAATTAATTCATTAATTTCTCAATTCTCAAAACGATCTTCCGTAAGGAAGGCACTGCGGTCGCCCTCCTTTTAGAGATGAAAATCCTGAGGCATAGGAACCTCTTTACTAGACAAAAATAAATAAGGAAAAACACCGTGAAACGGATGGTTTCAAGAGGAGAGGTGGATGGGAGGGCGGGAGAAATAGGGGAAGGGGATTAAGAGGACACTTACCATGATGAGCACGGAGTAATGCACAGAATTGTTGAACCTTATAATGTACACCCTGAAACTAACAACACTGTGTGTTCGCTACACCAGAAATTTAAAAAAAAAAAAAATTTTAACCACTTTGAATTTTAAAATAATATTGTATTAAAACCCATCAGTATGCTTCAAAGGCAATGAGAATCCTCACCTTTTACCAGTTTTAGGGAAAATTTGCCAGCTTATTTACTATGCCATTTCCCAAACTCCTAACGACAGGAGAACCTTCAAAATTCCAGTTTTGCATCCTGTCTGCAATGCAAAGGAATCAGTAATGGCAACTGCTGAAGAACTGTGTCCAAGAGACCCAGTCGGAAATCTAAGCAAGAATTTAAAAAGAAACCTTGTAACCCAACACCATGAAAAACACAAGGAAAGCTGAGGTCCAGATTCTGTTACTCAATCTAGAAACCTCATAAATGGAAACAAAGCAGACCCACTTCCAGCTGGATGGAATGCCTGGAGAGGATCGGGCTGGATCCCATGGCGGACCGGAATCCAAGTCGGGAAAGGCTCTATACACGCCCCTGGCGGGGAACCTTCTCAGGGCACCAGCCTGCATCTACTGGCCCTAACCTGTGGAGGGCTTCACATGTGGGAACTTCTTGTTCGTTCTTAAAACTGTGAGCTCGGTCATAAAAATAAAAGCTTCCAAATGAGCTCGGTTGTCATTAAAATCTTCAATTCACTTACAGCTACAGACATGCCAACAGCTGGCAGGATCAAAGAGGAACACGGAAGCAGGCAGACCTGGGTCAGATCTCAGCTGTGGGACTTCGTTACTATGTGAACTTGGGTGAGGGGCCCCCAACAGGTCTCCGACCTTGCTCCCTGTTGCTGAGATCCTGAACATCCTTAACTGGACACAATCCTCCCTCCCTCCCTCCCAGGCCCATTCCACCGCCCGTTTCAGGAAACCTCCTCCTCCAGGGTCCCCAGCCCTCCACGCCAGTGCCTTTGCATCAACTGCTCTATCACAACTGCTCTCTTTCCACCAGCCTGGCCTTGCTAAATCCACTCACCCCAAGCCTAAGAGGGGCTCGGTCTAAAATGCAAATCTCCTCTGCCCAAAAAGTGATTTGTGTTTTTTTTTTTTTTTTTTTTAGTTTTATTAATGTTTATTTATTTTTTGAGAGAGAGATGAGACAGAGTGTGAGCGGGGAGGGACAGACAGAGAGAGAGAAAGAGAGAGAGAGAGACACAGAATCCGAAGCAGGTTCCAGGCTCCGAGCTGTCAGCACAGGGCCCGACACGGGGCTTGGACTCACGAACTGTGAGATCCTGACCTGAGCCAAAGTCTGAGGCTTAACTGACTGAGCTAAGAACAAAGTGATTTGTTCTTATGTCACAATGTCACTTGCCTTTCTTCTCTACTTGAAGTTCTCTTACTTCAAAGACTTAAGGCACTTAGTACAACTTAGGGGCTCACTAAATGCCTGTTCAGGGCTGAGGGACAGTTGTTCAGGCTTCAGTTTCTTCTGCATTCCACTAAAAACCTCCACGCTCTTTTCAGAGGAATAAATGGGACCGTTCCCTGGAGCCTAGCACAGGGTCTGAGAGGCACTTCCTGCCATAGATTCTGACTTTCATCGGGGTGCTACTCACTTTTCCAAAGTGTGCAAAGTACTATCCCACACGGGAGCTCACCGGACCCCTCTGATGACTCCGAGACCGACGAGGTTACATGAAGAAGCCGAGGCCAGTGACGTTTAAGGCCTGCACAATCAAGGCTCGTTTGTGGAAAGACCTACCGATTCCAAATCCTGAGTTTTCTATGATGCCTTTTCGTCAGGAGTTCTGGCATGGTTTATATTTATAGAAAGCAATTCCTACCCATCTCTTCCATGAAGTTTATCCAGCAAAAAGTGTTATTTTACTGCACCTCTGAAACACAAACACCTAGGCCAAATTCCACTACAATGGACTCCAAGGACTTTGGTTTGTGCTACGTCAAACAATTGCTTTAAGCAAACTGTCAGCTGGCTCGTTCACGCGCTCCTTCGTTCAGCAATTATTTACCACATGCCCATGTGACACCAGGCGCTGTGGTGCTGAGAACTTCCCCTTCCCTGAGAAATTAGAATTATACTATACAAGTTTTCCAACGGAAGCCAACGGTGGAAGATCCAGAATGCGGGCACCCGGATAGGTACCTGAATGAAGAGCAGTGAACTAAAAGCCAGAAAATCTGAGAGCTCATCCCGGCTATGCTCCTACATGAGCTGCGAGACCTTAGACAAGTCCCTGGTCCTAGGTTTCCTGACCCACAAAATGGGAAAATTGGTCCATGTTAACTTTCAAGTCATTTTGTGCTATGAATCCTAGAGATTCCAGGATTCCACACACCGGCAAGTTCTCCTGACGCTCACAAGTGAGATTTCATACCGCAATTTTATAAACTTTTGTGATTTTTAGAATGTCTTCAGTTCCTGTATGAGATGGCACTTCCGTTCAATTTATCATCACACGTTTACGTAAGCAAAGCTCTTTTGGCCTTACTCTCAAGATTTCTGCACCCTTCTCTCAGCAAATGATTAGACGTATAAACCTTAGTGCCTTGAAAAGTAGCTAAGGAGGCCCACTACATGTTGGCACACATCTCTGATGCCCACCTGTAAATTCATACTCCCAGATTCTTCCCTGTAATCAAGTAGAAGACATCTAAGAATCACCCTGAACAGCCAGACATAAGATACAGCAAACTGAAGCACATTCCTATACGCTGACTTACATGAGAAATTTCCCCAAACCCTTTCCTGCTTCACAACTTTCTAGACTTCTATAGAAGCGACCCTTTCTTTTCTCACTCATGCAAGGAACCTTAACTGAGCTCCTGCTCTGTCAGTGTCTGTGATGGGTGCTGCATACAGTAGTGGGGACAGGCTGCAGGGTCATCACTAGCCCACATTGTGTTTCGGGGCGAATTACAAAGGGTGCCCCGTTCCAGTGGAGATGAGTGGTGCACCAGGGGTTTGGGAAGTGGAGTGCAAAATTTCAGCCTCTAACTGCCCGCTGGACAGGACAGCCTTGCGCAGTGAACAACTTGCACAACTGTACAAGGTAGCATCGCTAGATGTGTTTGAAAACAAAAGTCATGTTCTAGTAGAGGCACTGCCTCCAACAAGAGGAAGTGCTTAAATGCCTAGAGATAATGGGGAAGAAAAGGCTCCTGGAGAAGCTATTTGACTGACACGTGAAGGATGTGTGCGTAAACAGCAGATGGAAATCGGAATCAGAGCGTAAGCGGAATGCTCATGCATTCCAGATAGAGGTCTAGAAATGACAACTTGGAATTAGTGTGATGTGTCTGGCAGTGTGTAGTGCCTGTGTGTAAGGAGGCGAGGGAGGGGAGACGCAGGGAACAGCTCCCAGACAAGACTGAAAAGGCAGGCAGGAGCCAGATTATGAAACACCTTATTTGGTATGACAGGTTAAGGTGTGAAGACCTGATTCTGAGATCACTTATGGGCCTGTTTTGCCACTAAAAATAAACTCTTCTCCAACCGTACCTTGCCGTATTTTTCACATTTACCAAACACAAAAATCTCCGATACCCCAAAGCGACAAGTCTTGTCCTACTAGCCAAATCCGATAGAAATCTGCTTTTAGAACGGCACCCGTTTTGTTTCGTATTTCCTTTTCAGCACATAAAAAGCTTAAAGAACGTCAGCAAACATCTTTAAGTGTACAAATTCTAACAGTTACGCTCAAAGCGTAAGCCCAGTGATCGACACTTTTCATTCAGAGCCTAGGTCTGAAATAGTTACAGCATATGGTCTGCACCTGTAAGAAACCTGGAAGACTTGAAAACTTCTAGAGACACCCCAGCTGAAGCCACTGGAGAAGGACTTGAAGGTGGCCAGGTGCTTTCCATTAAAACAATTATGTCAGCAGCACTTGAGAAACAGGAGGTAGAACGAGTAACACAGAAGAGAACCCCCAGCCCTTCACCACGTAGAAATAAACGTCTTACCATGACCCGAGGCTGCCTGGAAGATTTCAAGGGTCACCAGGCAGCCTCTTAGAGGGCCACCACAGGGACAACGCAGAAAAACACCCTCCTGAATGGAACTGTCTCCCGGACCAAGCAGTCTCCTCTCCCCCCTCCCCCCAACTAAATAAAGTTACCCATTTTGCGATTTTAGGAAGAAGGGGCATGGAAACCCATCGCTATCAAGTTTCGCCGTTCCTTCCAGATAAACCACCCCGTGCAATCTTACTCCATACCTTTACGGCGGCTGCCGGCAGCCAACTGTGGCAAGAAAGGGCTCTTTTCTTCCTTAACTGGTTTTGGTAAATATGATCCATTTGGGACACAACGTGTCGGCTTTCCCAGAAACTTGGCACCTCGGCCCCCCCCCCCCCCCGCCAGGCGCAGGGCCCGTCGGGGACGGTCGGCGGGGCAGCCGCCGCGCGACTTGTCCCCACCCTACCCCCCACCCCCGTCCCCGTCCTCCCCGAAGGGCCGGGGCTCCCACCGCCCGCGGGGCCCGCGCGTCTCCGAAAGTTGAGCCGCCACCGGACCGGGAGCGGCTCCCCCCGGCCCCTCCCCGCCTCCGCTCCCGGCCCCCGCGACGGCTCGGCGACACGCCGACACGCGAGGCCCGGGCACCTCGTGGAAGGCAGTTCTGGCAAGTGTCGCCGCCGCCGGGCCCGGCCGCGCGGGGACAGTGGGAGCGCTCGGGACGCGGGCGCCGCCGCCGCCGTCCGCGCCCCCCCGTCTCCCTCCCGGGGAAGAAGGCGGCCGGCGCCGGGAGACAAAGCGGAGCGCGGGGGGGGACGGCGGACCGCCGGGCGCCGCGCGGGGGGGGGGGACCGGTGCGCGCCCGCCGCCCCTTACCTTGGCTCAGGCGCCGGGCCCCGCTCGCCCGCCGGCCACACGGCCGTGCCCGCCCCGCCCGCCGCCGCCCCAGTGCGGGGCCCCGCGGGGACGCCGGCGGCGCCGGGGACCAGAAGTGGCTGGGGTCACTCGGTCCTCCTCGGCGGCCGCGGCCGGCCCTCGCCCTGCGAGCAGCGCCAGTGGAGGCGAGAGCGGCCGCACCTCCTCCCCGGACCGCTCGGCCCGCCTCCCTCCTTCCCTCCGCACCCGCCCGCCGCCCAGCCGCCCCCCTCCCCGCCCCTCCCCGCCCCTCCGCGGCCCCGTTCCTCCCCCACCCCGGCCCCGGCCGTCGCCCCCCGCGCTTTCTTTGGGACGCGCCAACTAACGCAGACCCACAACTCGCGAGCTGTGCGTGGGCGCCTACCCTGCGCCGGGCGCCCTGCTTGCTTGCCATCGAGGCGTCAGGAAGCTGCGGCTTCTTCCCCGGAGAGCCGGGGCGCAGCAGACGGCTCCTGGGGTGCCACCCAGGACAGGAGCCGAATCCCTGGTCGTCGTGCGCCAGGCAAGAAGGAGATGGAGGTGTGCCGCCTGGAGACCCGAGGGCGCAGGAGAATTCGGACTTCGGAGTTGGAGAAGCCGCGCGGGGTTTCTGAGAGAAACCGGAGTTATCCCCAGGGCGGGGATGATGGGGACCAAGACGACGCCCACGAGGCGGCAATGATCCTGCGATCGCGGTCCTGGGTCCTTGCGTTTACAGAGGATCCCCCCCTGCAGAGGACAGGGAAGGGAAGGGAGACGCAGTCCAAGCGTGGATCCTCCGAGAAGCAGGCGCCGAACCAGGACAGACGAGCCTTGGAAGGATTTCTTAGGGCAAATGGCTGTGAGATGACGTGGGAAAAGGAGCGAGCCCGGCATTACCCACACCTGATCCCCGGGAAGGAGCGAGGGAAGCCATCACCCTAGCCTCCCTGCCGCCTAAGCAGGATCCTCGTGAGTCCTCTACTCCCAGTTCCCCTTGGGACCCACCTGCCTAGTGTCCATGGCTATCAGTCATCGGCTGGGAAGTGTGGCCTTGGGCACGGACCCAGGGATGAATTTCAGAACATAAAAGCCAGGGCCGTTGGTCAATTAAGCTCCAAGAGAGCTGGAGGAAGAGCCTCACAGCTGCCCACAATCTCAGAGACAAATGGAATCCACTCTCGCACGCACACCTATAGTTTTTAAATGAAGCCCCAAGGGTTTGCTGTGATCTGGAGGGCCTGGCTGTCCACCTTGCACGGATACAGGCTCTGCTCACAACTGACCCCTCCCCACCTGCATAGGAGCTCCCCTGCCCCATGCGCACATGGCCCATGCGCACACGGGGGAGGAGAGGGGAGAGACCTCCTCACTCCACTCACCCTTCAATCCTCAATCCCAGCATCACCTCGTCTGAAGAGCTTTTCCCACTCAGCACTTGACTTATTGCTGCCACAGACCCAGCACACTGCGGTGTGTTTTTTTCTGTTTTCCCCCCTTCTTGTATGGCAATTTTTCACAATGTTTTATAAAATTTATTTTTTTTCCCTGATTATACAAGTAATATGTTCATTGCACAAACTTGGAAAAATACATACAGCCCAAATGTCTCCAAGCTCCCCAGCCTTCTAGGGGCAGCCTCCCTTGATAGCCAAGTAATCAGAGTCTGAGCCCCCATTCCCTGTGTATCAGTCTGGGTCCAGTCGGGAGAGAGAAACCACACAGCAATTAAACAGTGAAAGTTTAGGGGCGCCTGGGTGGCTCGGTCAGTTACGCCTCCGACTTTGATTCAAGTTGTGATCTTGCAGTTTGTGGGTTCACGCCCTGCATCCAGCTCTGAGCCTGGAGCCCGCTTCGGATTCTGTCTCTGCCTCTGTCTCTCTCTCTCTGCCCCTCCTCTACTTGTATCCTCCCTCTCTCCCTCTCAAAAATAAATAAATAAACTTAAAAAAAAAAAAAACAGTTTAATAAAAAAAAAAAGTTTTTTTTTTAAAAAAAAGTTTAATACAAAGAATCGTTACCTACAGGATTTGGAGCTGTGAGGATTGGCCAGTAAGAAGTAAAGAGAACTCGGGGCGCCTGGGGGGCGCAGTCGGCTAAGTGTCCGACTTCAGCCAGGTCACGATCTCGCGGTCCGTGGGTTCGAGCCCCGCATCAGGCTCTGAGCTGATGGCTCAGAGCCTGGAGCCTGTTTCCAATTCTGTGTCTCCCTCTCTCTCTGCCCCTCCCCGTTCATGCTCTGTCTCTCTCTGTCCCAAAAATAAATAAACGTTGAAAAAAAATTAAAAAAAAAAAAAAAGAAGTAAAGAGAACTCAACAGAAAACAGGTATAGCACATACAAGGATCTAGGAACGGCCACTAGTCCTAGGACTGAGAGCCCCAAAGGATGAGCCTCCTGCTCCCCAAGACTGAGACTCAATCCTGTTGGGGAGGGCTTGGCCATGGCTCACTGACCGGCAGGGAAGTCACCATGGTATCATGCTGGTAGAACTTTCTGGAAATCCACCCTCTGAAATTTGCTGGTAATCTACCCCCGAGGTTGTGAGGAGAGCTGCTCACGGGCGTCTCATGGAAGCACTTCACTGCAAAGTCACTCACAGAGCAAGGTGCCGGGAGAAGCCATGACTACCAGCACTGCAGGGCCCTGGTGCCAGAAAGCTGCCCCCAAATGCAGGAGCCGGCCAGGCAAGGGCATGACAACCAGCAGGCAGAACTCTGTCCTCCTGCAGTATCCCCCCCCCCCCCATACACACACCCTGTACGGACACTTAACAGGCCAGCCAGCAAGGAAAGTATGTCACAGGCCCAGATCCATTTTTGCAGAGAAGGCAAAAAGGAGGAGTTTGGAACTGACAAGCAATGAGCTGGTAGCCAGGACCCCAGGACCCCAGGCAACCTTGAAAAGGCCAGGCGGGGGGGCACCCGGGTAGCTCAGTTGGTTAAGCGTCAGACTTGGGCTCAGGTCAGGATCTCACAATTCCTAAGTTCGAGGTTCACAGCAGGCTCTCTGCTGTTAGCACAGAGCCTGCTTCAGATGCTTTCTCTCCCTCTCTCTCTCTCTCTCTGCCCTTCCCCTGCTAGCGCACTCTCTCTCTCTCTCTCTCAAAAATAAATAAACATTAAAAAAAAAAAGTCTAGGCATAGTCATTCCCCTCCCAAAATACACCTGCACATTCACTTGAACACTGTCACGTCTGCGAATCTTGTGCCCTTGGCTGTCCATTGTGTTCCTGATCGCCATGCCCTCTGTCTCAGCTTGCCCTCCTCCAGCTTTGCCCCATGTGGAGGCAGGGACACCTCCTGTCCTGGTTCCTCACAGCACAGCTAGGACCAAGTTGTCAAGACTCAACAAAATTTAGCAGAAGCCTCGGGGAAACACAAGGGGATTACAGAACAGAAAAAAGCGAAAGCCTAATCATGGTCCCCCCAAACGTGAAACGGTCCCGAGGGCTCCCTACACTGTCTCTCTCTCCTTAGCCCAAGCCCCACGCAGGGAACCAGCGTGTGTTCCCCACCCCCCCCCCACCAGAGTCCAGGCTGCAGTGCCGTGAGGCCCAAGCGAGAGACAAGTTTCTCTTCCCCTTCAATCCTAGTCCCGCTCCATTCAATACAGAATAATCTGCAGAGATACAGCTCTGTGTAAAGATGAACATTCACCTAATGTTAGGACGAGAAACTTAGTCTCCCCAATGCCTGAACTCATTTATCAATCCACTTACGGAGCACCTACTCAGCACCTGGCACTGTACTGGGCAGTAAAGACCTAATCTGAGCAACGGTTACCATCTGAGGGAGGTGGATAGTAAATAAATCATTTTGCAAGTAGTTCTTTTTTCTATCTCTGCTAAAGAACACAGAGCATCTAATAATGAGGGTTAACACAGTCCTAAAGAATTAGAGAGGGACTCCCTGGAGAAAGCAACGTTTTGCTGAGCTCTGAAGGATGACTGAAGCGGAACATTCCAGAAAAGGGGAATGGTGAATTTGAGGCTCTGAGGTGGGAAAGAGCTGAGGCCATTTGAAGAAAGGGTTTAAGGACAGAGCTACAGGAGATGAGGCCAACGGGGCACATCAGAGCCACTCATGCATGCTCGCGTAGGCATGCGAAGAATTTTGGATTTTATCCTTCCAACAATGAGAAGACCCACTGGAGGGTTTTAAGCACTGGTCTAGCTGGGGGTGGAGAACAGACTGGAGAGAGAGCAGACACTGGGCCTGGAGATAGAGACTGAGCAGTCACAGGCGTGTAGAAAGGAAGCATAGGCCGGGGTGTGGCTGGAGTGCCCTGGGGCAAAGACTGTGGATAGAAAGGACAGAACTCTCTCAAGGTGAACTTGGGTGAGCAAAGAGAATGGGGAAGGAAGAGCCAGCGAGCTGGGGGACAATCAGGAAGTTATGTTGGATCCTCTTCATTAGCAAGATCGGCGTCCCTGTGGAATGACCAAAGGCCCCGTGAAAGCAAATCGATTCCAAAAATTGAATTCAAAATTCCATGCTTGGCAAAGACAAGAACAGCTTGAAGGTTTTTAAAAAAGGCAACCTTGCTTGCCTCCCCATCCACTCACTTCATAGCCCTCGAAAGTAATCAGCCGGTCTCCTATTATTTTCTAAAAAGTTGAAAATAATATTAGTTGTAACCCCGCTCCCTAGAGATACCCATTTTGTTATATTCTCTTGCAGAATCTTTACTTAAAATACCCAAAGCTAAACGCCGCAGTTCATCTTTTTATCTGCATTTTCTGGCACGTAAAAGGTGCGAGCCATGTTTGCAGAATTGAATTTTGTTTCCAAAATCTTCCCCAGTGTGGTGCAGTATTTCTGATAGAAGGACACTGAGCTGATGGTCATACCTCCCGAGTTCTACAAGTTTTCTTAAAACACCTGTCTCACTTGGGGAAGATTTTTTTTTCTTTATTTTTTTATTTTTTTATTTTTTTTAATTTTATTTTTGAGACAGAGAGAGACAGAGCATGAACGGGGGAGGGGCAGAGAGAGAGGGAGACACAGAATCGGAAACAGGCTCCAGGCTCTGAGCCATCAGCCCAGAGCCCGACGCGGGGCTCGAACTCACGGACCGCGAGATCGTGACCTGGCTGAAGTCAGACGCTTAACCGACTGCGCCACCCAGGCGCCCCAGATTTTTTTTTTCAAGTTATGGCTTTTTGCTCCTTTTTCTCTTTCCCAGCACCTAAGAGAGTCTTCCTGCCATGTAAATAAAGTCCCTGCTGCAGCCTGGGCCCTGCTGGCCACAGAAACCACCACACACACACACACACACACACACACACACACACACACACATAAAACCACTCAAGAATGACCATGTTTTGGGGTACCTGGGTGGCTCAGTCGGTTAAGCGTCCGACTTCGGCTCAGGCCATGGTCTCCCAGTTCGTGGGTTCGAGCCCCACGTCGGGCTGTGTGCTGACGGCTCAGAGCCTGCTTCGGATTCTGTGCCTCCCTCTCTCTGCCCCTTTCCCACTCATGCTCTGTCTCTATCTCTCAGAAAATGAATAAACATTAAAAAAAATTTTTTTAATAAAAAAAATGACTGTGTTTAATACGTATCTCCACAGAGCTCAAAAGCAGTATTACAACCTGTTCGTGGGCAGGAATGAGGATTCCAGCAACAGTTACTTCCACTAAGTGCTTTTCTATACTTCATACCCTTAACGTTAACAGGCTACTCGCCGTCTCCCTCCCAGCACCCCAGGATCCAGAAGAGAGGCGAACACCACCACGGTGACTCCGGTCCAGCTGTCTCTCCAGCATAGGCAGGCAACTCTGCCAGTGTGCCAGGCTAATTTTGGAACAGTCAAGATTTCTAGAGGATAGCCTTTTCGAGGAAGGCCACATCTGTCCTTTCTGAAGATCACTTGGTCACATACAAATGGGTCTTTCCTCTGCCTGCTTAGGAACTTGCACAATTTACTTCACTACATTTTTCAAACTTCTGAAAGAAAGAAAGTAGTAGGATTGATTATAATTCTAAAAAGCTGTGTTTAACCCAAAACTCTAGATCCACCCTCTAGATCGATTGTCTTAAAACCATTTGCACAGGGATGCCTAGGTGGCTCAGCTGGTTGAGTGTCCGACTCTTGGTTTCTGCTTAGGTCATGATCTCATGATTCGGGAGTTCAAGCCCCATGTCAGGCTCTGTGCTGACAGTGTGGAGCCTGTTTGGGATTCTCTCTCTCTCCCTCAGTCTCTCTCTCTCTCTCTCTCTCTCTGCCCCTCCCTGCTTGCACTCTCTCTCTCTCTCTCTCTCTCTCTCTCTCTCTCTCAAAATAAAAAAAAAATAAAAGTTAGTTTTTTTAAATGTGTATATGGTGTGTAGTTGAGAGGTAGAGTTGGGGGGTCTGTCTGTGTACCTGCACGTGAGGGTGATGGAACTTCCTTCTCTGGATTCATTTGACCAGTTTCCCTTCCCATTGACAAGTTCAAAGGGTCTTTTTTTTTTTTTATAAATCTCCCCCCCCCTTTTTTTTTTTAAATTCTAGTGTACTTAACAGTATAATATTAGTTTCAGGTATACAATATAGTGATTCAACAATTCCATACATCGCTCAGTGCTCATCATGATAAGTTTACTCTTAATCCCCTTCACCTATTTCACCCATCCCCCACCCACCTCCTCTGTGGTAACCATGAGAGTGTTCTCTATAGGTAAGAGTCTTGGTTTTTTGTCTCTTTTTTTTTCTGTGTTTTGTGTCTTAAATTCCACATATAAGTGAAATCACATGGTATTTGTTTTTCTCTGACTTACTTCACTCAGCGTTATACCCTCTAGCTCCATCCGTGTTGTTGCAAATGGCAAGATCTCATCCTTTTTTAGGGGTGAGTAATATTCCCTTGTATATCTATACCACAACTGCTTTATCCATTCATCAATTGATGGACACGTGGGCTGTGCCCATAATTTGGCTATTGTAGATAATGCTGCTATAAACACCGAGGTGCATGTATCCCTCTGAATTAGTATTTTTGTATTCTTTGGGTAAATACCTAGAAGTGTAATTGCTGGATTGTAGGGTAGTTCCACTTTTTTTAATGTTTCTTTATTTTGAGAGAGAGAGAAAGCAGGGGAGGGGCAGACAGAAAGGGAGAAGGACAATTCCAAGCAGGCTCCATGTGGTCAAGTACAGAGCCTGAAGTGGGGCTTGATCCCCTAAGCGGTGAAATCATGACCTGAGCCAAAATCAAGAACTGGATGCTCAACAAACTCAGCTCCCCAGACACCCCAGGACAGTTCTATTTTTAACTTTTTGAGGAACCTCCATACCGTTTTTCCAGAGTGCCTGCACTAGTTTTCATTCCCATGAACAATACACAAGGGTTCTTTTTCCCACCTCTTGGCCAAAATTTGTTGTTTCTTGTGTTTTTTACTTTAGCCATTCTGACAGGTGGGAGGTGATATCTCATTGTGGTTTTGATTTGCATTTCTCTGATGATGAGTGATGTAGAGCATCTTTTCGTGTGTCTGTTGGCCATCTGGATGTCTTCTTTGGAGAAATTCTGTTCATGTCTTCTGCCTATTTTTTAATTGGATTATTCATTTTTGGGGTGTTAAGTTGTATAAATTCTTTATATATTTTGGATACTAACCTTTTACTGATAAAAGGTTACTGATACGTTATTTGCAAAAACCTTCCCCCATTTAGTAGGTTGCCTTTTAGTTTTGTTGATTGTTTCCTTTGCCGTGCAGAAACTTTTTATTTTGATATCGTCCCAATACTTTATTTTTGCTTTTGTCTTCCTTGCCTCAGGAGACATATATAGAAAAAGTTGCTATAGCCAATGCCAAAGACATTACTGTCTTTGCTCCGTTCCAGGATTTTTATGGTTTCACGTCTCACATTTATGTCCTTAATCCATTTTGAATTTTTTTTTTTTTTGGTATGGTATAAGAAAGTGGTCCAGTCTCCTTCTTTTGCATATAGCTGTCCAGTTTTCCCAAAACCATTTGTTGAAAAAACTTTTTCCCACTGTACATTCTTTCCTGCTTTGTCAAAGATAAACTGACCATATATTCATAGGTTTATTCCTGGGCTTTCTATGCTGTTCCATTGATCTATGTGTCTATTTTTGTGCCAGTACAAAAATTTTGATTAGTACAGCTTTGTATTATATCTTGAAATCTGGGATTGTGATATTTTTAGTTTTGTTCTTCTTTTTAAGGTTGTTTTGGCTATTTAGGGTCTTTTGTGGCTCCATACAAATTTTAGGATTGTTAGTGCTAGTTCTGTTAAAATTGCTGTTAGTATTTTGATTGGAATTGCTACAGATTGCTACGGGCAATGTGAAAATTTTAACATTTGCCCTTCTAATCCATGAGCATGGGATATCTTTCCATTTGTTTGTGTCATCTTCACTTTCTTTCATTGGTGTTTTATAGTTTTCAGAGTACAGGTCTTTCACCTCTTTGGTTAAGTTTATTCCTAGGTATTTTATTATTTTTGGTATAATTTCAAATGGGATTATTTTCTTAATTTCCCTTTCTGCCATTTCATTATTAGTGTATTGAAATGGGATGGATTTCTGTACATTGATTTTGTATACTGCAACCTTCCTGAATTAATTTATCAGTTCTAGTAATTTTTTGGTGGAGTCTTTAGGGTTTTCTATATATAGTATCATATCATCTGCAAACAGTAAAAGTTTAACTTCTTCCTTACCAGTTTGGATGCCTTTTATTTCTTTGTGTTGTCTGATAGCTGAGGCTAGGACTTCCAGTAGTACGATGAATACAAGTGGTAAGAGTGGACATCCCTGTCTTTTCCTGACCTTAGGGGAAAGCTCTCAATTTTTCACCATGGTGGATGATTTTAACTGTGAGTTTTTCAAATATGGCCTTTATTATGTTGAGGTTTGTTCCCTCTAAACCAACTTTGTTGACAGTTTTCATCATGAATGGAGACTGTACTTTGTCAAATGTTTTTTCAGCATCTACTAAAATGATCATATAGTTCTTATCTTTTTTCTTATTGATGTGATGTATGACATTGATTGATTTGCCAATATTGAACCACCCCAGCAACCTAGGAACAAATCCCACCTGATCATGGTGAATGATTCTTTAAATGTATTGTTAGATATTGGCCTGTAGTTCTCTTTTTTTATAGTGTATGCATCTGGTTTTGGTATCAGGATAATACCTGCCTCATAGAATAAATTTGGAAGTCTCCTTCCTCTTCCATTTTTTGGAATGATTTAAATGAATAGGTATTAAGTCTTGTTTTAAAGTTTGGTTGAGGGGCACCTGGGTAGTTTGGTCGGTTAAGCATCCAACTTCGGCTTAAGTCATGATCTCGTGGTTCATGAGTTCAAGCCCCGTGTCAGGTTCTGCTTTGGATTTCTGTGTCTCCCTCTCTTTCTGCCACTCCCCTACTTGTGCACACGCTCTCTTGCTTCTCTCTCTCTCTCTCTCCTTCTCCCTCTCTCTCTCCCTCTCTTTCTCCCTAAAATAAATGTTAAAAAAATAAATAACAACAATAATAATAATAAATAAATAAATAAATAAATAAATAAAAGTTTAGTAGAATTCACCTCGGAAGCCATCCAGTCCTGGACTTTTGTTGGTTGGGATTTTTTTTATTATTATTATTACTGATTCAATTTCTTTGCTGGTAATTGGTCTATTCAAATTTTCTATTTCTTCCTGAATCAGTTTTGGGACGTTATATGTTTCTAGGAATTTATCCATTTCTTCTAGGTTGTTCAATTTGTTGGCATATAAGTTTTTCATAATATTCTCTTACAATTCTTGTTTTTCTGTGGTGTTGGTTGTTATTTTTCCTCTTTCATTTCTGATTTTGTTTGAGTCTTCTGTCTGTCTGTCTCTCTCTTTGATGAGTCTGGCTAAAAGTTTATCAATTCTAGGGGCGCCTGGGCAGCTCAGTCAGTTGGGCAGCCAACTACAGCTCAGGTCATGATCTCATGGTCTGTGAGTTCGAGCCCTGCATCAGGGTCTGTGCTGACAGCTCAGAGCCTGGAGCCTGCTTCCGATTCTGTGTCTCCCTCTCTCTCTGCCCCTTCCCTGCTTGCTCTCTGTCTCTCTCTCTCTCTCAAAAATAATTTAAAGAAAAATTTTTAAGTTTATCAATTCGGTTGATCTTTTCAGAGAACCAGCTCATGGTTTCATTGATCTATTCTATTGTTTTTTTTAGTGTCTATTTCATTTATTTCTGCTCTAGTCTTTATTATTTCCTTCCTTCTACTGGTTTTAAGTTTTGTTTGTTCTTTTTTGCAGCTCCTTTAGGTGTCAGGTTAGATTGTTTGAGATTTTTTCTTGCGTCTTGAGGTAGACCTATATTGTTATGAAATTCCCTCTTAGGATAGCTTTTGCTTCACCCCCAAAGACTTTTGCACCACTGTGTCTTCATTTTCATTTGTCTGCATGTATTTTTAATTTCCTCTTTGATTTCTTGGCTGACACATTCACTGTTTACTAGCATGTGATTTAACCTCCATGTATTTGTGTTCTTTTCAAATATTTTCTTGTGTTTGCTTTCTAGTTTCATAGTGGTCAGAAAGATGCATGGTATGACTTCAATTTTTTTTTTTATTTGTTGAGACATGTTTTGTGGCCTCATATGTGGTACATTCTGGAGAATTTTCCATGTGCACTTGAAAAGAATATGTATTCTTCTGTTTTAGCATGGAATGTTCTGAACATATCTGTTAGATCCATCTGGTCCAATGTGTCATTCAAAGCTACTGGTTCGTTGATTTTCTGTTTGGATGATCTGTCCATTGATTTAAGAGGGGTGTCAATGTCTCCTACTAGTATTATATTACTATCTATTAGTTCCTTTATGTTTGCTATTAGCTGCTTTATGGATTTGGGTGCTCCCATCCCATATTTATAATTGTTATATCTTCTTATTGGCTTGTTCCCTTTATGACTATACAGTGTCCTTCCTTGTCACTTGTTATAGTCTATTTTAAAGTCTATTTTGTCTGATATAAGATGCTACCCCTGCTTTCTTTTCACTTCCATTTGCATGATAAGTGCTCTTCCATCCTTCACTTTCACTTTGCAGGTGTCGTTAGGTCTAAAATGAGTCTCTTGTAGGCAGCAGATAGGTGGGTCTTGCTTCCTTTTTTTTTTTTTTAATCCACTCTGTCACCCTATGTCTTTTGATTGAAGCATTTAGTCCATTTACAAGTTTACATTTAATTACAAGTAATTATTTTTTTTTAATTTTTTTTTCAACGTTTTTTATTTTATTTTTGGGACAGAGAGAGACAGAGCATGAATAGGGGAGGGGCAGAGAGAGAGGGAGACACAGAATCGGAAGCAGGCTCCAGGCTCCGAGCCATCAGCCCAGAGCCTGATGCGGGGCTCGAACTCACGGACCGTGAGATCATGACCTGGCTGAAGTCGGACGCTTAACCGACTGCGCCACCCAGGCGCCCTAATTACAAGTAATTATTGATAAGCATGTACCTGTTGCCATTTTGTCACCTGTTTTACGGTTGTTTTTGCAGTTCTTCTCTGTTTGTCTCTTGCTGTCTTCTCTCATGGTTCACTGGCTTCCTTTAGTGATATAGTTGGATTATTTTCTCTTTATTTTTGGCACATCTATTACTGGTTTTTGATTAGTGGCTACCATTAGCTTTGTATATAACATCATATGCATATAGTAGTTGATAGCCACTTAAATTTGAACCCATTCTAGGGGCGCCTGGGTGGCTCAGTTGGTTAAGCGTCCGACTTCAGCTCAGGTCGCGATCTCGCGGTCCGTGGGTTCGAGCCCCGCGTCGGGCTCTGGGCTGATGGCTCAGAGCCTGGAGCCTGCTTCCGATTCTGTGTCTCCCTTTCTCTCTGCTCCCGCCCCGTTCATGCTCTGTCTCTCTCTGTCTCAAAAATAAATAAAACGTTAAAAAAAAAATTAAAAAAATTTGAACCCATTCTTCACTCCTCTCCCCACTACATCTTAGGTATATGGTGTCATAATTTATATCCTTTTATTTCATTAATCCCTTAATTGATTTTTATAGATATGCTTATTTTTTACTGCTTCTGTGCTTCCTACTTTTCTTATTCCTACTTATGGTCTTTCCTTTCTACTCAAGGAGTCCTCTGTAACCTTTCTTGTAAGGACTGGGTAAAATTCCTTTAACTTTGTTTGTCTGGAAAACCCTTTATCTCTCCTTCTATTCTGAATGATAGCCTCACTGGATACAGTATTCTTGGCTGCAGATTACAGCACTTTGAATATATCATGCCCCTCCCTTCTGGCCTGCAAAGTTTCTGCTGAAAAATCAACTAAAAGCCTTGTGGGGTTTCCCTTGCATGTTACTATTTTCTTTTCTCTTGCTGCTTTGAAAATTCTCTCCTTATCACTACTTTTTGCCATTTTAAGTACTCTGTGTCTTGGTGTGGACCTCCTTGGGTTGATTTTGTTGGGGGCTCTCTGTGCCTCCTACATCTGGATTTCTGTTTCCTCCCCCATATTCAGAAAGTTTTCGGCTCTTTTTTCTTCAAATGAATTTTCTGCCCCCCCTTTCTCTCTCTTCTCTTCCCATGATTTCTATAATGCAAATGTTATTACACTTGATGGTGACACTGAGTTCCCTAAGTCTATTTCCATTGTTTATTGTTATTTTTTCTCTCTACTGTTCAGTTTGATTAATTTCCCTTACTCTGCCCTCTGGGTCACTAATTCATTCGTCTACTTCCTCTAGCCTGCTATTTATTCCATCCAGTGTATTTTTAATTTCAGTTACTGAGTTCTTCATTTTCTAATTGGTTCTTAAAAAAAAAAAAGGCTCCACACGCAGCATGGAGCCCAACTCAGGGCTCAAACTCATCACTCTAATATCAAGACTCAAGCTGAGATCAAGAGTTGGACACCTAAACAACTGAACCACCCAGGTACCCCTCTGATTGGTTCTTTTTTTTTATGTTTTCCAACTCTTTGTTGAGGGTCTCACTGAGGTTCCCCACTCTTTTCTCAAGCCCAGAGAGTTTCTTTATGACGATTACTTGAAATTCTCTATCAGGCATATTACTCATCTCCATTTCATTTAGGTCTCTTGCTGTTATTTTGTCCTGTTCTTTCATTTGGGACATATTCCTCTGTCTCCTCACTTTGTCTAACTGTCTGTGTTTATCTCTACATATTAGGAAAGTCAGCTATGTCTCCTGCTCTTAAAAGTAGTGACCTTGTGAGAAAGCGGTCCTGTAGTGCCCTATGGTGCCATGTCCCTGTTCACCCAAACCTGGTGCTTCCAGGGTATCTCCTATATGTGGGGTGTGTGCCCTGCCTTTATGCCTAAGCTGTTTTGCCCTTAGTAAGTCATCTGCAATGGCTCTCTTTGCCTGCTGTGGGCAGGATTTGATCCCTGCAGTTGTCAGTGGCCCAGTCTGGAGCTGTCTTGGGTTTGAGTTGAGTCAGACCAGACGTTTGCCAGAGATGCAGTAGCACCGAACTGCAGGGCACTTTCTACGTGCTGCCCCAAGGAGCTTTTGTTGGTGGGCGGGGCCTGCAATCAGACCAGATGCCTGCTCCCAACCCACTGCTCGGGCCCCAGTGGGACTGATGTATGTGGTTATCTTTCCCTCTTCCTGGGGTAGGTGTCACTTTGGAGTGGTGCTGGCCCTGGTCAGGGCTGCCCGCACGATGCCAGGCTTGTGGTGCTACCTTGGATGGGCTCCAGCCAAGCGTGTATTGGAGGGGGCAGGTCTGCAGGAGAGCGCAGTGGCAGGGCTTGTGGTGCCAGCAAGGTCTTCTGTTCCCGGAGAAGACTCTCAACGATCCCTGCCCCTGTAGCACATGCTCTGAGATCAGTAAACAAATCTCCCTCTCTTATACCTAAGGTGTTTTTCAAACCACTGTTTCTAAGCTCTGTCTCCACGGGCTGTTTGCTGTGCTGCCTCTTTAAGTTAATTATTTTCTGAATCAAAACTTCAGACTTTCAGCTCCACTGCTTGAATATAGTACCTATTATAATGCTATACACCTTAAAGATGTCCGGTCAATTCTTGCCACAAGGTGGTTATACAGCCAGCATTTATTTTCACTGGAGCCTTCAGCATAGGAAATGTGTTTGCTAAGCCCATAAAATTTCCGTGAAATGCAAAACTTACAAAATATGAGCACGCCTTTCCTCTCAAGTTTCCCTTTATGGCCCTAAGTTCCACTTTCTCAATTCCCTCATCCCATTAAACTTGCTCTTGGACTTCATCACAGCCTCTCTGGGTGGACTCTCCCTGAATTCCTTTTACTTCCTCCCAACCCCGTTCATTATGTTCAGACATTTCCACTCTCTCTTCAACAGCACAGTCTTCCTAACCTTCTGTTATGTACGTGCTGTGGCGGCTATTTATTGAAAGCATCGGCGTTTGGGGTTTGGATGCCGCAGTTCTAAGTGGACCAGAAGAAAGGAAAAACAGATATACTTCTGCTTGCTGACAACAACTTACTCCACATTTGAAGTTGAGGGTTGACATGGAGGCTTCTGATATACGCACAGGATCTTTAGAAGGGAAGTGATTTTTTAAAATTAAACTACCTAGAGAATGGTCTTGGCCAGGATATTAGCGTAGCAACTTTCTCCTAGTAAGAAGAGCTATGAGATCTCTTTAGGTATACTGGTGTGTAGTTGAACAGGCACACATGAACTATTTTGTACCTCCTCCAAAAGTTATAATTTGGTGATGATACACAACTTTGGTTCAGTGTTTCAAAACTGGGGTACTAAGTGAGCTAAAACCTGACCTTGAAATGAGATTTATATGCTTGTCAATTTTTTTTAGTCCAATATGTCTCAAAAGAAAGAAAAAGTCTCAGGGTATCCTATAACTATTATAGTAAACATTCATCAAATATGTCATTTATAACATCTATTTATGCATATGAGGAATATTTGCATGTCAATACATATAGACTTACCTGATTCTCTAACGGCCTTATCCTATTGCATTTTTTAAAAAAGAATGTGCAAACTTTAGTGAGAGAATAGATAAATAGTGTCATGCAGAAAAAAATCTTTTTAAACTTTGTGTCTAACATATAATGTAAATACTCGTTGAATTAACAGATACAGAATGAATGAATCTTTATTGTCTTAAGTTAGAGCAATAATACCTTGACCTTGTAGCTACTCTTTCTTTTTTTAACCCGAACTTTCTAACCATAAACTTTAAATAAAGCCACAAGCTTTAAAATCCCAGCTTCAGGCTTTTAAACCAGATACAGGTTTCTGTAAGACTATTTATAACCTTTCTGTAAGAGATTAGATTTGTATCCTTACACTATGAACAACAGGTTTCCACTAAAAAATAAAAAATCATTTCGACATTAAAATTTTCTCTTCTAGATTATTATACAATTACCATCAACATCTGTGGTCCCCAAAGGCATGAGATGGATGAAATATTTCTGCCCTCCATTCTTCTCCGCTCTTGGATCGAATTTTTAAAATGGTGATAGTTTACCATTTCTTTCCAAAAAGGAAAGAGAGAAAGAAAACATAGCTGCTGTCTATTCTTTAAGCCTCTGGAATAGTTTCCTTCCTTCCTTCCTTCCCCCCCCCCTTCTATCCCCCTTCTCCCAAGAAGGTATGGGGAGCTACGTTTGCATATTTTTATGACTTCATGTCATGGGAATGAGAACCTCGGCAAACACGCTTTCCCTTGTGTAATTCCCTAATAAAAACAGGCAGCCTGTTTTAAACAAGCAGCCCTGAGAACGAGAGACGAAGCAAGAGCCCAGCCCGGGAGGCTGCTTTGCTTTTTTCCTCTCACCTCACCGCCTGGCTTTCTCCATCATCTGCAGACACGTACCCTTGCCATCAAGGCCACAAGCGAATCTATAAAGCCCTTCCGGTTCCTTTTGACTAGGCGGACCCGACGGGTCCCAGGTTTCAGAAGATGTCTTTGGAAAAGCACCGCTTTCGACAACAAGAGGATATTAGTCGTGTGCCTGGAGGCCTAACTCGACCTGACCTGTGACCGAGAAATGCACCCACCTCGGGGACTGCTAGGAGCCGGCAGGGCTCCGGTTGCTGCCCGCTCACGCAGAAAGCCAAGGGCATCCCGGGTTTACCCACTGGAGGAGGAAGTGGCTGCGAAATCCAGCTTCTTGTCCTGGGGATGCGGTACTAGAAACGAGCCGCCCCGAGACGCGGCCTCTGCCGTGTCGCCGGCACCATCCCGGCGGCGAGCTGAGCAGCGGGGTGATGACCACAGAGGGGGGACCATTAGCCCAAACGCTACCAGCTCCGCCAAGAGTAAAGGAACGAGCAGGCGGTGTGTCCGAGGGCCACCATCCCCATCTCTTCCCCCCGGAAAAGGTACATTTTGTTCCCATTTCCTTCCAGCCCAGCACAGCTTCAGCAGTGCGAGGGCTGACTCGTGGAGGAAGACAGAAAACGAAGTCCAAGAGAACGAGTCCTTGCCACCTAACTCCCACCCCACCGAGGGCCGGCCCGTGCGCACCCACCTTGCCCGTCCCCCCTCTTCCCTGGTCTTCCTCCCCGCCTCGTGCCTCCGTCAGAGCATCCCTGTTTCCCACGCTGCTGGGAGCCGCCCTGCACCTCTCCTGACCTCCACTCCCACAGCCACTGGGTCTCCAGCCTTCTTGTGACCTCTCCTGGTCTCCACCGTTCTTACCAGTTCTGCCCAGACGCGCACCCCAAGTTCCTGGCAACCCTCTGACGCTTCGGGACCGGCGAAGTGGCCTGAGTCTGTGAACACCTCCCAGGGTCTGTCTGGGGGGGGACCAACTCTGTACTTCTGCCGCATTATGACTATTCATTCCCTAACTGGAGAGTGGACCCGAGGGTGGGAGCACACCCTCATCTGTGAAATGGGACGACAATGTGACCCATCTCACTAGGGGGTTACAAAATGCAAATGAAATAACTTATCTGAGGCACAGAGCTCAGGGCTTGGCACAGAATAAACATTCTATTTGTGTTAGGTTATCACCAGCCTGTGAATTTCCTCCCCCCAGGTTAGTATACAGCGAGGGTGTTGCTGTTCCTGGACCAGGACTCAGAACATCATAGCCCCTTCAGGGCTGCTCCCCACACGAGTGGGCAGTTTCCTCCGCGGAGCTGTGTCCCTCTCCTGCTGGGCACGTACATTTTGCAAAGCCCCGCTCAGTGATGGGGCTCAGTGCTTTGCCCCCCACGGGGCAGGAGTCTCTTCTGTCTTCCCCTCTGTCACATTAGCTTCCTCCATTCGTTAACAATAACGAGGTTCTGAAAAATCGCCTTTTCCCCTTTTCGCCTTTCACCTGGGAGCTGCTCACGGATAACTCTCGCAGCCTCGTGTTCACCTTTATCTGAGGGAGGAGATAAGGAATATTGATAGAGCTCTTTAGAGATGGCACCTCTCACCTAGCCCTCTCTGCTTTCCAGAAGCCACATGGGTGGCAGAGGCTCCCCTTTATTAAAATTCCATGGCCCCTCCTTTCCTAACCATACCATGCTGCATCATCCCAGATGTGATTACACTGGGAAATGTCTATAAGGCACCAACCGTCATACATTTTCAAGGAAAGTGAATATCATCGACATACCTGTGTGTGTGCACATGCATATGTGTGTGTGTGTGTGTGTGTGTGTGTGTGTGTTCATTCATGCTCACAGCTTGGTGTAACACCTAACAGGCCCTACTGGAGACAGAATATCTGGTTTAAATCCTGGCTTTAGTTCTTACACTAGTTCTGTGACCTTAGGAAATGACTTATCCCTCCAAACCTCAGTTTCCTCATGTGTAAATGGGGATAATGACAGCATGTACCAGATGGAATCCTATGGGGACTAAATGAGCTCATATCTGTAAAGCACACAGTAAGCACCATTTAAGTGTTATACAAGCTAAAAGCAATGACAGAATCCTCTTATCCTGATGCTTTCTTTTCAACATATTTTCAAACATGAAAAATAAGTACTATGTGGCACAGTGTGGGCTGTATCCAATGGAGGAGGTCTTTACTGCTCTTTGATGGACGGATATCTAAATTCGCATTAACAACACAGCCCTGCATCACTCTGTGGAACATAGATGATTTCAGCACAAAACCCACACTGCATAAAGAAACTCAACTATATGCTACTCTAGGGGGAGAAAATTCGCAGACTGGTGATACACCTAACGTTTACTGAGCGTTCACTCTACGCCAAGCGCTGAGCTCAATGCTTTAAACAATTCATTTCATTTGCATCTTGTAACCACCTATTGCAATAGGCAATATTATTGTACCATTTCACAGGCGAGGAGTAACCTGGGTCACTTTAAGGATAAGCAACGTGCCCGTGGTCATAGACCTACTCACCAGCTGACCCAGAGTAGGTGGGGCTGATCACCAATTGTATGGGGGAAAGCTGGACTCTTCATTTTATTTTATTTATTTTTTTTTTAATTTTTTTTCAACGTTTTTATTTATTTTTGGGACAGAGAGAGACAGAGCATGAATGGGGGAGGGGCAGAGAGAGAGGGAGACACAGAATCGGAAACAGGCTCCAGGCTCTGAGCCATCAGCCCAGAGCCTGACGCGGGGCTCGAACTCACGGACCGCGAGATCGTGACCTGGCTGAAGTCGGACGCTTAACCGACTGCGCCACCCAGGCGCCCCAGGACTCTTCATTTTATTAATGAACTCCTTTCCATTTTGGAAATACGGTTCCAGATTTCCAAGGTAATTATCATCATTACCACATGGATGTTTATTGAATATTGGCTGAGCATTGTAATGGCCGAGCCCTACCCTAGGCTGTGGCCTTCCGTGTTCCTTCCCCAATATCTCCTCTAGGTCCTGGGATAGAAGTGACACCGTACACAACCCTGGCTGCTGCTAAGGGCTTAAGCTATGAACTTTCTCAAGGGACATCTGTGCTTTAATTGAAACACTGACGATGCCTTTGAGAAACCAAGGAATGATCATACACGATGCAATCTCGGACATTCCTATAAGCAACGAGGACAACTTAATTGAGGAGGACTCTCCCGAGCCCTTCTGTCGCTCCGACACATCTTCCCTGAGAGTCCACGTTTATATGAGAAAATATCACAACTGCACTGAGTCATTTAGATACTTCCCTTCCTGGTGGGACCTTGGCCTGAGTTCTTCCTTGCTGCAAAGTACACATGGTTGTAAACTGTACCTATTTCCTCAGTCGGCGTCAGTTCTGACTCAAGCCGGTTTAGACCAGCTTAGCGAAACAAGAGCCAGAAAAGCAAAGCCCCGGACCCTTGCCATATTGATACAGTTAAGGCAGTTGATAACAGGGTGGATAGAAACTCGGGAACTCCTACGCGGGGAGAGGCAGATCTGAACACTGTGGACACAGGGCCGCCTGGATCACCCTTGTAAGGAAAATAGAGGCTCAAATCCCGAGTTTAATATAAAATGTGAGGACCAATACAGAAACCCAATGGTCTTTCCTTTCCCACTATTGAACTCAGGTCGGTTCACCAGCCCACCCATTTCCAGTCAGTAGTTGCGTGAGTTTGTCAGGCTGCTGTAACAAGCGACCACAAACTGGGTGGCTTTAGACAACAGAAGTGTGTTCTCGTCCAGTTCTGGAGACAGGAAGTCTGAAATCAAGGTGTCAGCAGAGGCACCATCCCTGGGGAGGCTGTAGGGGAGAACCTGTCCCATGCCTTCCTCTGCCCTTCTGGTCGCTGCCTCCAACCATGTTCCTTGGGTGGCAGACACCTCGCTGTGATCTCTGCCTCTCCCTTCCCATGGTGTTCTCCCTCTGGGTCTCTCTTTTCTTCTTCTTCTTTTTTCAGTTTTTTTTTAATGTTTCATTTATTTTTGGGAGCCAGAGACACGGAGCACAAACTGGAGAGGGGTGGAGAGAGAGGGAGACACAGAACCTGAAGCAGGCTCCAGGCTCCGAGCCGTCAGCACAGAGCCCGACGTGGGGCTCGAACCCACGAACCGTGAGATCGTGACCTGAGCTGAAGTCGGGCACTTAACCAACTGAGCCACCAAGGCACCCCCCTGACACTGCTGACCCCAGCGACACTGCTCTGGGATCTCCAAACCTTCTCTAGGTTATTTTATCCCCGTCCCCAGGGACAAGGGCACAACCCAGCACAGCCACCAGCTAAACTCTCTGACCCTCTCTGTCCCCCGACTCCCCCTACCCTGTGCCCGAGCCCAGCACAAGTATTTTTCCCCAGTCTCAGAGTAATAGGTGGTGGGGGTGGGGGTGGGGGCACTGCCCTTAGGATATCACACATGCTCCTCTGTTCTACAGTTTTCCTTTGAAGTGCCCCAAATGAACAACCTGGTTCTTAACTTTATGCTTCCAGAGATGGAAGAAGAGATTCTACTAGATCAACCCTTCTGCAGTGAAAAACTAGCAGTAAATCCAGATAAACTATTAAGCACACACGGTCATGTTTGGAGCCATTAAAGAACTTCCCAGACACTGAGGTCTAGGACCAAAATCTCTGAAAAAACGGAATTTTGGAGACAGGAGCTCAATTTTAGGCTTCCCTTGCTCCTGTAGGCATTTGCCAATCGCTAAGCTGCCAAGGCAGCCAGACGGAAGGTATCTGCAAGAATTGGGACCCATAAAAGTCTGGCATCCAGAAGACATATAGAACTCAGACAAATCAATTAATAAAAAAAATAAATCAGTCATTGCAATTAAAAAATGGGCAAAAGATTGGAACAGTTACTACACAAAAGAAGATACCCAAATAGCTCATAAACATGCAAAAAGATGCTATCCTTCAGTCATCAGGAAACTAAAAACTGAGACAACAAAGAAACCCCACAACACACCATCCAAATGGCTAAAACGAAAAAAGGCGATAATCTCAAGTGTCGGCAAAGATGTGTATAAGTCTCATACACTGCTGGTGGGAGTATAAATTCATACAATCACCTTGGAAAAGCTTTTAAGAAAATGGCTACAAAAATGAAGCAGATGTAGAATCTCTGACCCCATAATTCTGCCCCCTGGCATACATCGACAGAAATGCACTTAACTGTGCTCAGTGTAGGGATAAGAATGTTTCTAGCATCATTACTTGCATGTAATAGTCCAAAAAACACACAACCCACATGTCCCTCAACAGTAGAATGGATCAAGTGTGATATATTCCTATTATGGAATACTATATAGCATGGTAAATGAATCAACTTTTGTATGAAACTTACAACATAACGTTGAGAGAAAAAAAGCCAGACATACATTAATTCGTACCAGGTAGCTCCAGTTCTAGAAAGTTAAAAACAGGTGAAACTAATCTGTGGTGTAGGTGGCAGGATAGTGGTTACCTCTGGGGACTGTGGAGGGAAGGGAGGTGTTCTAGAAGGGTCCTATTTGTCGAGCGGGACTGGAGCTACACAGGGGTGTTCATTTGGGCAAATCCACAAAGCTGCATGTTACAATCAGTGCATTTTTCTGTATAATATGTAATTTCAATAGAAATGTTAGTAAGACAAACATTTATCACACAGACTCTTGACACTGGAAGACGCTGAAAGTCTTGACACTATAGTTTTTAGTGCACGTGGTCTTTGTGTAAGATAGGATATAAACATCAAGACTGGAATTGCTTTTTGGATCTCATCACTAGACCTGTTCAGATCTGCCTGTTGGCAAGGCCTGTTCGTGGTCCTCACCTCCAAATGGAAGGTCTTGAGGTGAAATTCATAGATCACTTCATCTTCGTGAGCTTACCTCCAGATTTTGCCTGTTTTAATTTGGTATGAATTTTCTTTCATTCCTGCCAGAGTCAATCAACCAAGGACTCGTTCTACCCTGAGAAGCAAACTTGCTGTCACAGTGTTCTTCTCTCCAGCATGGAGGACACAAAGACACCAAGCTCTTTGTCAGGATCCCTCTGAATCCTTGAGACCAAGGGCCACTGCTCCCAGATCTGACCTCTCCAGCCACCCTGAGCTTTCCTTATTTCCCTTTGTGCCACTCTGTTACCACGGAAAACTTCCCTGGTGTCCTCAGCTGCCTTTTAACACTGTACCCTGTCTTGGTGACAGGGACCGTAGGTCCTAAGAGGCAGGACTGTGCCTTACACTCCTATTTATTTATTTATTTATTTATTTATTTATTTATTTATAATATGAAATTTATTGTCAAATTGGTTTCCATACAACACCCAGTGCTCATCCCAACAGGTGCCCTCCTCAATACCCATCACCCACCCTCCCCTCCCTCCCACCCCCCCATCAACCCTCAGTTTGTTCTCAGTTTTTTTTTGTTTTTTTTTTTTCAAAGTTTTTTATTTATTTTTGGGACAGAGAGAGACAGAGCATGAACGGGGGAGGGGCAGAGAGAGGGAGACATAGAATCGGAAACAGGCTCCAGGCTCCGAGCCATCAGCCCAGAGCCTGACGCGGAGCTCGAACTCACGGACCGCGAGATCGTGACCTGGTTGAAGTCGGACGCTTAACCGACTGCGCCACCCAGGCGCCCCTGTTCTCAGTTTTTAAGAGTCTCTTATGTTTTGGCTCCCTCCCTCACTAACCTTTTTTTTTTTTTTTCCCCTCGCCCATGGTCTTCCGTCAAGTTTCTCAGGATCCCCATAAGAGTGAAAACGTATGGTATCTGTCTTTCTCTGTATGGCTTATTTCACTTAGCATCACACTCTCCAGTTCATCCACGTTGCTACAAAAGGCCATATTTCATTCTTTCTCATTGCCACGTAGTATTCCACTGTGTATATAAACCACAATTTCTTTATCCATGCGTCAGTTGATGGACATTTAGGCTCTTTCCATAATTTGGTTATTGTTGAAAGTGCCGCTATAAACGTTGGGGTACAAGTGCCCCTCTGCATCAGCACTCCTGTATCCCTTGGGTCAATTCCTAGCAGTGCTACTGCTGGGTCATAGGGTAGATCTAGTTTTAATTTTTTGAGGAACCTCCACACTGTCTTCCAGAGCGGCTGCACCACACTCCTTTTTAAATGCCACAGCCTTGGCATGGTCTCTTGAGCAAAGCTGTTGCTCAGAAGTATTTGCTATCAGATGGATAATGACACTTTTTTCCATGCTGGCCTCCTGAGGGGCGAAGTTCAGGAAGGAAGAATAGGAACATCCTGAGCTTAGTCTAATCCCTTTAATACACAAATCTGCCACACTCACGTGACTCAAGGATTCATTATACAAACCTGTCTGCGTGTCACACGTGAAGTGGCAGAACGGGTGATGCTTTGGCAAAGCCGCAGTCCCGAAGCAGAAGGGGCACCGGGAGAAGGGTCTTGGGCTTCCAGAGCTCCTGCAACGGTGGGCTGAGAGCAGACACGCAGAATTCCTCCCTGATGAGGAAAGATCCTGGGTCAATTCTTGGTTCTACCCACGAGTCTCATTATTAATGACAGATGGTATTCATCGGTTGCCATAGCGTTCCAGGCATCATGCTATCCTTCTTTTTAAGTTTATTTATTTACGAGCACCTGGGTGGCTCAGCCGGTTGAGCGTCCAACTCGGCTCGGGTCACGATCTCACCGTCTGTGTGTTCGGGCCCCACATTGGGCTCTGTGCCGACAGCTCAGAGCCTGGAGCCTATTTCAGACTCTGTGCCTCCCTCTCTCTCTGCCTCTCTCTCTCTCTGAAAAATAAACATTAAACATAAATTAAGTTTATTTATTTTTGAGAGAGGGAGAAAGGGAGAGAGAGAATCCCAAGCAGGCTCCGCGCTGTCAGCACAGAGCCTGACTCGGGGCTAAAAGCCACAAACCCATGAAATCAAGACCTGAGCCAAAATGAAGAGTCAGACGCTTAACCGAGCGAGCCGCTCAGGTGCCCCCGGCATCATGCTACCTTATTTACTCTTCAAATCAGCACAAGGAGGTAGAAATTGTTACTTTGCTAAAGCCGAAACGGGAGAAATAAGTTGTCTGGGTTTTCGTGGCTAGTAGAAGCAGGAAAGCCAGGATTCAAATCCAAGTTCCCTGTCCTCCAAAGCAAGGGCTGAGGAAAACACGAACACAGAGAACTAGTCAGTCGTGAGAGCAGCCTAGGACGTGACACGCGGTGCATATAAACAACTGTCTTACCAGACAGATTCTAAGTGTCACAGGAAGAGAACCCGCAAATGCAAGGATCGTTTCTGGCTGTGGGAGGCTCCGTCAGGGGTCCTAAGGTGGGCGGGGAAATGTCATCTCCATGTTACGATATGATGAAAGACTGAATTCTCGAAGTGGTGGCCTTTCCTATCATCAGCTGGTGGGGCTGAGCCGAGCGCACATTTTCAGAATTCCTCCTTGAAGAGGAGGGATCTTGGATGTAGACATCCGTGGAATAGAATTGAAAAGCTAGAGCTGTGCTTCTAGGATGTCCCCTCCTGGCCACGCCTCCACCGGCTCTCTCGGCACCAAGTGCAAGACCCTGAAAAGACCGTGGTGGGGGGCGTGGGGGGGGGTGGGGAGCTGTAACAGGACATGCCTGCTCTCCAAATGCCTCTCAGACCTTGGTATGTTATGGCTTTTTATTGCAATAGAGACACCAGCTTATCTGTTTGCAATAGAAGCAAATTGAGAAAGACTGGTTTCATAAATGTTTGTGGGGTATATTAGTATCTGGAGAAAATAGTAACTTTCTTTTGAAACAAATAAATGACTTCACTGTCGCTGTCATATGTTTGCTGTGATACAGCATTTGTGGAAGTTGCTACAAGTGACCACCCAAAACTTCAGTGTTTACATTCAGCCTTTTGTATTTATATTTAGGCACTGTGGCTTACTTCCTTCGGCATACACTCCAGCACAGCTCTAGTTTGGGGCCCCGCATTTTAGAGCACGGGCTACAGATTCAGGGCCTCCTAAAGTCCCAAAATGGGGTAAATGGGGAAGGCGTGAGAAAGACTCCGAGTCAAGCCATGTTTTCCACTTATCGTGCAAAGCACTTTTTCTTGGAGATCTTCTAAGTTTCCAGTTCTTTCACTGAGGCTTTATTTGAAAGGCTGGCCCACGGGCTCCCAACTTGTGGGCTGAAACATTCTTCTACGGGAACATCGTCACAAAAATGGTGTGATATTAAGAGGCAGAAGCCATCCGTCTCCTATTTGCTCAAATAGTGTATATGTATTTATTCCTTCTTCATCAGCTAAGAAGCGTGTACTCTGTGCCTGCCAGGCACAGCCCAAGCCCCTGAAAATATGAAGACGTAGCTCCCACCTTAGAGGAAGTTCCAGACCATGGTGAGTTAGGCTTATCCCACTTGAGGACATTTGGGGGCCAAGGACGAGGGGGCAGCCAAACCTACTACTTAGCATGTCATCCTACAAGAGGAGAGTGAACAAGCCCAGCCTGGGGGATCGGAGTCACCTGACCATCGTCAGCCTGGTGGCTTTCTGACGGCCACAGTCTTAGCTCGATGCCCAAAGTGACACATCTCTATCTGAAGGCCTGTTTGAGTTGCCATCCGAAAGGACATGGGCATACTTTGTAAAACGTCAAAGCCTTCCGTCAGAGCCTGGATCAAAGGGAAAATACAAAACTGTGTTGCATTTCAGAGCTCAATCCTGCAATACAATCTCCAAGGCAATGTGGTCTTCGTGTTTTCGTATTTCATGCAGTTTTATCTTCTGGGTACTCCCACAAATATGTAGACATAATTTAAATGAGAGGGACAAATGTGGCTATCGATTTGGTGGCTGTGAAAGATGGTGACAAGGAAATTAGACATAAGGAGTAGAAAATAGTCCAGATAAAGGGGATGAACAAACAGCCTGCATAGCTTCTCTGCTTGTGCCCCTGCTAAGGAAAAGTGGGAGCATGGCATGGGAGGCCATAAAAGCGCTGCTCAAAATAAATACACGGGGTCTATATGGGAAAGTTTCCCTCGCTCGTCCTCAGAGTCAACCATTAACTAAAGTAGATGTTTGTGTCATCGAGGTGAGGCAACACTGCAGACATTAAGATCACGAGCTTTGGAGGGTTGTCTACGTGGCTCAGTCGGTTAAGCGTTCGACTCTTGATGTCAGCTCAGGTCATGATCTCATCGTGAGATCGAGCCCCACGTCAGGCTTCTCGCCGAGCGTGAGCCTGCTTGGGATTCTCTCTCCCTCTTCCTCTCCCCCAAATAAATAAACATTAAAAAAAAAAAAAAAGATGATGCACTTTGGAGCAAATGGAGCTGACAGGAATGTTACTTCCATTACTTTCTAGCTGTTTCACTTAAGACAAATTCCTACAATTTCCTCTGGCTTCCTCAGTTTCCTCATGTGTAACGTGGGGACCATCTGGGGGACCAATGTGGGTGTTCAGTGCATTGGCCTGCCTGTGACTGGTGTATACATACATATGTATATAATATATATAATTATATATGTTATATATATAATATATATTTATATATATTTATGTATATGTATATAAATATACATTAATATATATAATACATACATAAAATATATATTATATATAAATATATAATACATACATGAAATATATGTTATACATAAATATATAATATATACATGAAATATATATTATATAAATATATAATATATACATAAAATATATATTATCTATAAATAGAATATATACATAAAATATATATTATCTATAAATAGGATATATATAAAATATATATTATATATAAATATAGAATATATACATAATATATATATATTATATATATAGAATATATACATAAAATATACATCATATAAATATAGAATATATACATAAAATATATATAAATAGAATATATACATAAAATATATATTATATATAAATATAGAACATATACATAATATATATATTATATATATACATATAAAATGTTAAACATTAGTATTTAAATATCAGAATATCCAAAAATATAATTGGTATTATATGTAATTTGTTTTATATATATGGAATTTTGAGAATTCCCAAAGGTTTTGGAGGAGGTGACTTTTCAGTGTAAAAATGTAAAAAGCTGGCCCAAGCCAGCTTTTAAAAACTGCACTTCCCGGGGCCGCCTGTTGGAGGTGCTGCGTGTATCCGGGGAAGTGCGAAGTGCTCATAAAAAGCAGATGCAGCCAGGCCTTCAATACCGGTCCCCCTCCCACACGACACATGTTTTTACACTTTCTCCAGCAGTGAGTGTACTTTTAGTCTTTGGAAAAAGCTTCCTCAATTATATGAAATTAGCCATTTAGCACGCAGTAAGAATGCACCAGGAAAGAGCATTCAGGATTTCTATTTCACGAGACATTTCGGAGAAGGCTGAAATCCGAGACGGGCAGGCTGTGTCATAAGGAGCGTGGAGGTGCCCCATCAGCAGGCCCTCCTGCTGTGTGCACCGTGGGTCCAGGCCTGGGAGCCGAGGGCCGTGTCGCATTCCAGCAGGGGCGTTCCTTCCCCACAGACACTGCGGGTTGCCGCGTGAAGCGAGTGTTAGTTCACATTTCTGCCAGCTTCTGGGGAAAATGCTTCTAGCTGCCCCAGGACAGGACACTCCCCCCCTCCACCACCTCACAGTTGCATGTGGGGGTCAGCTCACCATTGAACTCGTACTGCAGAACTCCGGGTCTTACTTTACACGCAAACAAGGAAGTAGAAACCATTTTTTCCTGAGTTGTTTTAACTTCGTAACCACGACAGAGGCGGCTCTCCGTGACGGGGAGATGTACATGGGAGCGCAGAGGAATCTTTTTAAACTGAGGAAGACGAAGGGCACAGAATGTCTGTCTCCCGGCTGAGGGTGGGAGCAAGCCTTCTAACGCTCATTCATGGGCCCTTCCTACAAAACAAGGGCAAGGTCTGTACATGTTTTTTTCTGTGGGGGGAAGAAAAAGGTTGCATAATTTACATGGTGACTCACCTGTAAACCTTAACGAAAAATCTGTTCAGGGGCACCTGGGTGGCTCAGTCGGTTAAGCATCGGTCTTCCGCTCAGGTCATGATCTCACGGTTCATGAGTTGGAGCCCGGAGTCGGGCTCTGTGCTGACAGTGTGGAGACTGTTTGGGATTCTCTGTCTCCCTCTCTCTCTCTGTCCCTTCCCTGCTTACACTCTCTCTCTCTCAAAATAAATAAAAATAAAACTTAAAAAAAAAATCTGTTCAAATTGTGTGAAATTTACAATAGTTAAGTAAAACGACTTCATGGTAGAGTTCTCTGCTGAATATAAAATTGATCATAAATTGAAGATAAATCCAAATCCTTTCCCCCACTTCTAAATCCAAGATATACAGAGAAGCTCATAAATTCAGGTAACCCCTTAGTTTAAAACATGTAAGTCATCTCAACCGAGCAAGAATTTTGAAACACGCTAACCCTTTCATGAGTTTTTGTCATTAAAAACATTCCAATATAATTAGGAGGAAATTAATGTGAAATATCATTTTTGGTTTTTTTTATTTTTTTAAGTTTATTTATTTATTTGGAGAGAGAGAAAAAGAGGGAGAGTGGGGGAGGGGCAGAGAGCGAGGGAGAGAGAGAGAATCCCAAGCAGGCTCTGCACTATCAGGTTAGAGCCCCATGCAGGGCTCAAACTCATGAACTGTGAGATCATGATCCCATCCAAAATCAGACGCTTAACCAACTGAGCCACTCAGAAGCCCCTGAAATATGATTTTTTTCTTTTAATGTTCATTTATATTTGAGAGAGAGAGAGAGAGAGAGAGAGAGTGGGGGGGGGAGGGGCAGAGAGATGGAGACAGAATCCAAAGCAGGCTCCAGGCTCCAGGCTCCAGCACAGAGCCCGACGCAGGGCTCGAACCTAAGAGCAGCGAAATCATGACCTGAGTCGAAATCGGTCACCCAATCAACTGAGCCACCCAGGTGCCACTCTACCGCAAAATATTATTTTTAAAGGAGGCTTATAGTCAAAATAGGTGAAGGGGATTAAAAGGTACAAACTTTCAGGGCACCTGCTGGCTCAGTCAGTGGAGCATGGGACTCTTGATCTCGGGGTCATGAGTTAGAGGCCCCCTTTGGGTGTACTGTCAGCCTCTAAAAGTTATTTAGAAAAGCAGGAAATGAATCCATATAGACTTACTATCTGGAATATAGTAGGTGTTATAAAATAAACATAAGCATCTCTGTGGCAAGAAAGTCAAAAACTTTAAAAATTCTACCTGCCTTACTTTGTTCCCAGGGAATGTGATTATATGAGTGCTGGGAAGGGCTAAAACATATGATACAGCTGTGGGTTTTGTCCGTTCACTCATGTGGATGACAGTGATATGTGACTGGGTAGGATTTGTCTTTCAAAAATTTAGGTTTGCAATTTAAGAAACTAGTCTTTTTTTTTTTTTGTCTTAATGTTTTTAAAAATATTTTCTACATCATTCTTTCAGGAAGAAGAGCCTAGAATTGAAAATGGACTACTTTGGCTAAACTGTACCAATTTTAGTAGGGGGAAGGTCATATGAAGTCAAAATGTTTGTGCACTTTCACATCCTTAACACGTGGCCCTGTCCTAGAACATACCAGACCCTCCTAAGTGTTCAGTAAATGAATTAATACAAGAACGAATCACTTAAAACGATGAACTCAGTCACTAACAGAACAAAGAACATTATTCCATAGAAAGAAAAAGACGAGAGGAAATAATTAAAATTAAGTCTGAAGGCATAATTTCCCTAAGACATGTTTCTGTTGGGCTAATCATCTATCTTCTTCCTCTCTGCCTTAATCTCCTGGCGGCCAATGTTCACGAAGAATGTAGGAAGGTCACGTGGACAAGAAGGGCTAAAAGTATTGGCCACCACTGCATGTACCTGCTTAGTGTGCTCATGTTAACAAAAAAGGTGCCTAAAGATCATTAGGTCTAAGCCCTCACTCTGCAAATGAAGAAAGTGAGAAATCAGATGACGTGACAAAGGTCCTTGGCCCAACAAGCTGAACATAAGCAATATCATATCATGATTTATTGCTTTGGGCGGGGGATGGAAACTTATCATAGACCTGTCTGATATCAGCTCCCCACCCCAAACACTGGATTGGGTTTGTTTGGTTTGACCAATTGACTGATTGCTTTTGCACTGGTTTTAATGAGAAAAGCTCGCAAATAATACTCTTAAATTTTACTCTGAACAAAAATGACTGGGGGAGTCCTTGCTGAAAATGCATACGTCTGATTCCAACTCCCGAGATTCTCATTCTGTTGGACCTGCAGGGAGGCTTAAAAAAATGGGAATTTTTACAAACACTTGCAGTTGACTCAGATCCAAAACTGTGTGTCAGGCCACTGTCCCAAAGTGCCTTCTCTCAGCCAACAACTAAAGCAACGCGGTGGGAATCTCCCCCAACTGATTTACGGAGCTATTGAAATGATGTATGATGTGTGGGAGTAACGTGTGTATCATGCTTTGAAGAATACTGCTATATCATCACCATTAGAGAGATATATTCAATTATACGTAATTATATGCTGGTGACGAGTGCAGCATTCAAAACTGGGAGAATCCCCAACAGGCTCCTCGGTGGTAGCTCAGAGCCTGATGCGGGGCTTGATCTCGCGAAACGTGAGATTATAACCTGAGCCAAAATCAAGACTCGGACACGTGACCGACTGAGCCACCCAGATACCCCCCAAAACCATTTATTTTTTCTTAAGTATTTGACACTTTGTGAAAGTCAAGCTCACTTAACACGATGGAGAGACCAAGAGGCACCACAAAGACTTCAGAAGATCTGTGAGGAAAGGAGCCAAGCCAGCCTAGTTCTTACCGTGCCGTCCCTCACACCCCACATTTGCTCTACACATAGTAGGTGCTCGATAAATATATGTTTATAGGGACGCCTGCAGGGGTCAGTCACTTAAGTGTCCGACCCTTGGTTTCGCCTCGGGTCATGATCTTAAGGTTTCGAGAGTTCGAGCCCCGCATCTGCCTCTGCCCTGGCAGCATGGAGCCGGCTTGGGATTCTCTCTCTCTCTCTCTTTCTCTCTCTCTCTCTCTCTGCCCCTCTCCTGTTAGCACTGTCTCTGTCTCTCTCAAAATAAATAAATAAACTTTAGGATCTATATAGATGTTTATGAATTAATCCAACACAAAGGAATATGAAATAGTATGAACACTTGGATAAAACTTCTGTATATGCAAATACCACATACTTGAAATAAAATTAATTGATCCTCTTTTAGAAAACTGACTGCTGTTTTTAAGAAGGAGTGAATGGCACATCTGGGAGGAGATGGAAGGCGAGAAATCCAGTGCTTGAGGGGAAATTTAACCTTTCTTCCCAGGATCAGTCTGTGTTCCTGATTCCCTAAACTTTTCCATTACTCTAAGCCACAAGCTTCTGCGAGGCTCAGTGTATTTTAATTAAATCCCAGTGATGAACACAGACTTGCCAGACTTCAAGCCGGTTTTGTGCTTCAAAGCGGGAGTTAGAGAAAACAGTGAGGAGGGGAGAACATTCGCCCATTGTTAGAAGTTCGCCATCACCCTCACGCAAAACAGAATCACAGAACAACGGGGTTAAGAATTCTCCTGAGTGCACCTAATGGCACTTCACGATAATCCTCACCCCCGCCTGCCAGGATTGGGGTGCTGTTCGTGATTTGCCTGTTTTGTGTTCACAAAGTAAAGCTCCGTCTGGGTGACTCAGGCTATGAAAATGCTTCGCTTGGCAGCCAGCGTGGGTATTCCCCACTCAGGCCTCAGCACCAGCCGGGGAGAAAGAAGGAGGCCAGCGCAGCCAGCCACCCCCCACCCCCGGTGCTGTCTGTAATGGTCCCAGTGGCCCGTGCCAACAGCCACAGTGGAAGGTGGAGGCTGGACGAGAAAGTGTGACCTGAGCTAAACTCTTCTCAGAGGAGCAGCGTTTTAAAACTGGGTGGGCTTGACTGCGAGACTGTCTCTCCTTTTCCTTCTTTTTCTTTCTTTTCTTGTCTTTCCTTCCTTTCTCCCTTCCTCCCTTTCTTTCCTTTATTCCTTCCTTCCTCTTCTTTCTTTCTTGTCCTTTCTTTCTTTCTTTCTTTCTTTCTTTCTTTTTCTTTCTTTCTTTCTTTCTTTCTTTCTTTCTTTCTTGTCCTTTCTTTCTTTCTTGTTCGTTCTTTCTTTCTTTTCTTTCTTTCTTTCTTTCTTTCTTTCTTTCTTTCTTTCTTTCTTTCTCTTTCTTTCTTTGTCTTCCTCACTCCCTCCTTCCTCCCTCACTCCCACCCTCCCTCCCTCCCTCCCTCCCTCCCTCCCTCCCTTCCTTTCATTCTTTTTCCATTCTTTTCTTTTTCCTTTGATCCCTCCCCTCTCCCAGCCCCCTTCTCTCTGTGGGTCCTGTCTTTCTCTCTGGGTTTCTCATGAAAAGAAAAGGATCAAAAGTCTCAAAGAAATATTCTGTGAACAGCTGTCGCGAACAGCACTGGCCCTTCCCCAAACCTGTCACTCTCACCAAATCAGCCCTCTGCTGTCAACGTGAGAGACCCAGGTGGCTACGATGAAAACGTATGAAGAAACACAGAGGAAATTCAGTAACTGATCCTTATAGGAGAGCGGCACGTACACTCTAATCTGCAAAACATCCCCTGCTGGGAGCCTGCACGGTCTGTGCAAGTCATGTGCGACACCCCAGTGCCACTGCATGATACCCAAAGGGGTTGGCAGGATACTCTTGGCTCAGGACATTGAACCGTATTATACCTGAAATACACACTGCGAAAGGATTTTTGGACTCCGAACACGATTATGACATTCACCCACTCTGCCAAGTTCATCAGGCAAATAAGGAAAGAAAATAGGTAGTTTAAATATTAACCAGTTCAGTTTTTTGGACAATCACCTCCTAAAACAGACCCAGAAACTAATTTTCAGCCGGTACACATTCACCTCACAAAGCAGGGTGGGTTTCAGCTAACAGATCTCAGAGGCCATCCATCCCAGCACTGACGGTCCCCGGGCACGCATTGGAAACTGGATGGCTACGTTGCCAGCCAGAGGGCCATAAGTGAAAGTCCAGGAGGTAAGCTGATACCTTCATTTTAGTCCAGGTCAGCATATGCTGATGAGTTTTAAAGGGGGAATTCAAGAAGATGTGGAGATAGCTCCAGGCTTGCTTTTCAATGTTTCAAAGTCATTTTCCTCCTTGAGTGGCCATCATCTCAAATCATCCTCAGTGTCCCGGTGCTGCCATCTGTGAACAGGTGCACTGATTTGTGATAGGTAAATGCCAAGTGCTCAGCCCAGAAAATTGTCATCTGAATGATTTACGTGCGCGTCTTGAGCCCCATCAGGCACTAAAGAGACGGATGCTGTGCTAATACATCTCACATTTGTCAACATTAATTTAAGGCACTCCGAGTTGGCAGCCAAAAGCATACTTCTCAACAAGCAGCCAACTTTTCTTCTATTAAATCTTTAGGAGAATACATTACCAACTTCTGGGAAATACCATTTGCAAGAAGCTGAGCTGGAGTAAATTGAGGAATGTGGTAGTGTTAAGTTGCCTGCCCCAAACACGTTCAGTCCACAGTACACACATGTGACCAGCAAGTCAGATGGTGTCCTTGTCTCCAAGGCCTCCAAGATTGTCTCTGCCCAAGAACACCCACTGAGAAGGCTCAGGCTGCCCTGCGGATTTGCCATTCTGGAAGGAGGACCAAGAAGCACTGCAGTGACAGAGGACAGGTTCAGAGTCTGTGTTCTGAGAAGAGAAGGACAGGAGATGGAGAAGAAACTCCGGGACCATGAGCTCTGGGAGCTCATGATCCAGCTGAAAAATAAGATGGCACCCATGAAAGTATGAGGAACACTGTTGAGCAGCAAATGTACCAAGAGACGACACAGAGCTTTGGGGAGGGAGGGAGAACATTTTGGAGGGAGCAGGCAAGGTTGTGCAGAAACAAGCTAGAGGCCCAGGACCCGCGGAGGAGGAGAAAGGGGCCCAAGTGAGCCATCAGGAAGAACAATGGCTTGAAGCAAAAGTCATGGTGGGACATGTGGTGCCGTGAAGGTCAAGCTGGAAGTTGGCCTGTCCTCTGGGCAACCCAGAGCACCAAAGTTTTCAGAGGAAGGGAGAAGAAACCAGTGTTTTATATAGGTTAATGCAGAGGCTGTATCAGAAGGCAGAGCAGAAGCCTGGTAGCGGACAGAGCCATTAGGACACTGCGATCATCACCGTCCGTGGTTTCGAATGACCAGTGTGTACTTCCAGGTATGCTTAAGGTGACCCACAAAGATGGTGGAAAGAAAATATTGGAATTTTTATGTGTATTTACTTTTAAAGTGCCCATATTTTTTAGCGTATATTTTACATATTTTAAATAGTTTAATAGAAAATGTGTGTGTTACCAACAAGACACGCATCCCTACCAAATTCACGTGCTGAGGCTCTAACCCCTAATGTAACTGTATTTGAAGATAGGGCCTTCCGGAGGTAACTAAGGCTAAACAAGCTCATAAGGGTCGGGCCGTATTCAAATAGGACTAGCATCCTAATAAAAAGAGGAAGAGGCACCAGATCTTTCTCTCCTGTCTCCCTCTGCGCCCCAGCCCCCACCCCGACTCCTATGCATGCATGGAGAAGAGTCCCTGTGAGGACACAGTGAGAAGGTAGCGGTCTATAAGCCAGGAAGAGAGCTCTTGCCAGAAACCAACCCTCATGGCTCTTTGATCTTAGACTTCTGGCCTCGAAAACTGTGCAAAAATAAATTTCTGTTCGTTAAGCCACCTAGTCTGTGGCAACATCAGAAGACTAATACAGTGTATAATACATATGCAACCTAAAACCAGAAGTGTGAATTATATCTCAATCATTAAAAAAAAAAACACTTTTAAAATCTGAGGTCGATATATGACCATGTTTTGTTAATGTGCACAATCAAAAGAGTTTGGGGGCAACACCCTAGGTTTGGGGCCTGAGTTGAGGTGGCCATGAATGTTAAGAGCTACTTCAGAAGGAAAACAAAAACTCAGTGAGCCCCTGGGTGTAGAAAATGAAAAGAAGTGAAGTATGGATATAACCTCGCAGCTGTTCAGTCTGGGAGACAGGGAGAGCTACCCCATCCCTGTCAGAGACGGGAAGGCAAGACTTGATCCCACGAGGAGGGTCAGAGATGCGCCAGGACCACAAAGGCTGGTGGGATTCCTTGTGAAATGCCCTCAGAAGGAGGGAGAGAAATCGTCAGAGGGGCGAAAGGAAAATGGCAATTTCAGGGCACAGAGGTCAAAGAAAGAAAGACTTTCGAGGAGGCGGATAGTTCTGGCAATAGCATCAGGGAGGTCAGGTGGAATGGCCTGAGAAGTGCCTTTTGGAATTGTCGGAAGTCATTGAAGACTTTTATATAGTGAATTCACTGGAGGAGAGAGAGTAGACCCTGGATGGTAGGGGTTTAAGGAGGGACAAATGCAGAGGAAATTAAGGCAGCAGGTAGTGTTTGGATTTCAACTAGGAAAGTGTCAGTGCCAGAGTCAGAACCGTGGGGTAAGAGTTGGGGGGAGCCTCTAATGTGCAAGCTTTTCCCTTCACCTTGGACCCCAGAGGAATTCCCTATGACTAGTTAAACAGGGTTAAATGGTTAACAGGCTTGGGAAGTAGGACAGGGGATGGGGTGGAGACACAACAATAAAGTGTTCGATCCTGTCCCAGAAGCTTCCAGAACCTTCCAGACAGCTTTGGTTCTGTGTTTCAGTTGATGCGTGTGACAGGCTATAAAGCAGCTCCAATTTTGTAAAGCCAGAAGGGATACACAGTTCTCAAATCTACACACTGATTAGAAGTCTGGAAATTTCTCCCCAATTCCACATGTTATTTGATAGTTTAATGTCGAAACAAAGATCTGACGTAAGTGGTGGGACTAAACGGTGAGAAGAGGTTGGAGTTCATTTGGGCATCAGTACCAGGGTCTCATCCACAAGCAGTCGGACACCCAGGAGACCGTCCATCTCAGTATTCTGGCTTTGCCTGGGTGGAAAAGTGTTTACTAGCCACACTTCACAGGTGTGCAAATAATTTCAAAGTCGCACTTGAGAACTAATTGATGCTTATAAAAGTCTTTAAGATCCACAGATGAAAGTCGCTGTGTAAGTCTAGAGTATTATCAGCTCATGAGGGAGCACCCTGAACAAATCAGAATCTTGCAGAAAATAAACTATATCCTGAGAATCAATTCGATAATTTTGGAAGCCACATTAAACATTTTGGGTGAAAAGCAATAATCACTAATAACGTTTCAGTAGCCAATCTTTCCGCCTCTAGAGTTACCTTCCTAGTTCACATCCGTGGACATGTGTGGACCTCATATGGAACACAGACATCTGTCTGGGAGAATCACTGATTCCCAGGGCTAGAGGGATCCCTTAGCCCAGACTCCCCTTTGCTCATTAAATCCCCTCTGTGATCCCCATTCCCACTTTCTTCTGTCTAAAGATAGTTTAAAAGTCCTTTTAACCACCCTTTGCATCTTTGCAAGCCCAGGCTCATTTTAGGCTTCTGCTGTTCTAACCATCTTCTCATGTCCATCACTGCTTACTCACTCTTCTCTTTCTGTATTTTTGCACATCCTTTTAAAATCAAATCCCACCGCTGAGGCCCCAGACTGTCTGCAATAATGACTGAGAACTATTCGTGCAAATGCGTATACACCCACCCAGTGGTTTTTGGCACAGTGACTTGCCCAAACTTGACAAATGAAAGCTGACATGCCATAGGGTTGTGTGGCTCACAGGTTTCCTCAGAGAGTGGTGCAACTGGCCACTGAGTGTCAGGGGATGAGGGTCCTATTTAGATCCGTGAGCTCTGATATCACAGTATCAGTACCTGGCTTCGGCCATTGCTGAACTACTGGTACCAGAGCTCTACTGGTTTGAACAAACTAATGATGGGACTCAGGGCTGGCTCCCCGTCCTGGGCTTAGCTCTCTCTTGTCCAGATGGTCTAACGGACCTGCCAATGTCTTTGGTTCTAAAAGGAAGGGGCAGAGTGTGGAAGGCTCGGAATAACCTCTGGAGAAACAGATCCCAGTAGCATCTACATGAGGGATACCTCAGGCTGGAGCTCTGCCAGGGAGAGAAGACAGTGACAGAAGGAAAGCCAGGAGCCATGAGGAATAAGGTCTCATGGAAATCTGTTTTGGCTAAGAGGAAGGGTGAAAGGGTACAGTGCAAAGACAAAAGAGAGAAACATTCAGGGATTACCTCTAGACAGTCTCTTCCCATCCTTGGACTCTCTGTGCACACATCCGGTGCATGTTTGAAGAGAGCCTTTTATAAAGCCTTCAGTATGTATGTGCATGTTTGGGGGCAGAGGGTTGCAGGCAGGTATGTATATGTGTGCTTGTATGTGTGCGGGAACGTGTGTGTGTTTGTAAGGTAGGGCTGCCCATAGGACAGGGTGGGGTGGCACTTGTCCGTTTATTCTCCACTGGCTCAGATGTTCAGGCGAGGGGAAAAGTAGAGGTGAGGCTGGGGCGGGATGCAAAGACAGGGATCCTCCCCGAGGTGCACACTCTTGAAATCTCATTCAGGGTTCAAAGTCTTGAAATCTCATTCAGGGTTCAAAGAGGTAGCAAAACGTGTGTGTGCCCTGTAATTTGACACACATGAAAATATATGCCCAACTGTTTACCTTCTAGAATTTTACATTGCAACTTAGGAGGCTGAGCCTAATAACGCAGCAACAGAACATCGAATGTTTAAACTACGGTCTCTCAGGCATGGGAAGATGGTTTATCTTGGATCCATGGGCAGCCATTAATGCAACGAGGAAGTAATAGAAGGAGGAGCCATCCAAAACAAAAGTTTCAAGGTCACAGAGAATTCTTCTTCTCATCCAAACACAACAGTCTCATGAATGCCAGACCATGAGTGTAGGCTGGGAAATTCCACAGAAATGAATTCTCTTGATGTGAGATCTTCTTACCGGAGCTTCAGGTCAGAGTTTTCACCCCAGGTTTATCTGTGAGGGTCACACAGGAAGCAGCTGAGGGGTGCTCTTAAAATTAGAGCATTTCACAAAAAGAGTGCAGAATTGACTATCAGTCTCATCTTCCCTGAAATCCATCCTTTTTTATGTATTTGACAAAAGAGCTAATCTCTGAGAAGACCATTTTCATTTTAGCCCAGTATTTGATGTTGACATTCATAGAAAAATTCAATAGAGGATTTACCAATAGCAATACGTTTTAAAAGAGCTCTTTCAAAAATAGAAATTCAGGCAAAGTGTAGCCCTCCCCCACCCCCCGAATAGTGACAAGAAAGCACACCCTTCCAATCTACCTCAAAAATCAACCTATTTTGGGGTAAAGTACTTACACTTGTCTATTAAAAAATGTTGAATAGTCTGGTTTCCCAAGAATCGTTTGGATCTGTTGCTAACAAAATGGCTCATGAAACTGATACATTTACGGATGCCTGGATGTCTCAGTCGGTTGATTGGCTGACTCTTGATTTTGGTTCAGTTCATGACCTCACGGTTGTGGGATGGAGCCCCGCATCGGGCTCCACGCTGGATGTGCAGCCTGCTTAAGATTCTCTTCCTCTATTTCTGCCCCTCTCCTTGGCTTGTGTGTGTGCACACATGTACTCTCTCTCTCTCTTTCCCCGCCTCTCTCAAATAAATAAATAAATAAATAGATAAATAAATAAAAATTAAAAAGAAACATCAATATGTTTCAAGTTGAAAGAAAGGGATTATCTAAGTTATAGCATAGGATGCATCTATACTGATAACTCTGTTCTCTGGGTCCTCCTGGCATTTACTCTCCTTTGGACAATGCACCTATGTTATAATTAGAATTTTTGCGCCTGGCAACACTCTCTACCTCCAACCTCCCACCTCACTGTGAAGGTCTTGGAGGAGGGGGCCTACCTCCTTCATCCTTTGACCCCACTAGGAACCTAGGAGAGTACCTGGAAGAAAGCAGGTATTCCACAAACGTCTGGAGAAGGTTCTAGAAATGCGTTCGATGTGGTAGGTTGGGATCAGGTTACATGGCGCTTTGGAATCCAGGCAGAAGGACCTGGACTTGGCTCTTGATGAGTCAGAAGGAGCCACTTAAGGTTTCTGAGCAGATAGGAAAATTGTACGTCAGTCCTGCAGTGGGGCACCAGAGCGGGAGTCTTGAGTGGAAGCTGTTGCCAGAGGTGACAAACATGGAGAATAGATGCAAATCTAAACTGTTGTGAGAGAGGAGCAGCGCTTGGTGACACTTTCAAGGGGCTGAAGGACACGAACTTGTCAATGATGGCTGTAGTTACAAGACCAGAGGGCTGTAAGAGATCTCTCCTGACAGACCCTGGGTGCGGGTGTGGGGGAAACCAAGTTGGTTGGTCACACTGAAACTGAAGAGACCCCCCCCCCCCCCGCCAGCTGAAGTGGCCAGAGAGCAATTTTAACTCAAAAGAGGAGTCAGGGCTAGAGATTCAAATCTGGAAATCACCCTTGTAGTGACTTCTCTGAGGAGAAATATATCACTAGAAGAACAGGAGAGAGTGACTGGGCAGGCCCCCAACCCAGCTGCTGGGGACAGGAGAGAGGGTCCAGGCAAGGGAGAGGGTCCTGCCCAGGAGCCAAGGAAAGCAGGCAAGGCTGTTCGGGTGAGCGGAGGAAGAGCTTCCTGAAGAAGCAGGGGTGAGGGGTGGGGTAGTGGGACATCAACAGCAACAGCCTTGGAAGAAAGAAAAAGGAGAATGAGGCATGAGGAGAGACATGGCATTTTTTTTTTTTAAAAGGAGGTCATTCATGGCGGGTTCAACACCAGCAGAGTAGTGGGAGCAGACGTCTTCACATGTCATGGATATTGTGAAGGTGCAGGGGTGGGAGGTGCTTTTTTTTTTTTTAATTTTTTTTTAATGTTTATTTATTTTTGAGACAGCAAGAGACAGAGCATGAACAGGGGAGGGGCAGAGAGCGAGGGAGACACAGAATCGGAAGCAGGCTCCAGGTTCCGAGCCATCAGCCCAGAGCCCGACGCGGGGCTCGAACTCACGGACCGTGAGATCGTGACCTGAGCTGAAGTCGGACGCTTAACCGACTGAGCCACCCAGGCGCCCCGGGGGTGCTTTTATCTGGACATTTGTGTCCCCCCCACCACCAATTCATATGTTGAAATCCCACCCTCAAGGGGCATCTGGGTGGCTCAGTTGGTTAAGTGTCTAACTTCAGCTCAGATCATGATCTTGTGGTTCTTGAGGTCAAGCCCCACATTGGCATCTGTGCTGACAGCTCGGAGCCTGGAGCCTGCTTCGGATTCTGTGTCTCCCTCTCTCTCTGCCTCTCCCCCACTTGTGAGCACTCTCTCTCTCTCAAAAATAAATAAAAACATTTAAAGAAAGAAAGAGAGAAAGAAAGAAAGAAAGAAAGAAAGAAAGAAAGAAAGAAAGAAAGAAAGAAAGAAAGAAAGAAAGAAAGAAATCCTACCCTGGCGGCATTAGGAAGGAAAGCCACTGTGAGGCAATTGGGTCATAAGGGTGGAGCCCCCAGGACTAGGGTTAGTGCCCTTACAAGGGAGGCCCTGGAGAGCTAGGAGGCAACTGTGTAGGCAACACTGAGAAGGCAACAGTGTGAGGAAGTGTGCTCTCACCAGACATGGAATCCGTGGTGCCATGAGCTTGGACTTAGCCTCTAGAACTGTGAGAAATAGAAGTGTGCTGTTTACAAGCCTTTGAGTTTTTGGTATTTTTGTTACAGCAGCCCAAACGATGACAGGCTTTAAAGGAACCTAAAATAGGCTTAAGAGACTTCTAAGAGGCTCATACACTTAGAAGCATCTGGAATCAAAGCAGCGGTGATGGCTTCCCAGGCTTCCCAGGCTGGTGATTCAGCTATGTAATGAGGAATAAGTGAAGAAACCCCTAAGATTTCATAAAATATATTTCTTTTTAAAATTATTATTTTTAAAATTTTATTTGAGAGAGAGAGAGAGAGAGAGCACGAGCCGGGAGAGAGAGAGAAAGAAATAGGGAGAGAGAATCTCAAGCAGGCTCCATGCTCAGTGAGGAGCCCAACGCGGGGCTTGATCCCACGACCCTGGGATCATGACCTGAGCCAAAATCAAGAGTCAGACGCTCAACCGACTGAGCCACCCAGGCGCCCCTATTTTCATTGAGCTTCCTTCAGCCAAATGTTCTAAAATTCCCAGAAAGTATGCATTGCCTACAAATCATTGCTGCAATTTGCATGGCGCTCGTCTTCAAGGGGAAAATGCGCTGTCTCGCGGAACTTAGTCTTTAGCGTGGTGGACACTAACAACGGACAGTGCTGCCGTAGCTCTCACCAGGTCCTGCCACGGTCTCGAGTACTTCATATGCGCTGTTGCATCTAACACACCCACAAAGCCTGCAGTGTAGGAGTTTTTATGGCCCCCATTTGATAGAGAAGAGAAGTAGGGCAGGAGATGGAGTCTAACACAGTCAGTAGATGACAAAACCGGGTTTAGACCCTGGGGAGTGAGGCTCCGGGCACCGTGCCCTTCATTGATGCACCATGCTGCCTCGACAGTGAGGGAGCCCTTGAAGGGCGCCCGTCTAGCAGGAGGAAGAAAAAAGGAAAAGCGTAATCTGGATGTGACGGGGTGAGTACAGGGTGGAGGTGTGTGCAGCAGCCGGGTACAGTGGGTCCCAGAAAGGCTGCCCCGAGGGGCTGACCCATGAGGGAGTCTTGCAAGGCAGGCAGGGGAAGAAGGGGCTAGAGATCACACCAGATAAAGAACAAGAGCCAAGGGTGAGGACGGGGTGTTAGAGACGAGGCTGGGAAGGGGATTGGGTCACGGAGCCCTTGAACGCCAGGCTCAAAGGCTGGGTTTGATCCTGCAGGAGATGGGAGCCATGCAGGGGCATTCTCAGGGGAGGGACGCGGCTGGACAAGCACCTTATCTTACAGGGAAGGAAGAGTAGGACACGGAGGTCAACACAATGGGCAAGACGAGCCAAGAGAAGACCACTGCCTGACATGAGCTTCTTGTTCCCTCTCCACGAGCATCCACGGCACAGCCCCCGAATTGTATGGAAGCTGAAGGCGTGTTCCTTTGAAAACAACAAAGGTAAGGGAGTCCCTTTTGACACTGGGTGGGGGGCAGGGGAGGGGGGAGCTTAGCTTTCAAGGTGAACCACTTATTATCTGATTTTCTTCTCCATCAGAACCTCCGTAGAGGGCAATGCCTAGAAAGAGCACATGCGAAGCTTCCGTATTATGGAGCTGGTGGCAGAGACCCGCCCTGATAACCTCTCCACACCGAGCATTTTATTTTTCCTAGATGTCTGAAAAATTCGTGAATTTAACGCCAAGGCAGTTACAGGGGTCCGACGCAGGTCAGGCGGTCCCAATCACCCCTCTAACTTCAGGACCGCCTGCTCGTTAAGAACTTGTAAAGAAGCACAGGTACCAGCCGGTAGGAGATGGAATTCACTTACTGGCCTTCGTAAATTGAATCCAGACAGCTGAAGGCGAAAGACTTCGTATTCCGCTAGACTTTGAAACTCCGTTATCCTCTGAGCCATTCTGACCTAGAAGAAAGCAGCAAGTGGGTTGGTTAAATTACCCAGATGCGAATGATCAGTTCACACCGCATTAAACCAAAAGCTCACATTTCATGGACAAGTACAATTCGAAACAAACGACGACGCTGATTCATGCAAGAGCTTGGTGTCGGAGGCTTAATTTATACAGATAACAACCTGCCTCTTTGGCTCTCAGCTCAGTAAGACACCGGTTAGTGCTGCTACATGAGAGCAGCAAGAAAACTGTTAACAGACAGAAGAGGTTTCAGGCATCGTATTTGATTCAGACTTTGCCACCGAGATGTGTGTTTTCATCGGAATGTTATCTCCTCGATGGTTAATACATTCCAGCAAATGTAACATGAAGGACTCCCAAGTTCATGGTTGAGGTCACAGAATTTTGAGGATGTGTGAGATTCTCCTTTCTGCGGATGAAGAAATGGTATCTCCTGAGCCCCACCACCAGTTTCTGGTGGAATCAAAAGTCACCACCTTTCTGTGACATCAGACTTAATTTAGGTGTTGTGGCTCTGAAATGTTGAGCCCTCATGGAGACTTTCAATTTACAAAACACTCTATAGTTCATGTTAAGTTTAAACTTACTATATAATCTTTTAAAACGTGGAAGTCATTTTCATTCTAGAAGTTCTAATGAGCTCATGTCTCTACTCTTCATGGAGAAATGAGTCCCAGGCCAGGGTACGACCAAAAGGACTCTCCCCCAAGACCTTCCCGTACTTTTAGACTGTTCTGGAAGAGCAATTTGGCCCTGACTCTATGGCAACTCAGAAAATTATAAAGCCCTTGGGCTGACTGAGACCTTAGGCTAATGGAGTTCAAACCCTCATTACACTTAAAGAACAAAATAAAACAAAAACCAAAAACTGCAGTGCAATCAGATGGTGAATTGGAGGGAGAGCTAGTCTAGAAAACCACAAAGAAACGTATGTTCATTGAGCATCTGTTGGTGCAAAGCCCTGTGTTCTCGCCCTAAATACATGATCTCACTCAGTTCTTACAAGTGCCCTGCAAGGTAGATAAGCATGGGCAGAAACACTCAGGCTGAGTTCTTCCCTCAACAAGTATTTACCTGAGCATCTGCTAGTGAAGGGCACCAAAGTATACAAAGTATACAAGAAGAAATAGACACTTTTTCTTTCCTGTGCCCAGTGAGGTCACAGTGTCTCAGAAATGGGGGAGAGGGAGTCAGGTGCATTAATTAACACGGTGTTGTTCAAACCCCAGCTCATGACTCCTTAGACAACCATGAAAATTAATTTAGCGAATCTTGATGAGCATTAAAAATAAATGAATAAACAAATAAATAGAACAGAATGGAAAATATCAGCATGCATGAAGTGAAGGTGAGGAAACTCACATGGATAGATGTCTACAGACCTGTATCAATCATACACATGTCTTTGTGTACTGGTTTGCGATGTCTAATACATTTTCTTTCGTGGGTCGTGTTGAAAAAAAGCGTGAAAGCTCTCGAGTTATCGAACAAAGTGACAAGTTCACACGAAATGGTGACGGCAGAGGAGAGTCAGCGAGTTGTCTGCTGCAGATTAGCACCTGTCCCCAGAAGGAGCTGGGGACAATCTTGGTTTCTCTCCAAGCAGAAGTCTTATAAGGGTGGGATGCCCCAACTTAATAATGCTCAGCACTAGGACAAGCTTGGCAAGGACTGGTATGAAGTTTCAGGGACCAGAGAGGAAAACTAAGCAGGGGTCCCTTCTCCCACAATGTGGCGAAGAGGGTGGGCACCTCTGAAGAGGAGAGAAGGCACAATGATACTAGTTCTGTGTTTGCATGATGATGAAGCCAGGCTTGGGAAGAGGGAATTAAACCTCAAGAACGTGGAACCCACATCAAGCCCTGATTGCGAGACGTGTGGGAGCTTCTGGAAGGTCCACAAGCGCCAGCTAGATCTGGAATGAATTCCCACTATCCCACTGTCCAGAGAGGACAGAAGAGCCTCTAGAATCTGTGAGCTCAGGAGATGGGAATCCAGAGGAGGGGGTCCTTGTAGGTGACCTTACTCTCAAGGTCAGTGCCCCCTTTGGGATGGCAGGTTACCTCTGTTATCAGGATATGACAGTTATTAAATTTTTTTCTTCTTTTAATAAAGCTTCCTTCAGACATAGTCTAAATACCACATTTATAATTTGAGGACTCGTGGCAATACACTACAGGGCCACGTGGAGATATCTTCTCCACTTCATGCGTGAGGATTCAGGGCAAGAGAAATAAAGATCTTCTGCAGAAAAAGGTGAGTCTTTCATGTTGCAAGCCTCTCTGGTGGGGTGGGGGGGGGGGGGGAGGGGAGGTGACCACACAGCAAGACGTAGCTCAGGGGGGGCAAACCCATTACGTTATTCTGGTGACTTGGTTATTGCGTATTTATCTTTTTAACAGGCGATGATATGAGATGATGTCGAGCTTAATTATCATGTCTGCTATTTAACCCACATTTTTTCCTTGTACAGACATGATAATAATGACAAGAACTCGGTCCTATACAAAATAAACAGCCCCCCCCCCATATACAGACAATTAACAAATGTTTTTGTTTTCTCTTTCTCCACCCACCATGTGTGACAGCACCTTACAAAACACAGAGTCTTCCATAAGCTCCCCTTTGCTATAGGTGATGGCTAAGGAAAGAATACTAGCATATGTTGAGAGCAGGAGAAATAATCAGAGTATGAATGTTTTTAATGTTTACTTATTTATTTTAAGAGAGAGTAAGAGCAGGAGAGGGGCCGAGAGAGAGGGAGAGAGAGAGTCCCAAGCAGGCTCTACGTTCAGTGCAGAACCCCATGCGGAGCTCAATCTCAAGACCATGAGATCATGACCTGAGCGGGTAGCAAGAGTCGGACAGTTGGGGCGCCTGGGTGGCTCAGTCGATTGAGTGTCCAACTTCGGCTCAGGTCATGATCTCACGGTCCGTGAGTTCGAGCCCCGCGTCGGGCTCTG